>NW_028324308.1:1685000-2047500 GCF_058129835.1 Hydra viridissima | reverse complement strand
TGTGCATTAACTGAAGGAGAGGCAATGAAAACTGAAGGAGAGGCTATGAAAACTGAAGGAGAGGCTTTAAAAACTGAGAGAAAAACAATGAATAACTTGGAATAAATTAAAAATTGAATTTCAATACGGAATTTTGAAAAAGCTGGGAGCCAGACTGGTATTTCCAGACATTTGAAACTAATAAAAGCAGTAAACAATATTATATCATTATCTACAGACCTGTTTGCAGATGCTACATCCGCAAGTAGCTTACTGGATAATTATTTAATGCCGCATTAAAAATTTTTTCTTAATAATACGAAGTAAAGGCTGTTCAAATCTGTGTACAGAGACAACAAAACAGTTCAATTCTGTGTATACAGTTTCAGGATTTGGTTTTTTGATTTCTCTGAAACTTTTGAAGGTTCTGTGTTATCTTACTGATCAACTAATTTAAAAAGTTTGTCAATTATGCAAAAATATTTTGTTTCAGCCGTTTTCTGAAATCTCTGATAATCCTTTCGAAGACTTTACTAATATCAAGAAATATGAAGCAAAAATTAACTATTTACAACCAAGTTCTTCTTTATATGAAACTGTGCGAGTTAAAGAAGCCATTTTTCTTATGTACATTAAGAAAGTATTTGCATGCAAAGATATATCAATCAATATCAATATCAATATATATATATTTCGTGTTAAGGATGTTACAAAAAAACACAGGTCATTGCAAATAGTAATTCACTAATAAAACGCAATGACCTAAATAATATAAAGAAAAGATAAGAGAAAAACATAAGAAATAAACTAGTCACATAGTAAAAATAGAACTTTACAAAAATTTATAAGTAACACTTTTAAAACAGGCTTTTAAAAGAATTAAAATATAGGTCAAATAGTTATTATAATGTATTCACATATATATACATATATACGCATATACACAAATAAGAAATTATAAAATGTACATAAACATAAAGAAAAAAGTTATAGAGGTTAAGAATAAAGTTAAGCGTAACTTTTTAGATAAAAATGATGGAGTGACTTTAGGAACAGATTCTTGGATCTAAGGATAAAATCTGTTTTTAGGGTGTACGGAAGGGTTTTCCAAGATAGGATACACTGATATGTAATGGAATTTATTCCATGTTTAGTTGTCTGTTTTTGTGGGATGGTTAAGTTGTTAAAAGTGACTGATCTTATCACACGTTGTCCTACTATTAAAGTAGTTACGAAATATGGAAGGAAGAAGACCGTGTTGTTGATCCCAGACAAATGAACAATTTAGAAACTGGATTAAATCATAGAAACGAAGAACTTTGGATGTAAGATACAGGATGTCAGTAGGGAAGTCTCTTGGACAGAAATGAATTATTCGTATTGCTCTATTTTGAAGCGAAACGATTTTAGACAGACGGACGGTTTTAGATTGTCCCCAAACTTGGCATGCATATTGTAAATGTGAACCAAAAATTGAGTGATATATATATAGTAATGTTTCAAAATTAACGTAGTGTCGAATTTTTGCTAACATGCCGTTGGCACGGTTTAATTTGAGAGTAAGGTTATTTATATGTGTTTTAAATGAAAGTTTCTCATCTATCACAACACCAAGATAAGTTATGTAACTTGACAAAGGCAGCTTTTGGCCACTTATTCTAAAGTTCAAGTATTTTGGAAGATTCTTGTTAGTTTTTTTGAGGGAGTTTGTCGTTAATTGAAGATTTGTATCATCAGCAAAATGATACGTGTTTGAACGTTTGATAGAAAGATTAAGATCATTGATGTAAATAATAAAGAGAAGAGGACCTAATATGGATCCCTGAGGAATACCAATGCAAACGCTTTTGATGTCTGAGAAGGTGCCATTTAAAGTAACAAACTGTTGACGATTGGAAAGGTATGATTTAAACCATTGCAACGGGATGCCGCGTACACCATAATAGTTAAGCTTTGATAGGAGAATGCCATGGTCTACGGTGTCAAAAGCTTTTTGTAAATCAATAAAAACCCCACAGGCAAAGTTTCCATTATCAAGAGTAACTCTTATACTTTCTGTAATTTCGATAAGAGCGTGAGCTGTAGAATGCTTTTTACGAAAGCCAAACTGGTGCTTATATAAACATTGATTTTGGTTTAGGAAGTCGTATAATTTATTATGCATAACTTTTTCAAAAATTTTGCTTAAATTAGAAAGAAGAGAGATCGGACGATAGTTGGTGCAGTCAACCGTTGATCCTTTTTTGTGGACTGGAATAACTTGGGCCAGCTTGAAAACATCAGGAAAAATTCCTTTGCAAAATGAGTTATTTAAGATGATACTTAGTGGTTTGCATAGATTTTTTGACACCAGTTTAAAAGGTTTTGTTGGAAGGCTGTTCAGTCCAACACTCTTACCTTCAATGATAGTGGAATTTATATAGTCGAGGGTTTCCTCTTCAGTTATTGGTTGCACATAAAAAGAGTTGCTATTAGGATTGGTCAGATACTTTTGAAAGTTGAATTTAGACTTCAGAATTCCATTGGATAATTTTGAAGCAATCGTAGTAAAGAAATTGTTAAAATGGTTAGAGATAGCTTTAGGATTAGTTTCGCATTTGTTGTTGATCAGTATGCTTGTTGGGGAGTAACTTTTATTCGGATTTACATTTATCAACTCTTTTATACCTTTCCACGTGTTTTTTATATTATTGATATTGTGACTGAAAAAGTTTGTGTAATATTCCTTTTTGCTAAACTTTATAAGAATGCTTATACTATTACGATATTGTTTAAACTTTACAAAAAGTAAATTTTTCTTTCTACAGTCTTTTGATTTTAAATATTTTTTATGAAGTTTATTTTTAATTGTTATTGACTTGAGAATGCCTTTCGTTATCCAAGGTTTATTATCACTAGTTACTTGATCTTTTGTCAATTTTTTGTAAGGGGCATGTTTGTTCAAAATACAATCAAAAATTTCGATTAATTTTTTAATGGAATAATTGACATCATTTTCTTCTTTTATAAAGTCATCCCATTCAACATTTGAAATATCTTGGATAAATTCAGCTTTTTTAAAGTTTTTAAAGCACCTCCTAAAAATAGGTTCAGGTGAAGTTTGCGTTTTGGAATGCGGCATTATTATAAACTGAGCAAGATGATCAGATATTGAAGCGGTAAGATTGCCTGAGATTATATCAGAAGAATAAAAATTTAAAAAAATATTATCAATTACCGTTTCAGAATGAGTGGTCATGCGTGTAGGCTGTATAATAAAAGGAAAAAGAGAATTTGAAACCATTGATTCTAAAAAATGTGAAACTTCATTGGATGTATTGTGTTTGAGCAAGTCAAAGTTAAAATCTCCCATTAACATAAACTTCTTTTTGTCTAAGCTAATTTTTTCAAGAAGAGAATTTAGGTAATGATCAACAAATTCAGATGGACACATTATTGGATGACGATATAAACAACCAACTATTAAGTTGCTTTTTTTAGCATTTATTACTTCAATAAATATAGATTCAAGTTGTTTACTTTTAACCAGGATCAAGTCAGTTCTAACTTTAAAGTTTAAACTAGACTTAATATACATCAAAGCACCACCCTTTTTAGCTTTAGTTGGCGTGTGAACGGTTACATATCCGTCTAAATTAACATTAGTTATAGACACATCATTATCATGCAGGTTAGATTCCGTTATTCCAATAATATCAGGCATATTATTAAAAAATGCTAATAGTATTTTAAAATCGTCATTATGACATGGTTGAGAAGATATATTTATATGGAGATAACTTACGGAATTTCGGGATAACTCATTGTACCTAGGAACATCTACGTATTTGCAGTTGATTGAAGTATAAGTCATTGAGGTCCCCAAAAAGGTTTTTCAAATTTGGATTATCAGATAGATTTTTAACGAGGTTAAATTTCAGTGACTTTCCTGCAAGTGTGGTAGATAACTCAAGATCAGAAATATTAGAGAAAGGAAGAAATGTTTTTGTACAGATTAGGCAGTACCAGGTATTTAAAGTTTTGATTTTTTCATATGTCAGTTTATCAACTCGATTTACATTTTCTGTGTATCCACTTGTCACATAGATCACATTGGATAGCTGATTGATTTTTAGCTACCGCTTTAAAGCATATACCACAAGATTTTTTCACTACCATCATTAAAAGTTACAGAAAAAAGATGGTTAAAAAAAAAATAAAACAAAATAAAATAAATAATAATAATAAATAAATTTAAAAAAATAAATATATAAATAAATAAAAAAAAAAAAAAAAATTTAAGTGAAAAAATCTAAGTGAGTTGCATAAAAAAGAAAATCAAGAAAAAAATATATATATAAAAATATATATATAAGTATATTATCTCAGAAGGAAGTTATAAATCTAAGTTTATATAAGAAAATATAACTTTAACAAGAATATAATTTTTAGATAAAAAAACTTTTCATACTTCTTTTTCATTGACAGCAGTTGTATTTCTTCTTTATTTTAACAGTTTTTTTTGTGTTTTCTTGTTTTGGCTTATCTGATTTTTAATATGAAAGTGGTATTGATATTTACTTTTCCTTCCTCTTCTAATTTTTAAACTTACAGTCAACTTTATCTTTTGATTTTCAATAGAAATATTTTTTCCGGTATCTGAGATTTTCACGGAAGCTTTTTTAACCAAAAATTCTTTTTGAAATACTTTATTTACTTTTTACTTTTTCTTTTCTTTTCACAATCTTTTCTTTTATAATCTTTTTTGTCCAAACAATCTTCTACTTTTCAATTAAAACTTAATCAGTTTTTATTAAGCTTTTTTATTTTTCTTCGCCGTTAAAAAAACACGTCCGCCAGGAGCAATTATTGAAACGGTCAAGAAAAACTGCAAATTTACTTTTATTTGTAAAAACCTGATTCATATTTTTGTTGATAAAATACAGGGCTTATTCCTCGATTTTATACTTTTATCTATTCCGGGCTGATACCAAACCACTGCACAGTGGGCCAGAATTCACTTTTACTGGACAAAATTCGTAACTAATTTAATATTAGAGCTATATTCACTAAAATTAGTATGAGTACTAATATGATGTCTGTGCTTTTTATGAAGGTAATATTTTTTTATTTCGTTGCTATGGATACCTTTATTTTGCTTAGCAACAACCTATTTTGTTATCTGCAGATATTTTATAAGTGCTATATTCACTAAATTTTGGCATGAGTACCAAAATGAGATCACACTTCTTACAAAAGTGATAATTTTTTAAATTTAGTTGCTATGGATACTTATATTGCTTAGTTACTGGATACTCTCCTTAGTTACAAAGTAGTAAATTGATATTTGAATATTTTATCGGATTTTTGACTCACCTATATTGAAAAACAATTGAGTGTTTAGGTAAATAATGTTTTACGAATAATAAAAGCAAAAAATAGTGCAAGAAAACATTGTAAATTTTAAATTGCATCAAAAATTATAAAACAATAATATCGTTTGAACCTTCCTATCAATCATTGTAACTTCAATAATACAATTCACTTCAATAGAAGATCTGCAAACCTCTAATAAAATCATACCCAAACTTTCTATCTCACTTTTAATGTACTGATCTTCTTCAATCACAGAATCCTTGGATTCCATTTTGTATGCAAATCTTATGGGTCTGCAATAGGCTGTGGAGGACGACTTTTGATTTCTCCAAACAGGCACCTATTCGTTGATGTTGTTAAATCCAGTCAAATCCAATGGTACTAGACAAGTAATAAATAATGATTCTTCACGCTTTAAATCTCTGTTAATGTCGGGTTCTGATAAAACTTATTTATAAATGCTTTAGCCAGTAGCACCATCAAAACTAGCCTTACACGTTAGTGTCATTGTTTTTGTTGCTTTGTCGTTCAATATCAAGTGCCTTAGCACAGGTTCCCGAACTGCACAGATTCTTATCAAAGTATGAATTATTAAATCTTTTAAAGGAACTGAAGCTGAATAGTCCTCCACTGTTATTTTTGCAGGATAACATTTCAATTTTGCATCTCTGACATCATTGTAAGCAGGGTAGATATTATATTCTTTCTCCAAGGCTCCACTTCTAATCAATTGATAGGAAGCTTTTGTCAGACTTGCATCATATATTAAAGCCAGTGCTTCGTCTGCTGAATATTTAGTTGCTTTATCTGTATTTGAAATACTTAAAATGTTCTTGGCAGCAATAACAATAGATTCATCTCTAAATTTTCTATTAGCAGCAAAAAATAATTCATTGGATGAATGAGATTCAATTAAACAAGATACACGCCGTTTTTTAGTTTTATTAGAACTATTATCAAATGCAACTGGTTTTCGACCACGACTACTTGCAGTTGGTTCCTTGTCTTTTTTTCTGACAATTAAATATTCATTAAGCCAGTTCACAAACTTCTTTTCAAAATTTTTGACAGTATAGTTTGCAGATTTCCACTTTTTTTTATACAAGTAAACAAATCGTTGAACAGCATGTCTAAAATCAACTTCTTTAAAATCAGCAAATTTTGGCTGAATAAATTTTGATATATCTTCATTAATATTTTGTTTTGAAATACTAAGATTGTTTTTATGGAGAAAATTATGAATGTCTAAGTTTAATAAAACCATATCTAAATAATTATTGTAACAAGTATTTTGTATTTAAAAGTTTAATGTTATAATATATATGCCGCCCGGACTACTAATACTTGTTATTAATTAAGTTACTACAAGTGTTAGTAATTAAAATTAAAAGTAATTAAATTACTGTTAGTGTTAGTAATTAAATTACTAACAACTACCAAAAATATGTTGCTGCTATGCTATGCAAAGTAAGGTATCCATACTAACCAAAAAAAAATAATCTCATAAGAATTGTGAATCTCATTTTAATACATACCCCCAATATTGTGTACTTAGCGGAAGTAAAATACTTTTAAAACAACGTTAATGTAAAAATGAGTTGTTGCTATGCAAAATTTAGTACCATAGCAACTAAGTTAAAACGTATATAAAATCTGAACGGGGATTTAAGGGGACGAGCAATCAATTAAAACTCGATTGAAGCATTATATAGATCAAATAAATATAAGACAGCACATGGCAAATTGTGGTAATTATTAGTTATAGTGCGGCAAAAAAAAAATTTCTTAAGGAATTTTTTTTTTTAATCTGTGATTTTCAAAGTATAACTGAGATAACATGCTTTGACAAATTTATTTCACACATTGGTTTTTTCTTATCTCTAAATACTCTAGAATAACATGTACTAATTTTTTTTTTCAAAAACGTAGATGTAATTGAAATATAACACAACGTTGATATCACCGTTAATTACGTATTTAAATTTTTTTTTTTATTTTTTTTTTATTTCAATATTCAAATGCTTAGAGTCCTGGTAACTAAGGGATTTAATATAAATAAGTTATCAATAAATTTCTCCTAATATATATAGATACTAAAACTTAATAAGTTTTCAAGATTAGATAACTAAAATTTTTCCCATTTTGTCCACCTACTGGCCCACTGTGCACTGTGCCGTGAAGATCAAACCATTAGAAACTGAATATGAAATTTAAATTTTATCCTCGTTCAACCAATCCGACACTCGGCTGAAAATTACGGAAAAAGACTTACGGAAATAAGGAAGTACTTTTAGAGAGATTCTTTAAATTTATCATAACTGTTTATGATGCAAGAAAAATATATTTCTTTTGCTACCACAGCCGTCATATTATTTATCAAAAATTAAGGACAGACATATTTCTGTTTTTAGTTTATTTTAAGTGCATAAAAGAACTGACTTAAAGACTGATTAGGTAGGGAGCAGTTTTGTTAAATATATATATATATATATATATATATATATATATATATATATATATATAAATATAAATATATATATATATATATATATATATATATATGTATATACATATATATATATATATATATATATATATATATATATATATATATATATATATATATATATATATATATATATATATATTCAATATATATTTATCCAGTATATATGTTTTATACATAGATGGTTGCACGTACTTATGTACAACCCTTAAACTTACTCACAGATATGTACATATGGAGATGTACATGCCACTCTAATACATGTATACATACATACATACATACATACATACATACATACATACATACATACATACATACATGCATGCATGCATGCATGCATGCATACATACATACACACATAGATACAATAGTCTTTATTACATAAAATTGTTTGTAGAAAAAAATAATTATGGGTGTGCCCAAGTTTTATCGGTGGTTATCTGAAAGATATCCATGCTTGAGTCAAGTTATTAAAGAACATCAGGTTAATTAAGATTTATATAATAAGCAAATACATTGTATTTTTCAACTTATATTTTTAGTGATTTAAAATTTTTGGCTTACATATAAATCTTCTACTAAATACCAATTAATCCAATTTTTTAAAAAACTTACTTTTAGATTCCAGAGTTTGATAATTTATATCTTGATATGAATGGTATTATTCACCCCTGTTCACATCCTAATGATGATGACCCACATTTTCGAATCACTGAAGCTCAGATTTTCAAAAACATATTTAATTATATTGAGGTATGTTTGTTAATTAATAGCATTAAAGTAAAAAAACAATAATAATAGCATCTTTAATTTCTACTAGATGCTATAAGAATAGATATATTACAAAAATAATAATAGCATCTTTAATTTCTACTAGATGCTATAAGAGTAGATATACAGTAGTGTGGAAAACATTACAAACAGCTGAAATTCTCTAGTTTTTTTGTCATAACTTTTTATCATTTCACTGAAAATGAATGGAATTTTTTAAAATTGTTCTTCTAAAGTAATTACATAATATAATTCACTAAAAAAAAAGAAAATTTGTTATGGAAAGAAGAAATTCAAATTTTATTGAAAATATAATCGTACAAAAGTTTATAATCAAATGCAAAAAACTCAAAAAAGAGATATTATTTCTAATTCCTCCACATTTTTTCATTACAGCACATCAGTATTTTGTTGGATATCCTCTAGATTTTAATATCGCTTGGCACTGATGAGGCATAGAGTCAACTAAGTTGATAAGCACATCTTTAAGGATATTTGCCCAACAATCTGAAAGGATCTTGAATAAATCATTTTTATTGGTCAGTTTTTCACCCTTCAATTGACGATCAAGATGTTCCCAAAGATGTTCTATTGGATTTAAATCTGGACTTTGAGATGGCCAGTCCAAAAGTGGAATTTTTTTTTTAATTTAAAAAATTTTTGACAGAGTTTGCACGATGGTTTGGATCGTTGTCTTGTTGGAAAATCCAACCACAAGGCATTTTGTCTTTTCCATGTGGCAGCATAACATTTTTCATTATATCTAAATATGCATTCTGATCCATTATACCTTCAATGCAATGTGAGTAGACCAATAGAATTAGGACTCAAAGTGGACCAGTAGAATCGTGACTAAAAGATCCCCAAACCATTATATTGCCACCACCATGTTTAATTATTGGTATTTGATACTTAGGAGCAAATCTTTTACATTTTGGATGTCTCAGGTACTTGATACCATCGCTACCAAACATGTAAAACTTTGATTCGTCACTGAATAAGACTTTTGACCATTCTTTTGAAGTCCAATACAAATGATCTTTTGCAAATTTCATTTGTGCTAAGCGACTATTTAATAATATTATTGGTTTCTTGGCAGGACAACGACCAAACAAAAATTTTACTGATGCAGGCGATGTTTTGTGGTATCTACGCTGCATTTAACACCATAATTCTTGCTCAAAATACCATTTAATTCGACAGCACTTCTGTGGGGATCTTGTTTTGATTGTCTTACCAAAATTCTGTCTTGATGTTCTGTAGTTATCTTTAGCCTGCCTGGATAATGCCTTTCAAGTGTCTTACGGTCTCTATATCTCTTAACTTGTATGCTAATTGTTGATTTAGCCACATCATAAAGCTCAGAAATTTGTTCATAAGGAATCTTCTTCTCTACAGCACGTATTGTTAAGTTTTTCTTTTCTAGTGACAATTCCTTAGACTTTCCCATTATTTTTTTAATTGAATTTAAGTTAAAGATTATCTCCATTAAATTAGTTTTAATAATGTTTTTCTTACTGAAATTTTGATTTTTTTTAATGGGGCATGGAACTGTTCATAAACTTTTGCATGATTATGTTTTCAATAAAATTTGAATTTCTTCCTTCCATAACAAATATTCATTTATTTGAGTGAATTATACTATGTAAGAACAATTGTAAAAAATTCCATTCATTTTCAGTGAAAAGGCAAAAAGTTATGACGAAAAGACTAGAAAATCTTAGCTGTTTATAAACTTTTGCATGCAACTGTATTACAAAAATAATAATAATAGCATCTTTAATTTTTACTAGATGCTATAATAGTAGATATATTACAAAAAATCCATGGTAAGATTAATAAAACTCTCATTTTATTTTTAACTTTAATTAAATTTAGGTTCTTTTTCGAATAATCAAGCCCAAAAAAAACTTTTTTATGGCTGTTGATGGTTGTGCACCCAGAGCAAAAATGAATCAGCAAAGGAGCAGGAGGTTCAGGTAGGATGGCCTAAAAATTGGCTACTTAAAGTAAGTAAGATCTCTTGAACGCTTAAAATTTCATAAACCTTTGTATAGTTTTATAGTTAAATGATATTTAGGACTGCTAAAGAAGCAGAAGATGCAATTCGCAAGGCAATCCAAAAAGGGCAAACTTTACCAACAGAAAGTCGATTTGATTCAAATTGTATTACACCTGGTAAATAACACATGTTTTTTTTTTTTTATATGAGGCTAACAACTTGTTTCATATTAGGATTATTACTTATCATGTTTAGATGTTATAGTGGGCTGTTTATCATGATAAAAACAAACTTACATATAGTTTTTGAATTAAAAGAAGTTAGGTGTGCAAATGTTGACACTCATAATGTATATTGAGTCCACTTCTCTGTGATGGTCATGAAATAATAAAAGGTTTAGATTTGTTTGATATTTTCTAGGAACTGAATTCATGTCAAGATTGCAGCATCAACTGAAATATTTTATCAATCAAAAGATATCTTCTGATCCCCTATGGCAAGAATGCTCTGTGTATCTTTCAGGCCATGATGTAAGTTATTGTTTGATTTTACATGAAAAGCATTAGTTGCAACATGTATGAGAAATTTTCATGTATGATAATGGTATTCTTACCAACTATCCTGTATCATCATAATTTTAAAATGATTTATTTTACACTTGAAATAGCCAATCTTTAAAAACTATAAAATCCTGCATAGTTTTTAAACAATAAATAGAGATGAATATATAGGCAATAGTCTATGTTTATAAGGAGTCCCAATGTGGCTAAATATTATATTGAAACTAAAATATTTATAATATATATAATATTTGATAGTAAGCGTATTTAAATATTCTTCTCACAAGTCACTTAGGAGAAAATTTTAATCTAAGTATACTGTTTATTATGTTAATGTAGCAAGTTATTTATACCAGCTTTCATAATCTTCAAAAACTTTTAAATATAACCTTTTTCTGAACTTAACTCATATTAGGAAATGCCTAGGTTTTGCTGGAATAAATTATAAACAATCAACTTTTGTAGGTACCTGGTGAAGGAGAACATAAAGTAATGGATTTCATTCGTTACTGCAAATCAAAGCCAGATTATGATTCCAATACCAGACATTGTCTTTATGGTTTGGATGCAGATTTGGTAAATTCTTTTCTTTTTTTTTTTTATTTTATTACATACATACATACATACATGCATGCATGCATACATGTATACATACATACATAGTTTTAACTGAAATTTCAGCTAAAACCAAACTCTCAGTCTTGGTTTCGGTCAAAACTAATACCAAAGCAGAATGTTTTCATTTGCTATTTATCAAGCAGTACTTGCTGAAGATATTCATGATTGTGCCTGTCATAATAATATTATTTTTTGTGTTATGACATTATACTTTGTAAATTTAATAGTTTAGTTCATTTGGATTTTAAAAAAGAAGTTAAATAGAATCTAATATTAGTTTCTTAACATTCAACCACTTTTTCAGTTCAATTGTATTTCTTTTGTATTCAGTTGTTTTTCATATTGACTTCATTTATATTAAAGGCTAAAGTTTAGAAAAAGTCTGAAAACGACATAAACAATTTTTGTTTATGTCATTTTCAGACTTAAAGTTTCTGATCTTGAAGTTTCTGATTTTTAAAGCACTACCAAGATATCTTGTTAGGGGAAGTTCTATCAGAAGAAAAGTTGAGAGCAACTGCTGAGTTTAAATCCAATATAGTTAAATTAATTTCTTCAAATATAGAATAATATATAGTCAATACCAAAGTCAAAAAAAATTTTTTTTATCTCAACCGCTACTAACTAAAGATACATGCACCATTTTTATTTCTTCAAAAACTTATTTATTATGGCATAATCTATCTATATAATTTTCATTTTGATTTTAGTTTTTAAATGTTTAAAAGTTTTTACAATATATCTCAATTGAAACCAAAAATGTTTCAATTATTCTTATGCATATTATATACATAATAAAGAGTTGTTTTTATATAAGCATATAGTCTAGAAAGTAGAATAGGGTTTCATAGAAAGTTAAAGAATGCTGTACTTAGCCTTCACGCTTCTAATCATTTGCTATTTTTTCTTTTATTAAAATTTTTATGAGTAAGATTTTTTTAGATTATGCTTGGTTTAAGTACCCATGAGCCACACTTCTGTTTACTACGTGAAGAAATTCGTTTTGGTAAACAAGCAAAAAAGCTAGTTCGGCCTGAAGAGCAAACATTTCATCTATTGCACCTTTCTCTGTTAAGAGAGTATCTAGAAATGGAGTTTGTTGCATTAAGAGTATGTTTTTTTTTTCTAAAGTAGATCAAAAGTTTCCCTAATAATTTCTGTTAATACGCAATTTCTTGCTGGTAAGTAAAATATTTCAAAAAATCTATTTTTTTTTAAATCTGATGTTTCTGGGTTTTTTAGGATTCTTTACATTTTCGTTTTGAAACAGAATGTATAATTGATGATTGGATCTTCCTTGGGTTTCTTGTTGGAAATGATTTTATTCCTCATCTTCCACATATGCATATTAACCATGATTCATTGCCTTTCATTTTTGGGATATATAAAAAATTCCTTCCAACAACTGATGGTAAATATTGCTAAATTAATTGATAATATAATTGTTTTAAAAGTTTAAGCATAAAGCTACTTTGTAAGGTATCAAATTCTTTGATCAATAAATCAAATAGAAATGATTCTTGATAACCAATAAAGATAATACTTGATAACCAATAAAGATAATTCTTAATAACCAAAAATGATTACTCTTAATAATCATTAAATTGATTCTTGGTATAAATTTGACTAAAAAGTAGGGTCGTTTCCACACCTACTGTGAGTTTAACAAAAGTTATTTAGTATTAGAAATTAATTTTTGCAACCACAAATATGATATTTTAAGGGTTTAAAATTTTTCTTACTCTGAAACTTAAATCATTTATGCACTAATTTTTGATCGAAACTTTTGAAACACAGTTTTCTACACTTATCGTATATCTTATATATCGTATATCTTATATTTCTACACTTATCGTATATCTTAACATCTGCTTTTGTGTCTGATTTGTAATGTATTCATGGTTTTAAATGAAAGATTAATGCATTTGTAACATTTTTGTTTTGAATTTGTTACTGCTTTTCAAATATCACAACTGAAGATAAAATTAAGGTTTTATTTGTCTTAGATAAGACTCTTTTTCGAAAATGATATAGTTGCAGGTATTCAAGATCACCTTTCCAACCGAAGTGATCGTCAACTTTTTTTGAACTGCTCTACAATCTCTGGATCAGTAAGATTCTAAGATCTCTAAGATTCAATAAAGATTATGTGAGCAAAAAGCTGATAAAGTCACATTTTGAAAGGTTCTGCTCAAAATAAGTAGTTGGAGCATCAAATGCAATTGGCACAGACCTTGAAAAATTTTGTGTAGTCAACGCTATTAGTATTGAATGGAAAAATTCCAGTCTTTTTAAAACCTCTTTTTATATTATTTGTCATAGAAAGATCGATTATGAATGGATTTAAATGTTGGGTAGGGTTTTTGCCAACCCTGACACAATCATACCTTTTTTTAACAACATCAACAACATAATTGACTATCTGTATATTGAAGTTTTTGTTTCCAGCTACAAGTTTTTTGATGTGCCATTGTAAATACAATATTCATTTTTTATTTTTATGGAAAAAAAAGGCATAAACGGGTTATACATATTTTTAGTTCATACTTATCAATCATTAAAAAATAGTTTTGTTAATATTAAAAATTAATCGTGTTTTATTTACCTAATTAAGTAACTTACCTTTTATGTAATCTTTTCAAATTTGCTAAGCTCACTTGAGAACTCTCTAATTGCTGATACTTAAAAAGAGTATTTTTAAATACAGACATAATAAATCCGCTGTATTCATAAAAGTAACAATCTATTGGGGGTTTCTTTGTATTCAAATGAAAGTCCATAGCCATGTTGTTCATACATAAAATACAAATATAAAAAAATAAATAACTATTAAAATTTTTGTTGAATTTTAAAAGCCTACAATAAGTGTTGATTCATGGTGGGTGTGGAAATGACCCTAACCTTGTCAGTTTTTGTAAAACTTGCTTCTACATCAAAAAGTTTGTACATGTACAAAAGGCTCTGTAAAAATTTTTTAAAAATGTTTTAAAGTTTCTTTTTTATGTTAGGATATCTAAATGATGGTGGTGTAATCAATCTTCTTCGTCTTAAAAAGTTTTTTGAATCTCTGAGTGTAGTAAGTTGTTCAGTTCTGAAATTTTATTATTTGCAATAAAAAATTAAATAAAGTTTTAATTAAATTAAATAAACCTTTTCATAAAGTTCCTCAAAACTTTGAACTTCAACGTCTAAAAAATAGTTGTACTGTGCAACTTTTCATAAAGCATTTTATAATTCATCTTTAAAATTTGTGTTTTCTTAAAATTTTAGTTTGATCGAAATCGGTTTAATGAATTGTATGCAGATCTGAAATGGCTGGAAAGCAAAGGAGCTGGAAAATTATTAGAAAATACTGAAAAACCAAAGAAGGTTTTTTTATTTTTTCATTGCTTAAATATGCTTTTAAAAGTTTATTAGTGTTAAATTTTTTTTTTTTCTCTCTCAGAAGTTTACAGATTTAATGCGTGCTCTAGCTCTTGAGGAATTGAATGAGGATTTAGAGGAAATAAACAGATCAAAAGTTTCAAATTTACATAACATATTCTCAAATGAATCTGGAGAGTTTGATGAATCTTCATCAAGTTTAAAGTCTGAGAAACCTGTGAAGGTGAAATCTCTGTTAAATGATGATGTAGAAGTAGAAGATGAAGAAACTTTTGAGCTTGAATTTAAACAACATAAGCGACAGTACTACATGGAGAAATTTGATATGGATATTGCGGATGAGTTAGTTTTTGGTTTTGGTTTCAAAATTTCTTTTGCATTTAAATTGTTGCCAAAATGTTATAAATTATATTTTTTTATTTAGTGAACATATCCTAAAAATTTGCAATCAGTATGTTGTTGCTTTACAATGGATTGCACATTATTATTTTAATGGACTTCAATCATGGAGCTGGTGAGAAAATTTTCTTACTTTTAAAGAACAGTTGATATGGAATTTATTCAGTGGCCATTCACTTTTATCAAGTGTAATAATTATCTTTATTTTCAGGTATTACCCATATCATTATTCACCATATATATCAGATGTTGCAAACTTTGAACTAAAAGAAATTGTGTTTGAAATGGGTGATCCATTTCTGCCTTTTGAGCAGTTGTTAGCTGTTCTTCCTGCAGCTAGTCGAAAACTATTACCAGAAGCTTTCCAGGTAATAGTTAAAATAAATATTTTGAACTATTATGTTTTTAAACTAATTGTTATTGTCAAACTAATCAGAATTAAAGAAATAAAAAGTTTTAAATCCCTGAACCATTCCAGTACTATGTAATATATATGTACATATATATATAATAATGATATGTTAATACATACATACATACATACATACATACATACATACATACATACATACATACATACATACATACATACATACATACATACATACATACATACATACATACATACATACATACATACATACATACATACATACATACATACATACATACATACATACATACATACATACATACATACATACATAGACAGACAGACAGACAGACAGACAGACAGACATACATACATACATACAGTTATTTGCATGCTGTCATGCTGACTTGGTTCTCCTTCATGTAGTTATACTTAGATATTTGTGTCTTTTTTAGATGAGTACTGCAGTCAAATAGCCATATAAGAAATTTTTTTTTTAGAGTTTGATGATTATGGACAACTCCTCAATCATTGATTTTTATCCTCCAGATTTTCAGACTGATTTGAATGGTAAGCAGCAGGATTGGGAAGCTGTAGTTTTGATACCCTTTATTGATGAGGTAGTGTATTATGAAATAGTTCACATTGTTTTCTAATTAAAATTTATGCAATTTTATTTATTTTTTTCCAAAAATGCATTTTTATAAAATTTTCTACTAAACCATAGAAGCGACTATTGAAAGCTATGAAGACAAACTATTCACAGTTAACCGATGAAGAAAGAGCGCGAAACTCATTTGGGTCAGCATATAAATACACCTATGATAGAGCATTAAATTTTGTTTACCCCTCATGTCACCCAGACTTCAATGACATTACAATTTGTAAAGCTAAAGTAGAGGTCATTCATAAAGACCTTCATCGGCTCAGCATATCTCAAATAAAAAAAGGTTTGATGAAAGATGTTAAATTGAACATATACTTCCCAGGATTTCCGACAATGAAACATTTGAAGCATGAAGCTCATTTGGAAAAAGCAGGTGTTAAAGTTTTTCAGCAAAGCAGCCGAAGTGAAAATACTATTATCAAGATAATTGCTCCTAATAACCCTGTAAGCAATTCCGCTTTTCTACTCAAATGCTTTATTTAATATATAATAATTATTTCTTTTTATTTCATAAAATTTATGTTTATGAATGTGGAAGATTTAGTTGTTTTATAAGCACGTAAAAATTAGTGAAATAATATGGTAATTTAGTATATAAAATTTAGTTCTTGTGTAAAACGCAGTTTTTCCAAAATAAAATTAAAATTACTTAAAGTTAAAATTTTTGTAAACAAAGCTTTTTTTTAAAAAAAAATGTTTTTTAAAATTTTTCAGAGCATTGAAGAAGTTGCAAAGCAATTGGTTGGGGAAACCGCTTATGTTGAGTGGCCTTATATGATTGAGGCATTTGTTGTGTCAGTAGCTAATGACTCAGTAAGATATTACTTAGGTGATAATAATGAACTTTCCTCAAAGTTGGTGCAGGGTGAAGAGTACAACAATATCAAGAGAGAAATGAAAGGTACCATTTTTGTTTAGTAGTTTTTACAAAAAATATCTAAACAAGTAAAATAAATAGTTAAAAAATTTTCAGAATTTTATCATTAAAAGTTAAAACACCCAAAATGAAATGCAAACTAACAATTTACTGCTGTCCACTTTTTATTTTCTTTTTTCTTTTCTGAAATTCTTTTGTAGCAATTGCTTCTTATCATTTGGAAAAGCGTGGGATTAGACTTGGAGAAATTAAGATTTTAGTCCAGGCTAAACTATTATTGGGAGAAAGGTATATATTTTTATAAAGTTAAATTTTGAAGGTTTTTTAAAGTTTAGCTTCTATACAAAATTTATTTTAATTTTAAAACTCAAAATATAAATATTTTTTAACAAGATAAAAGTTATTAAATAATTACATTATTTATATTTGTTATATTTATATTATTTACATTTATATTACTTATGTTTATGTTACTTTTATTTATATTATATTATATTTGTATTTTATAGTATATTTGTATTTTTGATGTTTATTTTATTTACATTTGTCATTTATATTTACATAGACAGGTTGCGTGAAGATGCGTTTTTTTTTCCCCCAGTCCCACGCGGTTTCAGTATTATAGAAAATAAGCATAAACAACCGCATAACAATAGTTTCATTCTGCTAATATAAAATTTAAATTAAACATATTTTACATATTATTTAGTATAATAATTTATTATACTATAATAAATTTTATATATATTATTTAAATAGCTTCAAAAAAATTTATTAAGTGGAATAAATCAAAATATTTTATAACTCTTAACAATGAAGAGCAAGTAAGACAAAGAAAAATTAACTCTTGGAAACGAATTGGTCTTGCCAGATCCATTATCAATTGATGACTAGCAAAAAATGTGACACTGCTCCCTAATATATCACTTGGTGATATACAACTCTACCTTATTGACACACCTAGTCCATTTACCAGAGAGAATAAAGAGCATATAAGTCTTTAGAAGCATACAACTTCTTTGTTTCTGGGCATGTTCATCATGTTTTTTATCATAAAATCAAAAACACTGACTACTGTTACTTGAAAACTAAGGTAATGTATTAAAGAAATTATTTTGTAACCATTTACTTTTTTTTTAAAATTATGGTTGTTCATAGGTTCTGCCAAATCAGCAGCAAGGACAAAGACACAAGGACTACGGCATTTGGGTTGCACCGCATAAAAAGGGCTGGATTTTGACTGGTAATTGCTCCTGTATGGCCGGACTAGGATCAGCCTGTAGCCATCTTGTTGCTCCATTGTTCAAATTACAAACTTGTGTTCAACTGGAACTAAATGAAACAGCATGCACAAGTAAACTGTGCAATTGGAACAAATCAAGAACTAAGGCTGAACCAGTCCCATTGAAGTATATGAACCTCAAGCGGCCAAAACATAATGCAAAAGTGCCATGAATCTCTTTTTAAGATTTGACCAAAAGCACCAGTGTTTATATGTATAAGCTGGTTATCAAGCACTAGTTATAATAGTGAAATAGATTCAGCTGATGAAGATGACCGCACAAATTTGCCAGACCCCTTAACCTATTTATACAATCCATCAATTGTTAATAACTCTTTAGATGAAGTTAAAAATATTTTAAAACAGCGTTTTAATTAGTATAAAAATTTAGTTATCAAAAACAATTTGAACAACTTGCTATGGTTACTATTACACAAAGTAATAATAAAATTTGACACTTACATAGAGGAGGTTGTATTACAACATTATGCACTAATATTGAAAACCCATCATTAAATTTTATTTATGAAATAATGCAGTATAAACAAATCCCAAACTTAACGGGTGGTTACTAAAAATCCGGACTAACTTTAACTGGATTTTAAATGCCACAAGCTAAATCTTTTTTTTTCATGCTTATATCCATTTTAAATCTTATTTAGTTCTCTGTAAGTTAATTTACTAGTTTTTAGATAATTAATAATAATTAAGAAAATAATGATGGCCAAGCAAGAAGAGGTAAGAAAACGGGTTTACGAGTTCTATTTGAATAATAAATTGCAAGGTAAAAAGTTCACAGTAGCTCACTTCAATGCTGAAAAAATTCCAAGAAGCACTATCTATGATATAATCAAACGTGTTGAGAATGATTCTGGGTACAAAAGAGTGCAAGGAAGTGGTCGTGTGGCCAAAATCATGACTCCTAAGGGTATCAAGCGCCTGAAAACCATATTTGATCAAAGTGACCGAGTTTCGATGAGGCAAGCTGGTCGAAAATATGGATGCTGTTATTCACATATCATTAAAACTCTTGCCAAATACACTGACATCATAAGTTATAAAAAACAGGGTATACCTCATTGACAAGAGAACCAGAATGAGCGAATCAAAACCGGCATTGATCGTCTTTATCGTGATTTTAAAGGAAAATCGGTCATCCTTGACGACGAGTCTTACTTTATGCTGTCACACTCAACAATTAATGGAAACAGCACCTACTACTCTAGCAACAGAGACAACACTCCACCAAGTGTTAAATATCGCAAAAAGTGCAAGTTCGAACCTAAGGTGCTTGTCTGGCTGGCCGCTTCTGACAAAGGTATTTCAAAGCCATTTTTTGTCCCCAGCGGCCTTGCAGTCAAAAAAGCCATCTATGAAATTAATTATATAAAGAGAAGATTAGTGCCGTTCATCAACGCTCATCATGCCGATGGTAATTATATATTTTGGCCGGACCTGGCGTCATCGCATTATGCCAAAACCATGACCAACTGTTATGAGACTCATAACATCAATTTTATCAAAAAAGTTGACAATCCGCCAGCCATACCGGAGTGTCGTCCAATAGAAGACTTTTGGGCTATTTTGAAAGGCAAAGTGTATGAGAGTTACTGGCAAGCAAAAGAACTGAAGCAACTACAAACCAGAATAAAGCTTTTCCTGAAAAAAATTGACCTTAACATTGTATTTTCACTTTTTGGGTCAACTCGTGTTAGAGTCGGCCGAATCCGAAGAAACAAACTGGTTGAAGATAAACTTAATTAAAATAAATAAATAACTAAAAACTCTTTTTAATGATAGTTTTATTTAATCTCTACCATAAAAACTATGGGAGTAATTGCCCATGAAAGTTTGTCCGGATTTTTAGTAACCACCCGTTACCTGCTTTAAACTACAGTAAAAAAAACAAGGAACATGCCAGGAAGTGCTACAACACTTTATTAGCAGCAGAGCACAAAGATTTTCGCTTGACTGGTGCTGGATTGTACATTAATATTGAAAATCCATTTTTAGGAGCAAGTCCTGATGGCTTTGTTGAATGTAAATGCCATGGTACTGGAGTTTTAGAAATTAAATGCCCATTTAAATTTAGGAATGGTCTTGATGGATAGAAAGAGGATAAAGAAAGTGCAATAGATATTTATGGAAACATTAAAAGAACATAAATATTACTATCAAATGCAGCATCAGATGTATATGTAACAGGTAGAGCTTATTGTGACTTTTTTTGTATGGAGTAATGGACTTAAAAAAGGAGATACATTTTTATTGAGAGTCGAAAGAGATGACAATTTTTGTAAAACATTACTGGAAAAATTGAAAAGTGTTTTCATAGAAGTGATACTTTCAGAACTATTATGCAGAAAGAAAATCCCAAAAAATGAGTTAGAAGAGAAAAAATACTGTCTTTGCCAGAAACCAAGCTTTTATCGAATGATGAATGTGATAGTCCAAACTGCAAAATTGAATGGTACCACTACTCGTGTGTCAGTATAAAACATGCACCCAAAAAAATCATGGGTTTGCCCAACTTGCAAGGATACAAAAAAAGAATCAAAAATAAAAATAAAATGAACTTTTTCCAGTTTTTCAGTTAAACAACAACACTATTACTCATATTTACAAGTCCACAAATAGTAAAAACTATGTTATCTAATAAATCAACTTGACTTATAAGTAATTTAACATTCAAAATGTCAAATCTTTTCAAGCGTTCAATAACTCGCTCTACATGAATTTTTACATTAGCAAGTTGCCTAGATTTATCTACTTCTTTAGCAGAGAGTTGACTTCTTCCTTTTATGAAAGCTGGTACTTTTAATATTGCACCTTTTGTTGCGACTTCTTGTTCGATTTGGAAGCCTCGGTCTGCTAGAATAAGATTACCAGTTTCAAGTATGTTGAGAAAACCTGACTGTATTGTAATCTGTTTATCTGAAACATGGCCACCCCAGCCTTCAGAACAGAAACTTAAAGAACCTGTTGGGGTGATACTTATAAGATATCTAATTTTATTACTATTTTTATAAGATGACCAAGACTGAGCCCTAGAGTTTAGTCCTAGGGATCTTTGTATAAATATTTCAAAGCAGTCAATAATTGAAATACAACTTCTGAAATTATAAAAATAACGAGGTAAAACTTTTCTCATTGTAATTTGGTCAGGCCAATTTATTAAAAATTTAAGTTTAGGTGCTATAACAACAATCCAACATCTAAATATTTTTCATGCCAAACCATAATTTAATGAAAACCTGAAAGCAAGATCTTCTATAAATAATTCTCTACGTAATTGCATTAAAACCAACAATAAATGGTCTTCTAAGGGTATTTTTTTTTGAAAAGCTTTTGACATGATTTTTAATTCTTTCAAATAGCCAGATACAGTTTTCTGCACTTATACCAGTGTAAAATCGAGCCTTTGCATTGTTTTTTGAAATATTTTTGTATGAAAACTTGTGTGACTCCAATTTTGTAATTTTATCACGCAACTGATAAAGCTCCAAATTTATTTCCATAAGTTCTTTTTGTAGGCTTTCAAATTGATTACATTCAATCTGTGTACCTAAAGATGAATGTTACTGTAGATAAAGTTACATAAAAAAAACTTTGAAATCAGAGGAATATAAAAATGAAGTAAATAATAAGTTTATTGTTAAGAATATTGTTCTTGTAATAGTTATTTTAATTTAATCGTAAACAGTAAACATCTTATTTATCTTATTCTTATTTATATAATCTTAGTAAATACTTCATTAAAGTATAACAAGTAGCTCATAAGCTACAAAAGCTACAAAAAGTAAATAATCCAGGTAATAAAGTATTATTTAATTATATTTTATATGCTGGATTATTTAGATTTGCGTTATTTACTTTTTGTTACATAGTATATAAAAGTATTTATAGATGTGAATATAACAAGTTATTATCAAGATCAAATAAACGCAAATGCAGAAATTGAATTATAAAAATATGTACCTTTTTCAAAAGTTAATGGTTCCATATTGTTTTCTGCTGGAGAATTTAAATTAGAAAAAAATTATAATTTTTGTGATGTGAATATAACAATAGATTATCAAGATTAATTGAATGCAAATTAAAAAAATTTAATTATAAAAGTATTTACCTTTTTCAAAAGTTAATAGCTCCCTGTTGTTTTTTGCTGGAGAATCTAAACTAGTTAAAACTTGGGTTTTTCTTTTCTGAGCACGTTTAAAACGATCTTTTTTTTTTACTTAAAACATTTTCTGGAACATTTTTGTAATTAAAAATGCTTGGTACATAGTCAAGATTTAAAGGATTGTCAGACTTTTTTCCTATAATAAACCAAATCTGAAATTAGAGGACAATTTAACAAAAAGAATAGTTGATTTATGCTCTATATTCAATGTTTATTTAAAGTATATATAAAAAAAGATCAATAAAAAAAAATAAAAAAATCTATAAATATTCACCAGAAATAAAATGATCACTGCAAAGTCTAGCACATTCTATGGATTTTTTAGACCAGTTTTTTCTTCGAATTGCTAATAGCCATAATTTGCGTTTCTCGACTTGTTTTTTATCTGGTATTCTGTAGAAGCTTCTTTTGATATCATTATAATTTGTTCTAACATTACTACAACCAACAGCACAACAATTGTCTGGCATATTTCTTAGTTTGTTGCAGTTTAAATAGCTTTAGTTTGTGTGTGAAATACAATACTTTGTTTTTTCTATACTGCCAGCAAAATACGCATGCGCAAAATAATGTAAACATTTAAACCCGTCTATTTAGAAATAACAAACAGATTTATAGAAGGAATGTCATTTTTTTTCTTAGGTACAAATGCAGCCAAAAAGGTGGTGTACAGTTAGAAAAAGAATGGAGCAGGCAAACTGCATTTTACCCTCTGCAGACTACTATTCAGGTTCTTTTATAAAAAAAATAAATAACTGTTTTTGTATTATTCATTTGCTCTATTAGTCACATTTTTATAAAATGTAGGTTAATATTTTGGATGTTAAAAGAAATATATATCCAAAAAATAAAAATGTCTTATAGGAGTTATCAGTTCATAATGAAAAGAGAGAGATCTTGGATTCAATTCCAAAGTTGTTTCCTACAAATTCACTTTGTTTCATGATGTCATCTCCTTTTTATGGTTGCTCTGGAGAGGTATGTTTATAAACATTTAACAGAATTTTTTAGTTAGTTTTTATCAAGATGTTAAAAAGGGTTTTAATGGGTTTTAATGATTTTAATTATTTTATTTACAAAAGGTTATTGAAATTGACAAAGAAACTGGAAGAGTTCGAGTTGCTCTTAATGTAACAGAAGAACCAAATTTCTTAAATATTATAAAAATGTATGATACCCTCTCTGTACAATATGTTTCTGATTGCATCATAGCACAGAGACTTGCGTTGCCCACTGATCTACTTAGTCGCATTACAGGAAATGTATTTGTTAATATGAATAAAAATGATGACTCACCATCCTTAGTTAATATTGGCTTAAAAATGAAATATTCTGGACAGAATAGAGAGGTTTGTTGATGTAATAATGTTGTAGAGAGTTTTAAAATGCTTCATCAAAAATTGTTTTTATACAGAAAAAAAGACCAAAGTATTTCCTAAAATGTTATATCTTTATTTTTGTGTGTAATATTCCTTTCATGCTAGTGATTAAGCACAGCTTATTACTTTATTTTAATTCCAGTATTTTACCTTAATCACTCTTTTAACTTCAGATGTAAAATTTGGGTAAAAATGATTTACTTGTCTAAGTCAAAAAAGAATAAATCTTTTTGTTTTAACAATTAGAGTTATAGTGAATTGTTTTTTATATTTAGATGTTAGGCTTTGCTCGTCGTTCTGTACAAGGGTGGACTTATTCACCTAGTGCAATAACTATCATTAAAAAATATATGGATGGGTTTCCTGAATTGTTTGAAGCATTAGGCAGAGCTAGTGGAAGAGAAAACTATAAATTTGACGAACTGCTTCCTGGACTAAGGTATTATGCTATCTGGTATTATTATTATCTTCTTTTATTATTATTATTATTATTATTATTATTATTATTATTATTATTATTATTATTAT
This sequence comes from Hydra viridissima, assembly GCF_058129835.1. Classification (NCBI taxonomy): domain Eukaryota; kingdom Metazoa; phylum Cnidaria; class Hydrozoa; order Anthoathecata; family Hydridae; genus Hydra; species Hydra viridissima. Next base: position 2,022,637 of record NW_028324308.1, on the reverse strand, counting down.
TATTTTATTATTATTATTATTATTATTATTATTATTATTATTATTATTATTATTATTATTATTATTATTATTATTATTATTATCATTATTATTTTATTATTATTATTATTATTATTATTATTATTATTATTATTATTATTATTATTATTATTATTATTATTATTATTATTATCTGCTATATATTATATGCTATCTAAGGTATTATATGCTATCTTTATATTAGTCATTATAACAATTTACAAATCAATAAGACCCTAAAATCTATTTAACTGGCAAATATTTTATATTGCTACAATGAGTTCAAATTTTAAACTTCTTATAGATGATTTATTTTTAAATTATTAAAGTTTCAATAGAAAATTTAAAAAAGAAAAACAAAAAAAAACATGAAGTTGTAATTTATTTAAATTTTAATTTAAAAAATTGATTACATAATATTTAAGTTATTTTACACAAAGTAGTAAATTACACTAAGATAATGTCAGACAGAATTAAAATAATGTCCAACAGGTTATAGTTTGTACCAGATATTGTGTCCTAAAAGCTTGAAATATTATTTGGAGTTTGGCTATTATACTTTAAGCTAACCTAAAATTACTTTGTAGTCGAAAATATATCGATAAAGTACAAGCCTTTTTGAAGACTCAACCATGTTTTAATGATCAGTTAGTGCGGTGTGGAAGCTCAGCATTAGATGAACCTGTTGTTAAACAAATAGAAGAAGTTGTTGATGGTTTAAAAGTAGGTTATTTATTATAATTTTATTTTTCGACTTACCCAATCTAACACTTATCATTAAGCATTAAAAAAAAAAAATTGTTTTTGTTGTTTTTATTATTATCAAAATATTTTTGGGTAGTGTAGTTATCTTTCTGTATAATGATGATAATTCAGTTTTAAATTTAGATTTATCATTTACAAATTTATACTCACAATAAAAAAAAAAAAAGTTTTTGTCCATCATAGCTTTTTACTCAATATCCGTTTTTTTTTATTAACTAATTTTTTGTTTTTAGCAAAAAAATGAACTGAAAGTAGTTAAAGTTAAAGTTAAGCCGCAAGCATTGTTTCGTCCCGTGCAACAATTTGGAAAACTTGCACCTGACCCAAATACAGAGTTTTTACTATTAGATCGTGTTGTCAATGTGCAAAATGGTATAACTGTGCCTCTAGGTTTACGAGGAACAGTGATTGGACTTCATGAAGGTTTGTGTTTTAAATCTGAGATTATCATGTTATAGTTTTTTTCTAGATATTAACCATGATTATTTCATTCTAAGTTTTTAAAGCCACTCAACATAAAATCATGTATCTCATGTGCTGGTTGTCTGGTTATTTTACTAGTCATTATCACAATGGATGAAAATTAACAAATATACAGAGTAAAATCAGGTTATACCATCCGTCATGTATGATTTGTGTATGACCAGACAATTACTAATAATCAATATTTACACAATGAAAATCAAAAGATTCTACAATAAAAAAAACACCATTCGATAGATAATCTGTTTCTCTATCATGTTAATAAGAACACATTGTACTATTGGTTTTAATACAAATTAACATAAATTATAAATTATTTAACATAAATTAATTGTAACTAAGACTTAGTAATTAAAAAATTGAGGTTTTTCACGTCGGTTCTTTTGAGTAATGGAAAAAAGTAGTTAGATAATTTGATGCTAATTACAAATCTTTTTTTGTTTTTTCAAAAGAAAAAAGAGAAATGAAAGAGTTACTTTAAAAAAATGGCTATGAGTAATTTAGGCTAAAACCAGACACCACCAACTTTTGATCCACTTACCTGTTTTAAGAGAATAAATTGTTTTCATATGTCTATAAATAAATATCTTAATATAAAAAAATTCATATTTGACTGTTAAGAAATAAAAGGAATAAAAAAAAATAAACAATTTTAGTAATGTCAAAAACATATCATACAAAAAACATACAGAAGTTGATGTTGCAAATGCATTGAAAGCTATTTCTGAAGATAAATTGTTGCTAAGAAAGGCAGTATTCACATTTTCGATACCAAAATCAACATTGGCTGATAGACAATCAAATGGTAGTAAACTGTTTTTTATGGTAAAGGATGTACTATCATATTCAATAAACAAACTGAGTTTTTAATTGTGCAGTTGTTAAAACAATTAAGTGATTAAAACAATTGGTCAAAGAGTATTTAATCTAAACAAATCAACAGCAATATTTCAGAATGGAATTCTAACTAAAAGCTGGTTTCACAAAATGATGGAAAAATTAGATAAGTTTACATAAAGCTGATAACATATCATCCAGAGCTGCGTCTTGCACTATTGAACTAATTGGTCAATATTTTAATAATTGTAAAAAACAATTTGATGATCGTAGTATCGATGCATCAAAATCTAAACATTTTTCAAATTGTGATGAAACTGGCTATTGTGGTGATCAAGGAAATATTGCAATCATTTGTAAAAAAGGTGCTCAAAGACCATTACATGTCACAGGAAACAACAACAAAATAAATTTCACTGTTAATAATTGCTGCAATGCTGCCGGTAAATTTTTATCACCATTTATTGTGTATAAATCACAAAAGAGATTGTATGATAGTTGGTGCAAAGTTTGTGTATGATAGTTGATCCAATTGGAACTGTTAATACGACATCACTATCTGGTTGGATGGAAAAAAAACAATTTGTTCAATGGCTGGAGTAAGTATTCATACTTTAAATCAAACAAATTGGTGGTGAACATATTCTTTTATTAGATGGTCACACGTCACATGTCACATTGCGAGTTGTTGAATTGTATAAAGAAAATAACATAAGATTGATGTCTACCAGCTCATTCATTGCACATATTGCAACCATTACATGTGGGTGTTTACTTTCATGTGAAGAAAGTATGGAAAAAAATTATAATGGATTATCAGTCTACAAAATACAAAAATTTAAATAAAGAGAATTTTGCATCATAACTTAAAAAATTGTTTGTTTTACAAAATTGCATGCAATAACTGGGTTTGAAGAAGGTGGTCTCTTTCCATTAAACAAATATGCAATAAATACAAAAGCAAGTTAAAAGTATCAGAACCTTTTAACAAAGATGTACAATCATCTCAATTAACACAAATAACAGCACAACAATCAACCCAAATAGCATAAACAACAACTCAATTAATTCCATTAACACCTACAACTCCAATTCAATTAAACTATCACAGCTATCTTAACCTTTTCTCAACCAATTTAGAGTGTGCAATGAAAGCGTTTTTTCAAAGTCAGTTTAACAGCGATTCATATGTAAAAAAACAAAAGAAAATAAACGTTAGAAAAATTGAAGGTGAGTGCCTTACTGAAGATGTGATTGAATGTTTTAAGGCAAAAGAAACAGGAAGAGCAATTAAAGGAAAAAAACATAAATTGAATTTCAACAATAATAATGAAAATGATGCTGATGACAGTAATCCAATTTTTATGGAAACACAAAAGAAATGATGAACAAAAATGAAAAAAGTGCAAAAAAAACATTTCATGGTGAAAGATTAAGAAAATAAAAAAATTAAATACCCACATTAAAAGACCGCTTGATGGAACAATTTGCTAAAATGCGTCAAATTAAAGAAAAAAATGAACAAGAGAAAAAGAATGCCAAGGAAGTTGATAATAGAATCATTGAAATATATAATCTTGGTTATGAAAGCGACGCATGTAATGCTTGGCTTTGCAAAGATACTAGTCTTCCAAATAGATTAAGATTCGAACTGATTTTTTTTGTACATATAAATTTAAAAATGATAATTGAATTGTAGTTATCTTGTTTAATTTGTATGATTTTTAATTGTATTTAATGTGTCAGGTCTTAAATGAATAGTCAGGTGTAAGCAGATAGCTAATTCATGTTCTTTTTTCAAATTTTGTGTGAGTTCCTTATTATATAATTGTGTGTATTTTATAATATTTTTATACTATAATAAATTATCTAATAATAAAAAAAAATTTACAAAAAAAAAATATTAAAACTTTTCTAAAGTGTGTCGGATATGTGGCAGTTTTACTCTAGATTATTTTTAATTGAAAAAATTCTCTGGGGGCTTTGTTTTTTTGTTTTTTTATATTAATTGATACGTGTTATTTCATAATCCTTATATATTTATAATTATTTCATAAAAGTATTTTGTGCTTAAATTTCTCTGTCTTTCAATCAATCTTCTGTCAATGAATTGCCATCTAACCCTCTCTTAAAATCTCTTATGTTAATGTCTGATGTAGTAATTTTACAAATCTATAGTTAAAATATTATTATTATTTCTTTTTTTTTGCAGATGAGAATCATAAAAGTTCTGGAAAAGAGCTGAGAATTGAAATTTTGTTTGATGAAGTTTTTCTTGGTGCTGTAGAAAAAAGGTTTAGATTTTAATATATTAATTGAAGATTCTTGTTTATATACTGGCTGGAATACCCGGTGCAGCGCGCCAGGTTTTCCAGCTATTAGATATAAAACTTTACTGTATTAATCAGAAATACAATTGTAGCAATATTGTCATGTTTTTGGGAACTAAACCACGCTGAGGTAATGTAGCTTTTTCACAACTAATACATCGATAAATCACAACAATCTTCCATCCAAACAAAAACCTGTCTTTACAAATTTTCTTGTTCATTTATATCGTATACTTTTCCAAAAATATCCCTAAAAAATCATCATAAAAAAACCGCTAACACATATTTATAATTTTTTGGTTTTCACTGGTAAAAACTATTAAAATTATTAGCTCCGTCATCACCTCCTTGCCGGGGACAAGGAGTGGTTGGGAGTTTTGTTGCATCCTTTATAAACATATAAAGGATGCAACAAAATAACAGGAATGTTAGTTTTTGTGGATTTTAGATCTTGTTGTCTGTGTTTAGTACTCATTATAATGTAGATTCTGTGTTAACTTGATATTCTCTGTCTTTTCTACGCATCCTTCATACATATTTATGGACAAAAAACAAAAACAAAACAAAAAAAACCTTCAAGAATTTTTTCAAGTTTATTATCAAATTTATTGATATTTATTAAATTTATAATTTTTCTTGTTTTTAGATCAAAAGAAAAAAGAGTATACTTTTTGAGTCCCAACTCATTAATGAATATTTCATATGGTGAACGTAAAAGCTGCGAAAAAAATGGAGTCCCTCTCAGCTCACCAACAATATTTCAAAATAAAATCTCACATAATAGTCTATCTAGTCACTCTCCTTTAAAGGATTCACCTTTGCAACAAACACCCGGTAATATTAATTGAAATTTTTTTTTAACTGATCATAAATTTTCAAAATTTTTAAAGCTTCCTGTAAAAAAGATTGTTAGATATTATATAGTTATAATAATTTGTGTTATGATAAATTTATATAAAAAATTAAAGTTAAAATTTCTTTATAAGTTCAAATTTTTTTAAAAATCTAGAATATCAAAAATGTAAACTTATAAAGCATGTACTTTTTGTGTATATGCATTTAATTAGTTTAAATCTAGCGGAATTAGAATTTCAATCGATTTTTTAGGTTTAAACTTTTTTTTATTGGTTTCTTGTTCCTAGTTGATTTTTTTTTTGTACACAAAAAATAAATTATTTTATTAAAATTACTATTTTAATGTTTTTAAAACAATAAAAATAATTATTTTGTATAAATTGTGTACAATTTTATTAAAATTATTATTTTGTAGTTTTAAAAACTAAAAAATAATTTTAATAAAATTGTACACAATTTATTAAAATTATTATTTTAAAGTTTTTAAAACTATAAAATAATAATTTTAACAAAATTGTACACAACTTATTAAAATTATTATTTTAAAGTTTTTAAAACTATAAAATAATAATTTTTAATAAATTGTGTACAAAAATCATGTACAGGGATATAAAAAGCAGCTCACAATTTTTTTCCCTTTTTCTAGTTATAATATTCCCTCTCTCTCTCTCTTAGTATGTATTTACATTGTATATTATTACATATATCTTACAATATTCTAGTTATAATAAGTCATAGCTTTTTTTTCCTAGTTATAATATTCAGGCTGGAAGTAAGTGTCCAAGATGTCGATTAGAGGTTTGCCAGACTTATGTTTCATTAAGTGACATCATGTCAGAGATATTTTATATCATAAAAACGTAAATATTAAAAAATATAGTTCAGCATTATTAAGAACAGGCTTTGTAGAATTCTTACATTTGTTAGCAAATTCTTTTTTACTAATGTTTTCCACATAAATTTTCTATACTGGTATTCATCAATTATTTTTAGAAAAAATCAGAAAATGACAAAAAATTAAAGAGTTTATTGACCAACTTCAATCCTAATTTAACAGTAGTGAAGAACCTAAATTTGAAGGAATAAAGGTGGACACTAGTTGCACTTTTGCACCTTTTTTCTTTATTGTAGATTATAAAAGATTTTCATTTAAAATGAAGAAAATTGATATCCACTTTGTTTTTAACTTATGCAAAGTCCTCTATCTTTAACCTGAAGAAAAATAAAAAGCCTACCTAAATGTCAATATTCACCACCTTTTCAGTTTAAGTTACATAATTCATACACCACTTCCATGTAAAACAGTTAATAGCCTGGTTTTTTTTTTGCTTAAAGTTGTATAGTTTTCCCTGTTATTATTATAGTTTTTTAACACAAATTTTTTCATTATTTCTTTTTCTTTTTATTAATGCATTTTATAGACATTTGTTTTTTTCTGCCGAAGATAATTCACATGTATTTTATTAACTGTTCATTAACATCCCATTCAACATCCTATTTTAAATTTATATTCTTTGATGAGGAAAACCATCCCAGTGTGCATAGTAATATTATTTGAAGTATCTAAACTAATGGTGTTAAGAAAATGGCAAATATTAGCATTTTGGTAGGCTTTTTTTTTTCTTCAAGTTTAGTTAATCCCTTTTTTTTGAACTTGCATTGGTAAAAAAAGAAAACAGATACCAGTGTTCTTCGTTTTAAACAATAATCTTTCATAATCTACAATAAAAAAAGGGGCACAAAGTGCACTAACCCATAAAGGTGTCTAAATTTCTAACTAATGAAGCCTAAATACTCTAAATAATGCAATACCTGCTACTTTCTTGGACTTTAACTGTATTTTAAAGATTGGGTGGAAGATTTATATATTTTATTTCACCAATATAATTAAATATATAATTATTTTAGCTTTATCTTTAAAGCATTGTAACAGGTTTGAAGTCAATCTGCATGAGGAGTCAACCAATTATTTAAAGTATTTTCAATAATTGACCAATAGAATTTCATAAATCTGATAGGTTTTAACTTATGCCAATACAATCCTAAGAATGTGATACACGTAGAGACTATTTATCTCTACTTGAATGACATTCTTAAGATGAAAATGTTTGAAAAAACCACAATTTAGTCAGATTAATTCAATAGTTTAGACAAGAATAAGAATTTTTTGTTGAAAAGACAGTAATAAGTTAAACAAGTTGTTGTTAGAACAAGTAAAGCTGAAGGCCTCTAAAAGTTCAAAAAATCACAAAGATCACAGGAAAATTTTGTGAAGCATGCATATCAATGGATCAGCAAAAAGAACTCCTCAATATACCTATCATTTCTGGGCCACTTTATGACTTTCTATCATAAAATGTTGGAAGGTTTCATTTGTCATTAATCCTGATGTAAAGAATTAAAACATCTTGGCGTCAATATGGTGCAAATATTTATTTTTTTTATTACTCTTACTATTCTTACTCTTACATTAGTATTTTTCCATTCTTACTTTCTTATTCTTATATTAGTATTTTTGTTGTAATTCTTTTCTTATCATCATTGGCAAAAGTTTAGATCAGGGAAAGAGATTTCGGTGTATTGTACACTTTTTAGAACATTTTTCAAAATCAATTTTTAAAGCACTAAAAAACTATATTCATGGAATATTAATAAAACAAAATTTGAAGATAAATGCTTTTCCCACCTTAACATTCAATTAGGTCTACTTTTTTTTTGATTACTGCCTCAAGCCTAGGATGGAAGGACCAGCAGGTGCTGATTAGATAGTCTCTTGACATTAATTTCCAAGCATGGGTAATTGATGACTTTAGTGACTTGACACTTGAGTGGGCCTTTTTGCAAGCCTTATTCTCAAATATGCTCCACACACTGTAGTCAATGGGAGTCAGGTCAGGACTGGATGGTCACCAAAAGTGTTTGGGCTAGAAATTATCTGTATTGTCCTGAAGATATTGTTGGGTTTTTCTGAACCCATGACAGGGTGCATTGTCCTGTTAAAAGATGTAATCGTTTTCTGGGAATATCTCTTTCAGCCATGCCATCACATGACAATTTAGTAAGCTGATATACACATCAGAGCTAACTTTTCTTTCTCTTTGATGTAGATTAGTGGACACTTCTCTCCATTAGAAGTGATGATTCCTAGCATCATTGCAGACTGAGGGTGCTTTATGTGACACAGATGGTGCTCTGTCACCCTTCTGCTCTGTAAATCTGTCATTTCATCTATTGATCAAACAGTCAACACTAAAAAGTTTTTTATATGAGTAAATTTTAACTATTGACAAAAAGCTTCTATGATTGCTTCAATCATAAAGTTTTTAGCCTTTCTGTCAAAAGTTGACATGTAAGTTGGACCACACTGACTTTTCCAAGTGTCTTTCCAAGAGTTTTTCTGACTGTCCTTTCATCAACATTGAACAGTGTTGCTGTCTTTCTGATGGACATAGTAGAATTTTCTTCAAGATGCTTTTTAAGCTTTTCAGTGAACTTTTTATCAACTTTTTTGTTTACTGGAGAGGGCATTTGGGCTCTCTCTGCACTTTCATGTTTTTTCACTTTGTAAAATGTAGTTTTAGATCTTCCAGAAATATGAACCACTTCAGTTACAGGCAAATCCACGTGAATCAAATTTTTAAACTTCAGTCCTCTTGGCTTCTGTTGTAAAACTTTTAACTGAAATATTTTTTAATCACAATTTTATTCGAATCAAAGATGTTCATTGAACATTAACCAACAAAAACAAATTTCTGAAGTTTTTTATTTACATCACAAAACCTAGCCAAAAATTTGTTTGCAAATCGCTGCCACACCCCATATATAATAATGCTATCAATACAACAATTTCTTCAATTTTTTATTGAAAGATTGTTGTAATTAAATCCAACAAGAAAGGATGGTATGTACAGAAGACTGTGTCTCTGACATAAAAAATCTTCATAGTGCCTTATTATTGTTCAACAGTTCATTTGAATTTTTTTGTATTGTATGGCATTTAGAGAGTAGAGTTTTCTGGTAAAAAAAAAAAAGTCAATGTTAGTCTGTTAACTTTGCTAACATTTAAAGAGTCTTCTTAAATGTGAAGTCTTAAAAATGTCAAAGTCAAGGTATCTTGCATTTTTTAAATGTGAAGTCTTAAAAATGTCAAAGTCAAGGTGTCTCGCATTTCTTAAATGTGAAGTCTTAATAATGTCAAATTCAAGGTGTCTCACATTTTTAAGAGCCTTCATATATTGCTTCATTTATCATAAAATCCACATTTTTTTAAAAAATTATTAAATGTAAATTAAATGCATTTGGTTTTTAAATGCCTTAGAATATATTAGGTATTGCATTTGTTAAAGAATATATGAACTTAATGGTTTGCACTTGTTATAAAATATGATAGAAAACTGAACCATGTTGTTTCATTTTTGTTCTCAGTCTAAAATAAATCTTCTAAAATTTGTTTGTCTTCAATATAAATTGTTTTTTGTTATATTCATCTTTTTTATCATTCATTATTCATTATGAAATATAACACTTTTTAACATCATAGGCATTATTCGCACGACTGCTCAACAATTTCCTATTTCATCTCCAAGATCAAAATCCCATGTTGATGGACTCCACAGCAGAGCTCGTAACTCTCCGAACAGTGGAGGTCAAGTGATGTCACCAGAATATTGGTTAAAAGGCTATGCTCGTAATTCCACTCCAACACAAGCACCATTTAGGCAAAGCTCTCCAGTTGTTAAACAACAAAGAAACAGAACACCTAATGCTGGTGATTTTCCAAGAACACCTAATGCTGGTGATTTTCCTAGAAAGTAAGTCTGTAAAAAAAGTTTAAGTAGATTGTTTTTTTTTTTCATAAAATTTTTCACAGGGTTATAAAAGTGCTGATTTTAAGATAATTATTGTAAAACCCATAAGTCATGTTTTACAGATTCTTATACATTTAAAACCCTATGAATTGTATATACTTGTTTTTGTTTTTGTTTTTTTTTATTAAAAATATATAAGTGTGTTTCCTCAATTAAAAAGAAACCTAAAAAGAACTCTTTATTACTAACATTTGAAATATTTTTAAACAAGATATTTCAAGTATTTTTAATAAAGATTTTTATTTTTGGTACTGATAGTGTTCCTTATGACAATAATGATTTTATGAATATGTGGCAAGCACTTATAAAAGTGGAACAACAAAGGGAAGAATATCAACAACCCCATGTTGATCAAGTATGTTTTACTTGTTGCATGCAGTACTGTAGTTTGTAAGGTTGAATAATTTTTAAACTAAACTAGATTTCTATTTGATTATATGTTTTTTTACCAATTTTTCCAAAAAATTAAATCAACAGTATTTTAAAACTATTTCATCAAACATTAAATATTTTTAAGACTATTTTTTTTGTTTTTTTCCTCTTTAGAATGCAACAGCTGTAGTTCATCAATTACTTCATATCCCTATCAAAAATAACCAAACTTCTGCAGCACCCAAATTACACAATCAATCTGCTCCTACAGGTAAACGTTAGTTTTTTTTGAAACATTTACTTGAACATCTCTTTTACAATTGCAATGTGAAAACTGAAGTATGCAAGCCTGAGTAAATTATTTTGAATTTATCTATTGTATTTTTTTTAAATTTTTAAATAAGTTTTTCTTTGATAAATTTTGTAGGATTCTTTAATCAGCATACACCAACTAGGTTTGTATATTTTGTTTTTTTATTGTGTTTGCTGTTTTGATGCTATAAATTCAGTACTTTTTGACAATATCTTTTTTGTTTAGTCGATCTTTTAAGCAACGCTGTTTTGAGCCAAATCTTCAACATTCTATTTTTACTGACTCTCAGGTATTTGATGTTATCTTAAGCTTATTTGTTAATAACAATGTTTTGGAATAGATTTAGAAAATATTAAAGTTTCTTTATATTTTAGATTAATTCTCCAAATCTAATGAATTTGAATCCAAAATCTGCTGAGAAGGGTTTATTTGTACCTCATCAGGTTTTTTTAATAGATAATTTAATGATAATTATAATGTTATGTTTAGTATAAAAAGGTGAATAGAGATTTTATAGAAAAAGTATTCAAAAAAATATTTTAAAATTACTGGCTTTTATAATGTAACTTGAAGACATCATTTTTACAAATAGGTTTTGGTAAAGAATACAACACCTCAGACATCTTATAGCAACTCTAGTGAAGTTGTTGCTGAAAACCAAATTAAAGATCTTCTAGGTATTAAGACAAAGTCTAGTGATGAGCAAATCATGGATTTGCTTGGAATCAAAAAATCTCCGTCCATAAAGGATGATTCTGAAAATGTAAAAAAGTTGCTTGGAATAAATAGTGACCGCAAAGATGATACTCCACCTTCAACACAGTTGTTGTCTCAAACTTCTTTGGTTAGTATGTTAATTATGCATGCATGTTGTGTCTCTTATTTCTATTAATGCGATATTTTATTGACTTGTCTTAATTGTATTCTAGAGGGTTAAACCCTGGTCTGGAAGTACTTTTAATTATGCTATTGTGTGCATCACAAACTAGATATTTTTGAAAAAAATTGATCACATTCCAAATGCAATACAAAACAAAACAGTGATGGCAGAATACACAACAACTAAGCTAGTCAAAAAAAAATGAAATAAAAGTAGAGTTTTTTTGAAATTCAATTTCACTTGGTATTTTACAATACTTAAGTGTTAGCTACAAGTTGTTTGAAAAAACCAAGAATACTAGAACGTCTGATGAACATCAAAATATTATATCTATCTTGAAAAATATAATTTCACAAACCTGTGATCAAAATATTAGCTTTAAAAAGAGGAGGATTAACACCAGCAAATAGGCAGCAAAAATTGCAGAAAAAATTCAGCTTATTTAACTTCAAGAAAAATATAAACAGAAAATACTGTACAAGTGCTTGTTAAAAGTACTAAGGTTATCATAGCAATTAGCGTAACAGAAGAAACAAATGTGAATGCACACAAAAAATTAGGGAAAATCTTTTGTAAACTTTGTTCATAAACCATTCAATCACTTTTATCATTTTTTTCTGCACTAACATCTAGATGAATGTTTTTTTTCCTTATCAATTAGAAACAAGTTTTACAAGTTTTACAAGTTTAAAAAAAAAAATCTACAAAAGGCTAAAGAAATAACTTTTTTTGGTGTAACATTTGATGGTTCTAAGGTTTTTGAGTTTGATTAAATTCTTTTTGGAATCTAAAATATACTATATATCTCTGTGATTGCTTAACTGATCCAGCTATTTCTAAATTAGTAATAAAAAGTAAAACACATTAAATATATGAAATATAATTTAGTATAACATATAAAATACAACTTTCACAGTGTATAAATATTCAAATATCTGATTTAATGATGCAATTTCTTGTTGTTTTTGTTAAATAAGGGGCACCTGAACTTAATGTGAAATTCAGGTGAGAAAAAGTTTATAGTTCTGTGTTTACCTCCTCTCAGTCTAAGTTATTGGCTATGCTTGATCAGAAAGGAAGTTTTAAGCTTACATGTCAATTTAAGTATAGCAATAGCATCCAAAACATTTATCATTATTTTAAAATGATTTTTTTAGTAGTAAAAGACTCAAAGCTCAACTTAAAATCTGATCCTAGGTCTCTATCATAATATAGATGTGCATATGATGACTAATTAGTTATATCACTTTTAAATCTAGGTTCCCAATATCAATAAAATCAATATCAATAACATCTTTGCTATATCTATCAAAGACCAGATTCTCTTTTACTTAATTTTGTCATAAGCTAAAACAAAATATCTCAGGAACTTTTGTTAAATAATAGCGTTTTTGTAGTTCCTAAATGTTTTTCTACGAGGAAAGCCTAAAACATTAGATGAAGGAGTTTTGAAAGAATCAGAAGAAAGGCATTTTTTTATTCACAAAAAAACTGTTTTAATTGTATATTTTAGACTTTTTTGCTATTAGTTCAAAGGTGATCTGATTTGTATTACCTTTAATCATGTCATTATGTAAAACTTAAACAATAAATTAGAACAATAGGCTTCCAGCTAGGATTAATTTCTCTAGATTGTGGTTTATTACTATCGGTCACCTTTTGAATTGTTTTGATGAAGTTCAATGCTAATTGTTGTAATTTTTTATTTATAGAGTATAGCCACTCAAAACACTGCGTCTGAGACATCATCACCTAACGATCAATCAACCAAACCAAAAAAACCAATTCTGTTAGCACCAAGTTTTTTTGGTCCTAAAAAAAAATGAAAATTTTTCTAATAGAAGAGCTAGCTCATCATCATCAGATTATTTTTTGATGTTTATTAAATTTCTTTTTTTAAATCATTTTTAATGTATTATGTATTTTGTGTCATAATGACATAGTTTTTATCGTTTGAGACTTTATTTATACAAAATTTGGTTTAGAAAGATAATGAGCATTTGAAATACATGTGTTTTTAATTACAGTTGTTTAAATTTTTTTTTCCGTTACCTTTTAAGTTAAATCAACAAAAGATAGGAGACAATCAACAGATGTACGAATTTTATACAAATATAAATATAAGGTTTTTCTTTAGCGTCCATGGAATTTTTCGCTTGACAAGTAAAAGTATTGTTTACTTGTTTTTTTAAAAAAAAGGTTTCTGTTTGGTTTTTGTGTTCTTAAGTGTTTTGTCACAATTTTATAATTGTTTTTTTTATATTCTGCATTGTAGTTAGAAACATGATAAGTAATACTGTACGATTTTTATACCGTGCAAAAGACCCAGCAGCACTTGGTATAGCAAGATTCTTTTATGGTACGTAATAAAAAATGGATTTTTTTAAATGAATGTTTAAAAAACACTTGTGATTTGATAAATGAAATGGTTTCTCAATATTATCTTTTGAGCCTCTTTCTTTTAGCATTTAGTACTGTATTTTAGGTTTTATAATGCTGGTTGATATTTTTGAAGAACGGGGCCTAGAATCATTAGCTCAAAGATATGGTGACCCTGATTTATGCATTTTCCCTCTATTCAATGATATGCCAGTCTTTCCTCTTGAGTATATGTATGCACTGTTTTTGGTTATGATTTTATGTGCACTTGGTATAATGTTGGGTTTCTTGTTTAAGCTGTCTTGTGCAGGATTTGTAACAGTTTATTGGTATTTTTTTTTCCTAAACAAAACTTCATGGAATAATCATTCATACTTATATGGGTTGCTAAGCATTTTGTGGCTTTTCAGCAATGCTAATTATTATTGGTGAGAAGATTTTTTGGTGGTTTTTTTTTTTTTTTTTTTTTCTGTCAGAACCTGAATTAATGCATCCCTTCATTTTAATATATAAAGGTTTTATTTTCTATTTGTATATTTGTTTTATCTATTTTTAAATACTAACATAGGAATGCTGTTTAGGTCTGTTGATGGTTTAATATGGCCATCTATTCGTAATAAACAAGTCCCTTACTTAAATTATTTCATTATTCAATTCCAGGTATGATTAAAATACACTTTTTTCTTGAATAAGTTTAAAAAGATTTGTTACTCATTTTTTATTTCTGTTTCATTTTTTTTTTTGTTTTTAGTTATTCATACTTTACTTTTTTGCTGGTATTAAAAAGTTGGATGCAGATTGGACAAGTGGGTATTCAATGGCAGGTCTTGGAAGGTTTTGGATCTTTGATCCATTTCGTGCACTTTTTTCTGATAAGATGGTTGATTATATAATTGTCCATATTGGTGGTCTAGTCTTTGATCTTTCAGCTGGCTTTTTGTTATTTTTTGACAAGACAAGGCTACTAGGTTAGTTGTTTATCTTTCCTTTACTTTATATAATTTAACACATCAGAAAAAAATAAAAGGATAAAAAAATTTGAACAGTTTAATCTTTGTTGTTTTTTTATTTTTTACAATTCTGATAAATTTAATGATTTATAAAACAAAAAATAATTAAAATGTATAAAGAAATTCTACATATATTCAAAAATTTGAAGGTTTACAACAGCCAGGAAATACATCTATTAACATATTAATCAATTTAATGAAATTGAAGAATCTTTTGTCATCCCTTCATCACTAAGAATTTATTCTGCACATTGATTTTAAAAAACTTTCTTTGGAAAAGTTTTTTGGTACATCTTAAGTTAGGAAAAAATTTAATTGTTATTTATATTATGCAAATAATATGAAACAATATTATCTTTCATTTTTATTATTTTTTTTAAATCAATGAATGCTTTTTATTTTTGTTGTTTATTATTTCTCTCTGGATTTAGTTTGAGTTACATTTTTTCAATTTACAACCATTTTAAGTTTGAGTTGTTTTGAGGATCATTCAAAAGATTTTCTTAGCAGTTAAACTGTCCTCATGTTTTGACTGAATTTAGATGAAAGTATTTGAACTTTAAAAAAAAAGGATTTTCTTAAAAGCAGAAAAGGTTTAAAACTCAAAACTCTTTGACTTTTTATTTGTAGGTTACTTTCTTGCTTATTCTTTCCACGGCATGAATGCAGTCATGTTTAATATTGGAATGTTCTCCTACATGTGTATGGCTATGATCCCAATCTTTTCAAAACCAAACTGGCCAAAGAGGATAATTACAAAAATGCCTGGGTTTATTAGAGTTTTTTTGCCAAGTTGTGATCCTTCCCAAAGTAATCCTGAATGCAGTAATGATGTTGTCCCATTAAATGAAAATAAAGACACTTCAAAAAATCCAAAAGAAGACTCTTGGAGATTAACGCTGAAAAAAGCCTTTAAGTGTTCTTTTTTTACTTTTTATATTGTGGTGCAGTTGGTTCTTCCATTTTCTCACTCCATAACTAAGGTAATTCTTCCATTTTCTTATTCCATGACTAAGTTAATCTTGTAAGTTGTTCTTCTTAACGCTCTTCTGCTCTTCTGATCTCAGGGATACAACTCTTGGACAGATGGGCTGTATGGATACTCCTGGGACATGATGGTTCATTCATGGAATACACAACATGTGGTGGTTAAAGTTATTGATGATGTGACAGGACAAAAGCAATATCTTCGACCAGGAGTGAGTTCATGTTACTTACAATCTAAAGCTAAATGTTTCTTTGAAGAACCATAGAGGTTCTTGATGTTGTTGCTGAGGGAGCATCATGGTTCTTCAAAGAACCCTTTGGGCAAGTTTTTGAATAATTTTATGGTATTTTTTGAAGAACAATTTCAGATTCATGAGATCTGACTGCCAAAATAGATGTTCATTATTAAAATTTCTGAATAAGTTTTTTAAAGCAACCCCAATAAAAGATTAATGTTAAATTCTTGCATAATTTTTTAGACAAACAATTTTATCACAACTGATTTTTTTATAACTTTTCTAATTAATCCAAGTTCTTATGAAGAGTATATATTATGAATTACGTGATGAAAAATTTTTTAATTCTTTACCATTAATCTGATTTGTTAGGTGAAATGAAGAATAAAACAATGCGCAGTGGGGCAGAACAGCTTTAAAACTGGACAAAATTTTTTTTTTGTAGTTTTTGATTTTTAAGTTTAGTAATCTTTTTAAGGGCACTTGTTAGACTTAAGAAAAATTAGTCCATAAATTTTTAAATAATTATTTACTAATATCAGACATTTTTAATGCATTTTCGAGTAATTTTGAGTGACATTTTTTAAAAAACTGGAAAGTAATAGTAAAAATAAGAAAATCAGAAACTTGCATGAATAAATAATACTAATAAAACGTATTCTACTCGATTCAATCCAATAAATTACAGCAATTCAAATATAATGTAAAAAGCTTTTTTTGGAAGCTTGTTTAGTTTTTTTTTTATGCAGTACTCGTTTACTGGACATAACAAGATCAGAATTCAATAAAAAAAAGTTAAAGATGTCAGCATTTGTGTCCTTTTGACTACATTTTCTAGAGTAGTCAAAAGGACAGTTTAATCTTTGTTGTTTTTTTACCATGGATACTTTTCAACAAAGTGCCTTGCTGTGTCAAGAGCAAATAGTCTAAATTTATTTGCATTAATATCATATCCACTCGCCACTGCTATCATAATTGTATGCATTTTTTTAATCAAAACTATATCTATATTTGTTATAGCAGCTGAAATTTCTGCCTTGGCAAAGAAGCGTCTAGCTGTATTTCCATCATTCGTATCGCCAAATCCTGGTTTTGGTTGATCAATAATCAAACCACAGTGTTCTCGAAATTCTTTCTAAATTCAAGCTTTATGGTTTGCAACAATTTCTTTATCATTTCCAAGAGCTTGCCACTTCTTGATTGGTAGTTTATAAGCCAAGTGCAAAATGCATTTGAAGATTCGAATCCACCCATGTAGCACAGATGAGCTAAACGCCAAGTTTTCAGTTTTGATACTCCTCTGAACCATTTGCTCAATATCATTAAATTGCTTTGAGGTTGCACCATATGTAAAACATCTTTGGGTGGAAGTAGTTTCTGTCAAAACATTACATACTTTGCCATCTACCATACAAAAAATTAAAGTGTGAAATACTTCTGCTTGTCTTTCTTCGATTAGGCACTTTGTCTTAACAATTCTTTTTATTTGCTCTTCTACTCTATTCTTCTCATTCTATCTTAGACTCTTTTATAAAATCAATTTTTAAAGGCCTACAATATTTTGTGGATGCAGGGTGTGGATTCAACCAAATAATTTTTCCACCAGAAACAAGACGAAGAGGGACAATGCATGTTAGAAAAACAGCTGAATCACTGGCTTTGGAATCACAAAATGTTAGTTTATAGGAACTATGGCCTGAAGAGCCATCAAACCCCCATTTTGATATTAATTGAAGCTGATTTAATTCTTCATTCTGAAGAGTCCTAATAACAGACTCCACAGCTAAAAGTAAGCGCTGTATTGTGTGGTTCAGTAAAGATTGCACAGAAACCAAAGCATAGGTTTCTGTTACATGAATATCAATAGGATAACATTATTTCTTGGCTGCTTGAACCTTTTTGTATGAGGGAAACCTTTCAGGTACAATTTTCCCTAAAACATCATATTGATATCTAGATTGTTTCCACCAAAATACTTAAAGCATTTTCACATGACATTTGTTTTTGTGGTTCAAGTATTTTCTTATATGCTTCTCTATATTTATTTGCACGTTTGGGACTTTCTGTGGCTTCTTTCAATAGTTTTAATACATGTAACATTCCTTCAGCTCTTAAACTTATTTGATAAAATACTATTTCAATAGTGTGTTATTTGCATAAAATTTCTCTCTTCAATCAAAAAGGTTTTTATCATGGTTTTTAGCAGCTAATAAATTTTGAAATAGTTGATTTTATACTAGACCATTTAATTACTCACACTTTTCAACTATTTGAATATTGAATAAAAAAAATATGAAAATGTCCGAATTCTCAAATGTTTATCAAAAAATGACATATTAACTAAAATGAAGAATATTAATTCAATAAAAAAAATGTTTAATAATTTATTCTGAATGATTCTATTCTTTTAAATAAATTTTTCTAAAACATATTTTAAAAATAAAAGTGTAATAAAAATTTAAAAATAAAATTGAATGTTTCAAAAATTGAACTTGTTCTTCATTTTGTTTTAATTGAACCTGCTGTTGAGAAAACTCTTTCAGAAGCTGTTGATGTTGGGCGAATTGTCATCAAAGTGTGACACAAGATGCTCAGGATTGTCAGCCTTTTTCTGAAAAAATCTGACGAAATTCTTTCAGTTCAATATACTTATCAATTTGGCAACATTTTTTTGTTTTTTTTTTTATCTGAAAAAGAACTTATTGCATTTTGGAGTTGTTTTTGTAATCCAATTTGTGATCATATTTTTATTAAATCATCTGCATCAACTTCATAAATATAAATGAATTTTAATTTTGGTTTTATTTTAACCTTAACTTAACCTCAACTTCAATATAAATGGGTTCTTCATCTGTTCTTGTCTTTGATATAGAACTGACATTGTGTTTAGAATTTTCATTTTTGATTTTGACTGCCAAAATAAGACCTAAATTTGACTTGCAAAATGAAACCTGGAACCTGGAATAACCTGGATAAATGGAATCTAAAAGCAAATCACTGTTAAAAGTTGATTCAAACATATACAAAATTTTCCCCAAGTTGTTGCCTTATTAGATCACAGAAACTATGACTAAAATATGTCAGCAAAGATTGAACTTCATTTGCTACATCAATTTGAACAAATGGAATTTGAATGCTTTTCTGCTATTGCAACTGCAAACACAGCAACAACGTTGTTGCAGATTTTGATAAGTAGATTGTTTACTGATGAAACAGATTTTTTCCATCTAAATTCAGGTTGCTATCAGCAACATTAATAACAACCTCTTTTGTGTTTTATCACCAACATGCTCTGCTAAAATTTCGTTTTTTCTCGTTTTGTCCTCAAAATTATAAAACTTAAAACGTTGATATTTGAGCTACACTAAAATTAAAACTATGCTTCTATATTTGTCAGGACAACCATCAATTTTACACACTGGAAAAAAACCAACTGTATGTTCATGCATGATATACAAATGTAAATATTTTTACAGCAAATACTTCTGCATGCCACATGTAAAACTAGTAAAACACAAGTTTTATTACTTGAAGCCATTTTTAAAGCATTTATTTGCTAATTAAGAATTTTTTTAAATAACTTGCTATCATTATAACTTTATTAATAAACAGTCAAAGAATTAGAAACTCAAAGCGCTTATCTAACCAATTTAAGTGTTCTTCCATTTCTAAAATTAAACTTAAAATTCAAAGGTTCTTATACTCTTCCAATTTGAAGTGAATTTAAATGACAATTTAATCCCAGTGATTACTATTATTATAAGTTATACTATATATTATAATATATGTTATATAATATATATAATGTAATATATATTATAATATTGGGATCATTCGTATTGTATCCAAAATTAATTTTAATGATTGATAAGATAAATTCCAATGATAGCTAAGAATCAGTGGTAGTATATTATTTTGTTTCAGATTTTTTTTTTCAGGCTTAGTCAAGATTAGATAATCTGCGTTGATCAGCTAAGTAATAAACAAGTTGGGTAAAAAACATATCGAAAAACAAAATGGTATTTTAAAGAGAGGAGAAAAAAGTATTTAACGAACCTTAATACGTTTCTGGCAAATAATATAAAGAACCATTTAGTGACGTGAAAAACCTATTTCTTTAAAGAACCTTAAAGTTCTTTAAAGAAATAGATTTTTCACGGAATAAATGCCTCAGAACCTTCAAAAAGTTATAATTGTAGTGTATGTTAAATGTCTCAAATGTCCACGTCACTATAAATAAATTTTGTTTGGTGAAAAGATTTTGATTGATCGCCATAAAAGACAATTATTTCAGTCTAACTTCGAAAATCAAAAATTTTAATTGCTCAAAGTTTTTTTTGTCCATTGAATGGAATATATTTATGACATTTATAATTATTGTATGTAATTATTGTAACAGACTTCGACAGGCTTTAAAATAATTTTATCTTTTTTGTTTGCTTGCCTTTTTTTTGTTGTTTTGAATTTTATTTAATGTGTTAGAACACCATAAAATCATGCCCATGCCCTTTCTTTAGCTTTTACCACACCAATCAGCATCAACAAATATAATTAAACACAATGCTATAAAAAACCTCATTGCAAATGGATTAACAACCGAAATTCTGCGAAATTCGATTATCTTTGTAGTTAAAGATAACCTTTGATTTTTTAGGCGTTTTCAAGCTCTAAAGGTCGTATATTTTCACACCCAGATATGATAAAGCAGTACGCTACATGTTTATCCGATAGATTAACTAAAGTTCCTGAACTTAATATAAGTCGACCGAAAATTTACTTTGATGTTTGGACATCATTAAATAAACGTTATCAGCAGAGAAGGGTGAGTTTAACGTACAATCGATATCTTGTATTTTTTATCTATGATTTTTTTTCAGCTCGGCCAGAATTTTTAGTCAATTTCATGTCTCATGTTGGTTTTTTTTTTCAGCTTGACCCGCGCGTTGACCTAGTTACAGCACCGTGGTCCCCGACAAGCGATACTCCGTGGTTAATGCCGTTGCTTGTTGAACTTTCACCTTGGCGTGCGCGATTGGAAGAGTTGAAGAAAAAAAGTTTCGAAAATAATAATTCTACTACCGTAGTCTTTGTTGCTGACTTTCCAGGTTTATCATTAGAAAACTTCATTGCCGAAGATATTGAGGCCAACATTACTGTTTTAAGTGGTTTGGTTTCAGTTGAAGCCAATGGTAAAAATGTGACGCTTGCTGCTAACGAAACTTTTTCTCTCCCTGAAAATGATACCCATATCGTGTATACAATATCAGAAACACCGTCGTGTTATATGTATCTCTCTTACAATAAAACATGGATAAATATGACGGAAGACGACTTTGTAAAAAGTGACGACGGTATGTTTATCTTTTATATTGATTTTAAATTGCTTGATTGTAGAAGTTTAGCGTTCTGTTTAAGTGTTATAATTTAAAGCTAGATTCTAATTTAAGTGCGATAAATTAGAACCCAGCCTTTTGCTCAAGTAGGTCCACCTCCTATATACGATACGTCTAATTTTACGGTTGTCAGGTTCTTTTTAATGTCCTTTTATTTCTACAGAGCTTATGAGAATAAAGAAAGCAAAAGATGAATGGAACTCGAGGACGGTTTTTGAAAAACTATCGTGGTTCATAAAAATGAAGTATCATTTTTACAAAAGTGGCATCTACCAAATTTATTTTGCAATGAGCACAATATTTGAGATTGGTCCAGCCGCGAGCAATGAACAATTTCAGAGCGATGAACTTTAGTTTTCCTTTGGGAAGGTTGAATATATTTAAATGGGTTATTTATTGGTATTTTATTTGGTTGAATATTTAAAAAAAATTTTAACTTTTATTGAATGAATAAAAGTTTAAAAAATGAAAAAAATGTTTTTAAAAAGATCTAAATTTTTGAATTTGTCTAGATTTTTAACTTTCGACTTGTATTAGGAGTTCTATTTTTAGGTAGTTTGTACAAAATTTATAATGAAACAAAATGAAATAGAAAATATATATTTGAGAAAATAAAACGAAATAAATGCATGTTAATGAGAGTTATTCGAGAAATGCCTACTTTTAACATGACACAAAATGTTCGTTCAAAAACTTATTAAAAGTAAAAAAATTAGGAAAAAGAATTACATAAAATTAGCTGAGAAAAGAATGGCCAAAATAAAAAAGTATTGCAATAACTTTTTTGATTAATTCGCAAATGTGACCAGCATTTTAATGTTTTATTTTGTTTTAATTTTTTTGAAATTCTGGCGTTTTTTTTTTCATTGTGAAGCTCAAATTGCGATTCTTCTTTGGGAAGAGCTTATCAAAAATGATTTTTTTAAAGGAAGAAAGACTTGTTATAAAGAGTTTAAAATAAACTGTTTATAAAAAAATATTGAACGCATAGATTCATTAACGCGAAATAGAAGATATAAAGTTGTAGAAGTTTTTTGATACTTTTAAATATAGATATTCTTACCAACCTGAAATCTCTATCTTATTTGTACCTGAAATATGTTTTACGAAAAATTGACTAGGACTGGTTGTTATTCATGCCGAATATACATACATACATACATACATACATACATACATACATACATACATACATACATACATACATACATACATACATACATACATACATACTTACTTACTTACATACATACATACATACATACATACATACATACATACATACATACATACATACATACATACACTCCCGTCCATAAGTTTGGACGCACCTATCGCAACTACAGATATTAAGAGAAAAATGTATCAGAATAATTTTGATTTGTGACTTTAATAAAGCAAATTAATAATTTTATGTTCTTTTATTAGTTTTAATGAAAAAAAAAAAAATAGTATCAAAAATTATTACTAAAATAAAATGTTTTTATTTAAATCATCTTTTCGTCAAAATGGCCACCTTTAGCTTTGACTATCGCTTGGCAGATACGTGGCATGCGATCAATCAATTTTTTTAAATATTCCTCATCAATATTTTTCCAAATGTTTTGGATTGCCTCCCAAAGATCATTTTTACCCCTTGGTGGAGTTTTTCGGACTTCTCGATCTAAATGATCCCACAATAACTCAATTGGGTTACAATCAGGACTCTGCGGTGGCCAAGTCATGACCTTCAACAATCCTTCCTCTTGTTTTTCATTTAATTATTGTTTAACCACTTTAGCAGTGTGTATAGGATCGTTATCTTGTTGAAACACGAGTCGTTCGCCAATTAATTCGGCTCCACAGACTAAAACATATTCTTTCAAAATCTTTAAATATACTTCTTTTATCATTTTCCCGTCAATTTTGGCGATTGATCCCACTTAGCCACCACTGAAATAACCCCAAACCATTACATTCCCACCTCTATGCTTAATTGTTTGCATAGTACATTGCTCCAGCATTCTTTCTCCTAACCGATGATAAACATATGACCGGCGTTTATTCCCAAAATTCTAAAACTTTGATTCGTCTGACCAAAGTGCTCTATTCCACTCTTCTACCGTCCAATTCTTGTGTTCTTTGGCCCAGACTAATCTTTTTTGTTTTTGGACGGTTGTAAGACGTGGTTTTTTAACAGCCACACGACCTATAAGCTCTACTTCAAGAAGCCGCCTTTTTACCGTCGTTGTACTTATTTTTGTGGTATGATGTTCATTAAAATCAGCTGCTAAATCTGGCGCTGTGCGTCTATGATTTCGTAAAGAATTAATTACTATGTACTTATTCTCTTTTTTCGTATTAGAACGAGGTCTCCATACTCTTTTACGATCGCAGAAAGACCCCCGTTTCTACTTTTTTTTTAATCGTTTTACGGACACAACTCTTTAAAATGATGAGGCGTCGACCAATTGCTCGATTAGAAAAGCCTAGATTAAAAAGGGTCCAAATTTCTATACGTTTTTCTAAATTTATCTGCCCTCTTTTTGCCATTTTAAATAACGGATCTTATAAGAATACGAATTTGAAAAAATGAGAAATAAAGTTAAAAAAACTTTCTAACCAAAATTGATACTTCAAAATCAATCAAATCATTAATTTGAAAAAACTATAGATTTATTAACTTTTTAAAACAGAAAAAAAAAAATCTCATAACACACTCAGCTTAAAAGTTTAACTAATAATGAGAAAAGCCAAAATAAAAAGTAATCTTATTTAAAAATTTATTTATTTTACGATACAAGTGGATATCGCTTAAAAATGTTTCCGTTTGTTTTATTTTGTAAATAATAACAAATTTAATAATGTAAGAATAAATTTCTTTTAAAAATATCTCTCTTAACTATGTTCTCACAATACTTTATGATGAGACCAATGAAGACACTCTTAATTAAATTTATTTATGAGTTAAAACGCGTTTTGTTTACTTTTGTAAGGTGCGTCCAAACTTACGGACGGTAGTGTGTGTGTGTGTATATATATATATATATATATATATATATATATATATATATATATATATATATATATATATATATATATATATTTGCAGATTTGATGGTAAATTTAGAATTATTTAAAAGGCATTTGAACTCAGTAACAATCCTGTGAAATATTTTTATTTCTCTAAAAAATTACAAAAACTACTTAGAACATAATGGCCTATAAAACTTTTGAAAAAAAGTATTTTATTTTCGATGCTATAGATGGAATTTTCTGCAAAATTCCTTGACAGTCATGAAATGCAAAAAAATGCGCCTTTTTCAAGAAATGCAAAAAATGCGTGGTCTCATTTTGCACAATATCGTCCAATTAAGGTTATGGGCGGAGGTCACAGCAAGAAAAGCGTTTGAAATGCTAGCGATCACGACATGCACCGTGGTTTTCTTGACCGTTGAGTGTTTTTTTAAAATTATCCAAGTTTTTAAGTTTTTTATGAATCGAAAAAGTCATACTTTGTAGCAATCGTCATACATTTTATGAGGATTGGTACAAGATATGACAATATATTTAATTAAATCGTTTATTGTTATTAAACTGATTCTCTTCCGAATTTTAAGTCATAACCAACTCACTAAAAATGCCATTTTGATTATGTTTCCCTGCAAATTGTTTTTTTGTTGTGCTAAGTTCTTTTAATAAATCCTAATGTTGTTTATGTAGCCTAATGTTGTTTATAATGTAATGTTGTAATGTAGTTTTTTCTGATTTATTGATTGTAAGTGAACTAGAAAATAATTTGCAGCGAAAACAAAATCACAAATAGTGGCCAGAGTCACCCCAGTTGACGCTAACAAAAGTATAACGAGAAACGATTGCAACAGTGTACGATGGTGCAAGATTTTATTTTTCAAATATTTTTTTTACTTTTTTTTAATTCAAAGATATTTAAGTTAAAAAAAAAATCGTTTTTAAGCTTTTGTTAATTTTAATAATTTTTACACATCACGAATTTTGAATTCATCAGCGGTTTCAAACACATCTTCACACGAAACGTGCGCCACAAGCGGATTTTACTAAAACTCCTCTTTTTATTCATCTTCGGCTTAAGAAACATCTGAAATTCAATCTAAGGACGTACCTTGAATTGAACGCTAAAATCGATTTTAACGTATTTAAGTTTAATTCTTGCGTGTTCGTGGAACTAATTCTACCAACAAAATTTCACTCAGCGCGTAGTAAACTTTTTTTCAAGATCAGCTTTAGTTCTTTGTTTCGAATGAATATTTCTTTTGATTCGATCTTCCACAGAAGCAGTTGTGTCAGAAGAATATGATTCTATTTGTAGCTTCCTAGTAGAAACAGAATAGTTAGTCATCACACACTCTGGCATCATAAAATTTAGAGTATATTATTTGAAAGCTGCAGCCAGTGAAGTTAAAAAGTTCTTACTGTATAAAGCGTGCTTTATCTTCTGTTACATTAGTTTTGCTGAGAACAGATTTCACTTTTTCTTCCTCTTTCAATGTTTCTTCCTAAGATTTTAATATCAAAGTTTTAATAAATGGTCTTTCATTTTTTGCAAACCAAATACTAAAATTGCAACAGTAAATAATCATTAAAATTGCAACAGAAGTGTAGAATTGTTGCAAATTCGTTTAAAAACGTGCATTTTGATAAATCTTTAAAATCACATTTTTGGATTGAAACTATAATTTCATGACCAAACAAATAAATGAACCTTTAAGAAGTAAATTGATTTCACTTTTTGAATTTTTTTTTTTTTCAAATACTTTTTAAAAAAAAACTTGAGTCATGACCTTTTGTAACCATAATAAATTTCTTTACTATTAGACATTAATAGCACTGGATGACAAGAAAAAAATCATTTTTTTAAAACTGAATCTCAAAAAGCAATTTATATTACTACAAGTCTCCACTTCTTTATGGAGTTAATTTGGCAAATGATCTGCTGCCACTTAAAATACCTCATGAGAGCGCAGGTTTTTAATCCTTTGTTCTTTTCTCCACCTGAAAAAAAAAAGTAAATTGAATATCTTTTAACATGAAAAACCTTCAAAAAAAAAAACAATCAAGAAGTAAAAATGAACTTACCGAGCGTTCTCCATCATGGCCTTTCTACGTTCTTCCATTTCTCTATCATCACTTGAACTTGAACTTAAGAAATTAAAAAAGATCATTAAAACGGCGTGCAAAATCGGTAGAAAGAAAGTTTCTGCATAACAAATTTTTTATAGGATTTAGAATTAGAAATAACTAAGTAGAAATAAAAGTCAAGAAAACATTTAACAAAATATTTTGAATATTGTTTATCATTGATTGTAATGAAAAAAAAAAGTTTTATTTTTAACAGATTTAACAAATTCAAACTGTAAATATGTGGAATGCAAATGCAAAACCAGATAACTGTTGCATTAAAAAAAAATCATCACAAAAAGTGGACACAAATTATGTCAAGTATATTAGTAATTTCAAAATAATGAAAATGATATAAAATGTGGATTTAACTTAACAAATTAATACAGGTACCTTATGGATCGCTTTCTTCTTGATTTAATCTCGGTTTTACTATTTCTATCATCTTTATTTGATGGATCTTCTTTTATGATCCTTCTTTTATGAACTTTTATATGGTCACTATCATGGTAATTGTGATTTTCATTTTTATATGTCTCTCTATAATATTCTTGATTGCTGTTTCTTTGAAAAATGTCATTTGTATGGTGTTCATTCAACTTGTAATTATGTGAATTATCTTTTTTATCATATCTGCTGCCCAATTTCGAGTCATGGATTTTATTTTTTAAGATATCTTTTTCCCTTTCATCAGCATACCTGAAAATACCTGAAAGTGATTAATATAATTTAATTAAAATGCTCTGTGTTAACTATTCTCCATATCACTTCCATTGGTAAATTGTTACCTCGGACTTTTTGAACTTTTTTTCTTTTTTTCTTTTCTATCTTTCTTTGATTTCTTTCTTTTTTCTTTTGCTTGACTTTGAAGAAGAGCCTTTCAAAGAATAAACACCGATTGAAGATTTTATTAGTGTTTATCTGCATTTTTTCAAACAAATTCAAACACAAAAAAAAAAATTACAAAAAATAAGCAAAAGTACCTTCAACTTCCTCATCTTAATTGGATTTTGAACGAGTTCTTTCCTATTTTCTTCTTCGCGTTTTTTTATGAGGAAAAGAGGATCTTCTTTTACTTTCGCTAATATATCAGATGCTTTGGGATTAAGAACAGGTTTTTTATGAATATTGCCTTCAATTATGTTTTTCTATTTAAAACAAAAATAAAGGGAACTATTTACATTGAACAAGGTGTAGCAGATTGATCTTTTTTTATTTTCTCACAACAATCAAAAGATCTTTACTATTTATTATTATTTACTTCTTCATCTTCATCTTTCATCACTTCAACATGTTTATCAATTTTTTTTCCAAGCAAATATTCTTCAGTATTAACTGCCTGTTGTCCACTATACATCCACTCCAGTTTTTCCGTTTTTTTCCTGAACAAAGAAAAATAATAAGAAACTATAAGTCACAAGAAAACTAAACTTCAAAGTTCAATTTCAAAACAAACCAAGACATAGCTAAACGATACAAGAAATAAATTTTGTTTCTGTATTCAGAAACAAGTAAAAGTATAAGACATGTTTTAAAGTTCTTAGTAATTCAAAGTTAAGTCTTAAATTACTTGATAAGCCCTGATTCTACAGCTTGTCTTTGGAGTTGTTCCCTTTGTCGTTCTTCTGCTAACTCCTGCTGAAGCTGAAGACATTGTTCTTCTTCTTTGCGCTTTTTCTCTTCTGCTTTCCAAACCCTCTCTAAGTTCTCCATAGTTAGAGGGTGGAAGTGTTTTTTCATATTCTAAAGAAAAGCAAAATTAAAAGCTTGATATGATAAACTGATTTTTATGTACTTGTATATTTTAATGTACTTGTATATTTTATATACTGAATAGATGAACAATTTACTTACTAAGTCGCCACCCATTTTTTTTTCTCTTGATTAAAGCTTACTAGATATATTACTAAAAAAAAATTAAATAGTTTAGCCAGAGGAACCAAAAAACCTTTTTAAAAATTGGGAGTCTAATTTATAAAAGAATAAATTTTTATTCTTCATGGAACTTTATTTTTTTGGTTTGTTTTCTGGGTTAAATTTATGTGGACTATCACTAATTATTTGACTTTATGACTCTTATTAGATTTAATTGAACTCAAAATTTTAATCAAGCTGGTTAGAAAATTAAATTGAAATAATTGGACATTATTCACATTTTAAATGTGAATAAATCCACTTAAAATGATTGGATATTATGCTATTCATTTTAATCTGTCAATTTGTTTTTTGATGAAATCATGCAGATCTCTAGCATATCTATGTAGGAGAAGAGGCTGATTAACCTGTATATATGATACATAAATCAACCTGTATATATATGATGCATAAATCAATTATTAATTTTGTAGTCATCAACACTACTTTTACAGCTCACAACCAAAAAAAAACTTGCATCAGTAACACATACTTCCTTTAACAAGAATCTTGCTTTCCTTATTTATATCTGGTGGATTTTTTGGGTCTTTGAAATTCATGGTACTGAAAAAACAGGTGGGGTTTCATTACTAATGGCCTGAAGTTATAGACTTTCTATTTCTCTTTACTATTACTGGACCCTTAATTTAAGATTTTGTAACAAGGTTATTATCAAATTTGATTAATACATTACCTACAAAATGTAGAAATATTAATGTAATAACATCATTGTGTATTTTTCAAAAAAATGTATAAGATTCATATTAAAGAAAAGTTATCTAATTTTATCTGTAAAAAAGGTCTCTATTTTGCAGAAATATACACACACAAACACACATACACAGATAAACCCTAATAAGAAATATATATATATATATATATATATATATATATATATATATATATATATATATATATATATATATATATATATATATATATATATATATATATATATATATACGTAAGGCACGAAACTTTAAGTACTATTAATATGTTGTTTTTCTCCATTTAAATAACATATATATATATATATATATATATATATATATATATATATATATATATATATATATATATATATATATATATATATATATATATATATATATACACACAAATGGTTAATAATTCCCTACCAAATGATGTTATACAGATATTAAATACTATTGTATTTTTAAACTTAACAGTGAGTTTCGTTAAATTTCACTCAGCTTTGTTAGGCTATTCCGTTAAAAATTTTCGTAAACCATGAAATCGAGGCAGAATTATCAATTTATTATTTTTTTAGTGATGTTATCGACTTCGATCAAAAGTCGACTAGTCGAAATTAGTCGACTTATAAAATTCGAATAGTCGATTTAATCGAATATGGGTGTTTTACTAATCGACTAAAAGTCGATTTAATCGGGTAATTATCCTGACATTCTTATTTCTATTTTTTCACTTGGTTTCATTTTATCAACCTTTAAAAGTGTCAACATGCTGACCAATTAGTAAAGATGTTTATTAGTATTTTATCTTGTAAAAATAAATTATTTATAAAGATTAAGCCATGACGTAAGAATATCATTCATGGCGGTTTTTTTAATTAAACCAAAGTATCTGAACATTGAAAATTTGCTGTAGCACGTAAACTTAACACTTAACTTACTGTATGTACCACCACTTAATTAATGTTTCCTTTTTCTCATTATAGTAACCAGTTGATGCCTTTTAAAACAAAATGTTAAGTAATGTGTTATGGTACTCAGTTAAGGATACGAAAAAGTTTTATAAATCTGCCACACCAAAAAAAGTTTAGCCCTCCCCCCCCCCCCCCCCATCTGCCCCCACCTATCTACACTACTGTTTTTTTATTAATTAAGATTTTTTTTGTTCATTTTTTGCTTTAATTGTTGTGAAAAACAATATAAAACACCCATCTGAATTTTCTTTCTTTACTTAGTGATTTTAATTTCCATTTTTGTTTGTTTATTCGATTTTAATTCATCTAAGAGATTAGATGAATTAAAATTGAACAAAAGAAAATGCTCTTGATATAAAAACAACTGGTGTTATTATAACAGTATTACATACCACCTTGTTTTTTTGTTTACTCTCTTAAAGTTCTATTTGTTTCATAGCATCTAAAAAATAAATTGTCAAGCAACATTAAAGTATATGATTATAATAAAATTTCTTATTCAAATATTTCGAATAAATTGACTTTTAGTCGACTCAGTCGATTTTTAAAATGTATTCGTCGATTTTGGTCGACTTTGAAAAATACATTAATCGATTTAGTCGATAGTCGAATCATTTCAAAATTGTAACAACACTAATTTTTTGACCAATTGTGATGGTCAGCAAAACATAAATTTTCTCCTCACGAATAAAATTAATTTCTAAAAGATCAGTTTAGCTAGTTGCTTACTAAATCTATAATAATTATTGCTTACTAAAGATTTGTTGAAACTTAGATGTTCAACACTGAACCGATTTTTAGAAACATGGAAACTCAATACTGAATGCAGTTTGACTTGGTTTTAGATATTGTTTTCGCAAACTTTTTAATCAACTTGATGTGTAAACGTGAAAGTAAAATGTCAATTTCACGCCAGGACATCCTTCTGTAGCACAAATTTCTGCTTAATACTTTCCAAATCTTCTTTTTAGATCATTGTTTGCTTCTTTAGCTTAATTTCTGCAAGTCATTGTCTCAGTCATCAACAATGTAGTGAGGATCTATTGTTATATTTTACTACAACTTTACTCTCTTCTATCTCCATTTAATCTTCTGTCTTCATTACATCTTGTTTTAGATTTGATTGAATCTTGTGGAGGAACTACGGCTGGAAATTTTTTGTCATGTATTACCAGTTTTAGAAATGATTACAGCCTACAATTCGAAGGTAAAGATAGGTGATCTTACGTATTCATATTAGTAACCAGACTAGTCTATGGATAGACTTACAACACAGACATAGACAATTCTGTATGTTGTAATGGACACAACAAATGTTTAATTTTTTGTCCTTGTTGTGTCTATCAAATTTTTGATGGTGTCCTAAGATTGCTCAGTTAAAAAATAATTTTCACTTCATAAGTCTACAAAGCATAATTTTTTGTCTATTTGGTGTCTATGATTTTGTCTAAATTTACTTGATTTCATAAAACCAGAAATATTGATTTTTGCCAATAAAATCTAAATTACCCAAAAAATCCCTTAGAAACAAAAAAGAAAATATACGATACATTATATTTGAATTTTATTTCATGGTAAAAATGACTTTTATGGTGACAAATTTAAAGTGGTGACAAATTTTAGGACGGAGTATGACAATAATGTTTCCACAAATAGTTGATTTTCCAAAATTTAGATCCAATCATAGTCAGATTCACAGTCTGAGGATAGAATGTTAAGAAAAATCCCAAACTGGAGAGGGCATTTTAAAAATAAATTTTCACGCACATTCACTGAGAACTGAAAAACAACTGAACTGAGTAATTAATGAACTTCAATTGAGCACAAAATAGTCCATTTTGAGGTTTTTAAATAGACATTAACTTTTTAATCAACAGCACACGCTGGACAAAAAATTAAAAAATGAACTTCTGTTAGAAAAATTGTATTTTTAATTTTGTGCTCGTTTTCAGTTTTTGAAACGATGCTGCAGTGAAAATTTAATTACTCGTTATAAGTCCAAATTATATATGAAATAGATCTTCTATACCTCATTAAAAAATCGAGATTGTTCATTTAGTGTCCGTTTTTAAAATGATTGTCTAGAAAGACAAACATTTTTTATAGACAATTCATTTTTGATAGTTGTAATTAAAATTGTTGCAATTAGTGCTTTGTCGAAGTCTATTTTTGTCCTTTTATAATAAGGCCATTAGAGATTGTCTGGTTGCTAATTCATATTGTACTTCGCTGATGTTAACTGAGAAGAAATAGCATCGTCTTAGTCGTTGAATGGTTCTCTTTTGAACAGTAAGAGCTAATGATGGCTTCATACATTTCAACAAGTCAATAGACCATGTGAGCACAAACTACAGATTGTCGTATTTCTTGAATACGATATAATGAAATTTGTTTTTTACATATAAGAAAGCGTGCTATGAACTGTCTTTATTATTTGTGAGAGAAAAGTAACAAAATGCTCGTTTTTATATCACAAATAAAAGGAAGCGTGAGAGGCTTGAATGACTGCGCGATTGCGCGCAACACAGACAACGTGCGCTATCCAAGCTTTGTCCTGATTGCGAAGTCGACATCCAAAATTTTAATCTTAAATTAAATTTTTTAAATCAAATTAGACAAAATTAAATTTTAATTAATTACTCTCAGTAAACTCTAATCAGAATAATATACCATGGAATGATACTGGTCGGTATGTAAAAGAAATTATCAAAAAATTAATTTTCTATTTGAAATAACTAAAAAAGTTTATCTTTTCTTCTATTTTTTAAGTTCTAAAGAGAAAAAGTAATTTTAATTTCGCTGCGTGGTAAACTTTTTAGCATGGTTGTATATATACTTACATATAGTGCACTTATATAAATACATATGTACAACATAGAATTATATTATATACAGTACATATATAACAATATATACCGTAGTACCTTAATTAACGCGATGTATCATAACCCGATCACTTAAACCTCGAGGTAATTAAAGCAACGCCAAAATCATGTTGTTTGGATTGGTTGTAACATTCAAAAATAACTTATATGTATAACGTTAGGTTACTAAATTAATGTAATAAAAAGACTAATTATTAGTTTTCTCATTTATCATTGTTAAAATTTGTTTTGAAACATTTCCAACGCGTTACAGACAACATAAATTCTGTTTTAGTTTTGATTAATCTCTAATTCAAAAAAACTCAGCGTGGAACCCTAATGTATATTGTGAGTCGACTCATCAAACTGAAAATTATTGATGTTGCTTTTGTCCTTGGAAATATTAAATGAATTTTAAAATCATGGCATTTCAATATTGTTGTTTACAATCGAATTCGAATAAAGAACCAAAAAAATTGAATGTTCAACTGCACACAAGCATTTAAAAATAGTTGGCTCGTTTACTATTTCAGAATATTTGAAAAGTTATTTGCGATATTCAATCTAAATTCTATTTTCTTGTTAACTCTCGTTGATATTCTTTTTTCATTTTCATTTTCATGTCTTGTAACTTTTCTTTCGATAATCTTATTTTTACTTTTTCATTTACAGGATCTTATTTCTATTTTTTGCTCATGGAGTTTTGTGCATGATGGGTACGCGATAGATTAATTTTACGTAACAATTTTTCTTAAAAAATATTACAGGAAATGAAAAGGATAAGACAATGGCCCTTTTTTCGTCCTAATGCACGGCTCCTGTGTGATTAAGTCATTAAATTTAAGTTCCTCACCTTCTCAAGTTCTCAACAAATGTTCCACATCTTAAAAAAGACGCTGTAAGAGAAGAAAATGAGGTTAGGCAATAATTTTTCTCTTATTTACTCGACGACGATATTTAGGCTTTCTCAGTAATTTCATGTCATCGCTTGCACACCACTTGTTCAAAAGCGGGACTTAGTTGCAATTGTTTGTTTATTCAAAGCTTACTGATATTTTCAAACTTATTGTGCTTAGTTGTCAGTTTAAAAGTTGTTCGTATTTCTATACTTTCATATCTGAACAAACTATTTTACATTTTCAAGATTCTGGATTTTACAATAGGAGAGAGAAGGGGATATGTATAAAACTTGGGTAAAGCAAATTGGCTGTTAAAAGAAACTAAAAGAGCTAAAAGGTTTTTTGTTTACGAGAATGCTTGTGATTCTGAGAGAAGATTATTTCAAGATTGGTGTAAATATAGATATTTAAGAAGAGGCGTACACCCACACCTAGATCCACAATCCTATTTTAACTTTTGACCAACTCAAAGTTAGAATATGGCTTTGATCAATTAAATAAAAAATTAAATAAGAAATTGAAAAAATCTCAATAAAAATTTCAAGACTCCTTAAAATGGATGCAAACGGCTTCTTGTTTGTCAAAGTAATTTAAAAAATATTTTAAAAAAATAAAAAACTGGAGGCAAAAATCTTTCTAAATCTGCAACGAAAAAAACATGGTATGCGTGTGCAGTTGCTCTGGGCTTTATTCTTTAGGCCAATTGAAATTGATGCATATGCAGGCATCATTTTAGGGTCCACTCAAACAAGCAGAAACATCAAAACAGGCACATTTGAACCTTGTATAAGCGTGAAGAAAAGTCTCTATTTAAAGCTTGCTTGTCAACCCACGCAAAAGCGATTAAGAAATTGGCGATTGCTTTTATCAAGTTTCGCTTATATTTTTGTATTGTTTAGTTATGTCTTGTTTTTGTTTTGGAATTGAACTTTGAAGTTTAGTTTTCTTGTGACTGACATATTCTTTAATGACGCTATCTTTCATTACATAACGATTTCCTTTAAGCTTAGTTTATGACTAAACTCTTTAAAATTTAATGAACTTAGTCACAAACATAATTAAAATTTATTTCAAACAAGGTTCATGCCAGACAATATTATCTAAGTCTACTTAAGTTAAGTGATATGATCTGGGGGAAAATCAGCAACTTCAGAGATGTATTTGATTCCTCTTATTTACAAAAAATATGGATACCTTAGAAAAAATATAAACCCGTAGTTAAGAATTAGAAAAATGAAATTACTTTTACAGGTTTTGTAAAAAAGTAAATAAAATCTATTTTCAAAACGTTAGAGTAAATTTTTTACAACTTTTTTAGAGAAGAACCTCCTGAATTAAAAATCAATTATTAAAATGGGCCCACGGAGTAAATACTTTTCTGCTAAAGTCACGTCCTCTTTCAGTAAAGTTACGAACAATTTGTAACGAAGTGTTTTTTGCTAAAGTTTAAACAAAGGAGTACTTAGTTTATACATCAACTTAATTTACTCATCGCATGTACGTATTTCCCTTAAAAACTATAAAAATGATTATAATAGTATTAGTGTGATGTTGCTATAATAATGATGATGATGATGAGGAGGAGGAGGAGGAGAAGGAGGAGGACAACTACAATAAGGATAAGGACGAGGAGAAGGACGAGGAGAAGGATGGGGACAACGGAGACAACGAGGACGACGAGGACGATGAGGACGACGAGAACGACGAAGAAGACGAGAGTGAATATTTTTATGTTAGCCACACAGATAATTTTCAAAAACAAGTTAAAAAAAGTATTATTTTACATTTTTTTGATTTTAAATCAAAGCTTTGTTTCGTTAAAATTTAAATCTAAATTTATGATTGTTTTCTTTATTAAGGATAATTTACATTTAATTTAAAAGTTTTACTGAAAAACCTTTTTTTTTTTGCAATAAAAAAGCAAACAAGAAAACTTTGTGTTCTCTCCCTTTGTGATTTTTTAAATTTAAGGTAAACACAGAAATATTTTGAAAAGTAAATGCTTATTCGTATGCATTTTGGTATAAATTTCAGTGACATTTAAAGCCTTGCTGATTATTTATGAGTGAACTTTCACAAGACATGTTGTGAGAATTATTTTTCAAAGAGGTGAGCTGATTTAGGATTTGATAAATTCTACAAAGCACAAAAAATATTCAATTATATATGATTCTACATACACAAAAAATTATTATAAAATGGATCTTTTCAAAGCTTTCTCATGTGAAATAAAAACTCAAGCGAAACCATTTACTTATTAGAATATTGAATTTTTTAATTCATCATATAAGCTTTTAACTAAAACCCAAGCTAAACAAAAGCGAATGGAGCAATACCCGCGAAGAAATAAAACACCTCTGCGCAAATAAAACGTCACACTTCCCGATGTTTCATGAGACATTTTCAAATAAACAAAAAAAAAAGGGAAAAAAAAGATTTTCGATTTGCGAGATGTTTAATCAGTTTTAAGAAAGTATAAACAATGCCGCTTGGACATTGCACATCAAATTTTGGTGAAAAAAGAAACTGCATAGGAAAGTTAGCGGGTGTGAAAGAAAAGGTACGATTTGTAGTTCAAACAAAAAAAAACTTTAATAGTTTGTAAAATTAGTTGTGCTCTAGATCATAAATAAAAAAAAGGACCACAATCATAACAGCAACAACTTCAACAACATTAGCACCTACAACACCTTCAACGACAAATGTTATAAGTAATTTGCATTTATTCATGTTTTGATGATATAGCGCAGACGTTCCATGGTCAATATAATGAATAAACCAAATATATATTCATAGAGAAGCGTGACCATTGAATCCTGAGTTAAAAAGAATAAGGAATGTAAGGCGGCCTTACCATGGGACTAAGTTTATTGCAATACACGCTTTATTAATCAAGAGAGTGATTTACAAAAAAAACTTTATAGAACAGTATTGTTGAAAAAAAATTTTCTTTCATTTTCTAACACTGCAAGGTCGTGTTTTAAAGCACTTTTCTAGGTAAAATATTTAGTTTATTAAGGTGTTAGGAATTTATTTAGTGTTACTAATGCCATAATCTAGTAAGGAAGAAATTAATTTAGGCCTTTAAAGGTTTCTTTTTTTTCCCTTGTTCTGATTTTAACTTTTATCAATCTAACTTAATGCGCTAAAATACGCATGTTATGCTTTACTTTTGAGTGCTAACGTATTAGTTTTAATAAGAAATTTGGCTTAGTCTTGTTAAAAAAAATGTAAATTGAAGTATATCGTAATTTGTTTCGTACTTATGTGTATACTTGGGCACACGTGTAAATACAGGCACGTGAGTAATCGCACAAATGTATATTTAGTTCAGTTTCCAAGAATAGTACTTGGTGTA
The DNA here is from genome assembly GCF_058129835.1 of Hydra viridissima. NCBI lineage: Eukaryota > Metazoa > Cnidaria > Hydrozoa > Anthoathecata > Hydridae > Hydra > Hydra viridissima. The sequence continues at coordinate 1,985,053 of NW_028324308.1, read as the reverse complement.
TTTCTTTTAGAACTCTGGTCACATGAATCCTAATTAAAATACCTTTTCTAAAGAAAAAAGAATTATATAATTAACATTAGAAGAAGACGTAGTTCTTACAAGGAATGATTCAAAATATTACAGATTTCAATGCAACATTTTTGCCTTCTACACTATTGTCTTTAAATGGAAAACGGTGCCAGTTATCTGTTACTTGGGAAAATGTTCTTTATTCCGTATTTATGGTTCTAATACTGATTGGAAGCATTGTTGGAAATTCAATTGTCTCGATAGTTTTTGTTCTTTCAAGACAGCTTCAGTCTCGTTTAACTTCTTACTTGATTATAAGCTTAGGTAAACATTTTAAAAAACAATTTAATTTAACTTGATACTTTTCATGCACAAAAAAGCTACCTTGTTCACACTGTTTAGTAAATGCAGAGGATACTAATTCCTGTTTGGCTTCTTTGTAATTTATCTTTTAACAATTTAATGTTGTTTTTGTCTTCAGCTTGCTCTGACATGCTGTTCGCATCGTTCAATATTCCAATCTTTATCGGCATGAAACTTTACAGCAACGAATTTTGCTTCCATCCTACCGCTTGTTACATGTTCATTATCAGCGATGCTATATTCAATGTTGCCAGTATCCTTGCTCTGTTTCTCATCGGAATGGACAGGTAATTTTCATTATTAAGCTGCAAAATTGTTATAGTCAAAAACTTTCTTAGCATCAGATCCCAAGATGGCCAATCATTCATATAAAAAAAAGTTTTGCCTTCACGGAAGCTTCAAACAGCTTCTTGTTTTACACTTTTATTTATTATTATATTAGGTTTATTGCGATTGTCATGCCGTTTCAATATACCAGTGTCTTAAATCGAAAAAGAGTCTTGATTATGCTTGCTTTTGTTTGGTTTTTCTCACTTTTTTGGGCGATTGGTGGTATCATTGATTGGGATGGGTATTCAACTATAAGTGTAAATTCAACTTCAAATTGCAGCAATAAAAATCCAAAATTCTACGTGGCATCTTATTTTGGCTTATATTTAGTCCCATTGATAACAATGACATTCACTTATCTTAGAATCTTAAAAGTTGCGATAACACATATCAAAGCAATTGAAGCAACTCAAGTTAATTTTCGGCCAAACCATTTTAATAACTCAATAAGTAGTTGTAAAAATAGCGACGGAGAAAAGAGCTCTCGAAAGAGACAACGTCGGAAGGAACTGAAAGCCACAAAATCAGTTGCAGTGGTTTACCTCGCGTTTTTGATATGTTGGTTTCCTAATCTTGTTATCAATTTGATAATTTTATCAGATCAGACTTACTTTCCAAATCTTCAAAAAACTAATCAAACCCTATTTGATTTTTTGTATTACACCTTCGCCAACATTTTACCAGTGTTAAATACAATGGTGAACCCCATAATTTACAGTTTCTTTAACAAACCGTTTAAGAAAACATTAATGCAGCTTTGTAAAAGAACAAGAAGACAAGAATATTCTAACAGGAAGCGACAGTCTCGCATCCAAAGTTTGGAGGGAGGCATTTCTTTAGACTCAACAACTCTGAGCAGTTATGTTAATAGGTCTATTTCTAATGATCAACTTAAATACTATGCGGATAACAATTAGCTTTTAAAACCTCTTTTTTTGCATGATATATAAACGAAGAAATGTTTCTAGTTTTACAAGTATGAAACATATAAAGCTCTTTAAATTTGTGCGCATAAATTAAATAATTAGCATAATTAAAATTACTTTTAGGAGGGTTTATTTATATATTCTTTTCATAAACACATTATGAATGTAAACATAATAAACGATATTAACGCTGTAAATACGAAACAAAAATTCTTGCTACAATATTTATATTTACTATAATCAAACACCTTCGATGCATATAATATATATATATATATATATATATATATATATATATATATATATATATATATATATATATATATCTGATAAGTTTTTTGCTCCTGTAAAAGCCTATCAATAGTAACTAGAAAGATTTCTGTTTTAAATTGTTATTCGGTTTATTTTTATTTAAAAGAACTGGAAATTTATTTTTATTTAAAAGAACTAGAAGATAAATCATCTTATTATATTTAATTATCATTATAAATAATTACATTTATTATTTTATTAAACAAACTACCCACCTAACATGAGACGACTTTAAGACGTATGTAACTTATCTTTAACTCATCTAGACGTCTGCAACTAGTTAAAGACGTGTTTATGACGGCTTTTCCACACCTCATTAAGACGTCTTCCAACAACCAGTTTAAGACGTCCGCAAGACATCTTAACAAGACGTCTTATAGAATAACTAGTTTAAGACGTCCGTAAGACATCTGAACAAGACGTCTGTCGGAACAACCACCCAGCGTGCACAGACGTCAAAGAGACGTCCTATGGACGTCTTAATTAGGTCGCGACGTCTCCGACCAAATTATATTCTAATTTTTTACATTTTTCGGAGTATTTTAAAACTTGATTAACCTAGTTATTATTAATTAACTTAATCAGTTAAATAAGTCTTATATAAGTTTAATGTTTATTTTAATAATGATCTATTTAGATAATAAAAATTTATATCTGAAATGTCTAACGCAAACTATTTAAGACTCTGGCGAAGAAACTATGAAACCCAGTTGGAAGTTCTTAATTATTGTCACGACTCTTGTGAAGAGACCATTTTATTGGATTCACCATCCGATAAAGAAGAAGTTGAAATAGTTGAAGAAGTTGAAATAGTTAAAGGAAGACTGGATTTAAATGGCGAGGTTTCACCCTCATCTTCCATTTTTAGCGATGTAAATAGCATTTATATCTCAGAAAACGGTGATGTACACAATAAAGATAACTTGGCCTCTGAACTTTCATCTTGGGCATGTGAACATCACCTTACAATGGCAGCAACAAATCATATCTTGCTTATATTAAGAAATCATGGTCACAAAGAATTGCCTAAAGGTTCAAGAACCTTATAAAGCACACCAAGAAAAGTTCCTCTAAAACAAAAATGTGGTGGTGATTATTTTTACATAGGTTTAAAAAGTTCAATAAAAAGTAAGTTAGAAGAGTTTTCATCTCATGATATTATTTCTTTGAAGACAATTAATCTATTGATTAACGTAGATGGTATACCATTGTTCAAATCATCAAACACTCAACTTTGGCCTATTCTTGCATCGTTTCAACTTGCAGGTCCATTTTTTGTAGCTCTTTACTGTGGTAGTTCCAAACCTGACAGTTGTGAGGAATTTTTAAAAGATTTTTTAGACGAGTATCGTAATTTGGAGGTTTTTGGTTTACACTATAATGGCAAAAAATTTCATGTAAATATTAAAGGATTTATTTGTGATGCTCCAGCACGTCAGTTTTTAAAGGGAATTAAGGGTCATACTGGTTATGATGCATGTGAAAGATGTAAAGTTCATGGAGTAAATATAGAAAATCGAATAGTTTTTCATGATCTTGACTGTGAACCAAGAATAGACCAGGATTTTAAGCAGATAGCTTATACAGGACATCAGTTACTTGTTAGTCCTTTAATCCACTCCAGTGTTCAATGCATTAAAGATTTTTGTTTGGACTATATGCATTTAGTTTGCTTAGGAGTTGTTAAAAGATTGCTTCTATACTTAAAAGAAGGCCCTCGTTGTTGTCGCATATCATCTAATCAGTTAAATGTAGTCTCTGACACTATTTTATTGCATTATGGAAAAATGCCTTCAGAATTTGCACGCCAGCCACGTGGGCTAAGCGATCTACGAAGATGGAAGGCAACTGAGTTTAGACAGTTCTTGACATATACTGGAATAATAGCCCTTAAAGGAACTGTTAGTTCACCAATTTATATTAATTTTTTATCTTTATCTGTTGCAATAAGAATTATGCTTGAGGAAAATCAAGATTACAGAAATGACTATTTGGAATATGCTCATAAATTACTGGTCTATTTTGTTGCAAGTAGTAGGGAGTTGTATAGCGATTCTTTTTGTTCATATAATGTACACTGTCTTATTCACTTGCATAACGATGTTTCAAACTTTGGATGTAATTTAGATCAAATTTCTTGCTTTCCTTTTGAAAATTATTTAAAGTCGTTAAAAAGGTTTATTCGTCAAGCAAATAATCCTATATCTCAAGTTGTGAAACGTATTCATGAGTTTGAAATAAATAATTCAATAAACTTTTCAAAGGATATCAAGACCAAAATTTCTACAAATGAAAGAGACAATTGTTTTCTTCTCCATTCCGGAAAAATTGTTTTTATTACAAGTATTTTAGATATGACTACTTTTATTTGTAAAATGTTCCACAAGAGTCTATTAAGAAATTACTTTCCTGATCCATTTGATTCAAAGATGGTCGGAATTTATTTTTTATGTAAGTCTAACATTGGCAAAAGAAAAACTGTAAATAAGGTAGATATTAAAAGAAAGGTTGCATGTCTACCAGTCAATGATGGGGTTGTTCTATGTACTTTACTTAATGATGTGATGTGGTAAGCCAACTATGTATGTGATTTTAAAGAATTTAAGTTAACTTTGCTTTCTTGTATAAAATAAAAAATGTGCACATTTATTAAATAAATTATTGCGTTAAAAATTAGTTATTTTTATGATAAATATATGTTTTTTTAATTTTTATTATTTTTATTATCATTATGTTTTATTATAACTTTTAAAATAGTTATATATAATATCTCTATAATTTTTAACAACATAGTTTAAAAAATAATTTCATTGTAATTTTTTTTTTTTGTTATATAATATTATGTTGTATAAAAAAATAATAGTTGATAGTAAGTGCATGATGATTTTCAAATTACTTTAATGCTGTTTTTATGAAAGAATGTTAATTGCTAATTATTTTAAATTCATATTTCTTCTTTAGAATTTTAAATTTTTTTAATGATTAATTGTGAGCTTTTAATGAATAATGGAGAGCTTTTCAATAAATACTAATTTGTTTAATTTAACTTTTAATTAAGTCTACAAGCATCATTTTCTGTATAAATTTTATATAATTTTTCTTTTAAGTATAACAATCATTTCCTGTTATATCTAACATCTATTTTTTAATTACAATAATAAAGTAATTGACAAATAGTTAAAATTTATCTGTCTGATTTTTTACTGGTATAAAAATGCATTTTTAAATAATCTTTTCACTCAGCTTTGAAGATATTGGTTCTTTTAGGAAAAGTAAGCTTCATTTTAATTTATTAATAAATTTAAAAAGTCATTTATCTTTTCATTTTAATCAATTGTAATTCTTAATTTATTTATGTAAATAAATTATTGCTTTTTGAGTTATTTTATTTTTATTTAATAATTTATCATATTGAAATATGATTGTCTTTATATTTTAGATTTCTAATCAAAATATCTTATTCTTTGGTTTCTCTTGTGGAGAAAAACAAAAAAGTGGTAGATGCTGTTGTACCTAGTCATTGGATAAAAGATGACAGAGTATTTTGGCCTGAAGGTGCGTATGTAGAACGAAGTGCTAAGAACTTTGATGAGTTAGATGAAACCTGGCCTTCATATAAGTTAGTCAAAGTTAAATTCACTGCAGGTAGGATAGTTTACTAGTAAATAAGACTTCCTAACTATTTTGAATAATTAAAGCCATTGCTTTGTAGTTATTTCACAGTTTAACATAAATGTAGCTAATTTCAAAAATAGTAAATCAATTGTAATTTTATCATTATCATTAGATGACTATGAATGGTGCAAAGATGTAGAAATGTCTACTACTGAACATGACAGTGATGCTGAGCCTGTAATGAGTCAAGCAACAGGTAACATAAAGCTTAAAACAGTTTAAAGCTTATGTCACAGTTTTCATTTAACAGCAAAACTATTTTTTATATATTTATTATTGAAATAAAAGATATTTATTCTTTATCCTATTTTTCACTGATTTTGTTTTATTTTATTTAGCAAATAAGATAACACAAAAAATTGACCTACCTAGACCTTTTACAAAGTCAATGGAAAACAAAACAAAGTCAAATACTAAAAGAAGCAAATCTGGTGAGAATTATTCATTTGAGATTTATTAAAGTACATTAGGATTCATAAAAATATTCTTGCACTTAAGTGCAAGAATATTTTCATGATACTTTAATTAAAGTGCAACAATATATATATATATATATATAGATATATATATATATATATATATATATATATATATATATATATATATATATATATATATATATATATATATATATATATATATATATATATTTAGTGCATGAAATAGTCGATCTACCAATTCCTTCGATAAACTCATTAAAAAGAAAACTAAGTCATACTGCTGGTTAGTACTATATGCTTTTGTGTACTATCAAGGAAAGTAAAGCTTTTGGGGACCTGATGTCCCTAGTTTTTTTTTAAGTTTACTTTTTATATTGTTTTTTTTAAAGAATTAAATATCATACCGAATGTTATGGATTCCTCTTCTTCAAGCAGACCATTGCAGCCCGAAACTACAAAAGATTTAGCAGGTAGTTGCAAAAGGATGTATCCTTTACCAGATGCAGGTAAAGTTGCTTGTTTCCATTTCATGTTTTCTTTTGTTGGTTTGTAATATCAGTAAAGTTTTATTTAAATTATTGTTTTTTTACTTTTTAGAGTTTCAGAGAAAAGTTATGTTTCAACTTGCTGAAATAAAGAACTTGTTGATAGATAGAACTGCACATTTCTCTAATGATGCAGAAGAAATTTTTAAACAGTGTAAAAGTTCAGACGAACTTATTATTTTAGAAAAAACAATTGCTGACGGGGATATTCAATACAGTACTTTTGTATGCTTGAATATAATTATTTACTCATTTATATTATTGTCTTAGTTTTTTTTTTTAATTGTCATAAATTGTTTATCATATTATTATCTATTTGTTTTAGGTAAAACATTTATCATCAGTTGGCGGTAAAAATCCAGCTAATGCAATAAAAAATATTCTACTCACGTAAGTTACCAGCATAAGTTTTTTTTGACGCTAATTCTAATCCATATTTTTCAGAAGAAAGATATTCGTTTTCTTTTGTTTTTATAAAAAAAAAATTTTATATAAGAAAAGTTCAAAATAGGATAAATATTTATCCTATTTTGAATTTTTTTAATAAATATCTAAGATATAAAATTTCTAAGCACTGCTAGTGAAATATATTTTTGCATATTTAGACTAACAACAGACGATGTTTTGTCAGAATACAGCATGAATGGTTTAAAGAAAAAGAAAATATTTAAAGAGCTTGTAAATCTATGTAATGCAATCACCGGTATCGATCTTAGCTTATTATTGTATTCAATTAACTCATGTTTAAAAATTTTTTATTTTTTTTGATGCACTGATTTTGTTGATGAGTTTTTTCTTATTCTATTTAATAGATGCTGTTTTAAAGTCTTATAAAAACGTGACAAAAGCAGAAGCAATGCACCTTATTGGGACAATAATAAAACATTCTTCCGAACGATTGAAGAGAAAATCCTCCAATATTAATTGACAATGATTAAATTCTAATATAATTAAATGTTGTATTTTTTAAATTTATAATCCTTTATAAATTTGTAATTCTTTATGTCTCTCTATGTCTCTCTATGATTAGATAGAATCATATCAAATTCGATTGCTATATGCAATTTGTTAAGTAAAGGGCTTGGAAAAATATCAAAGACTTTCTAAAGACTTTCTCTTGAGAAAGTCTTTACGTCTGTACATCTTTACATAGATACTTAGAATCTATGTAAAGGTGATAAGTAATCTTAGAGTCTGTACATCTATTAATAGATGTACATCTATTAATAGATGTACAGACTTTACTAGTAGATGTACATCTAATTAGATGTACAGACGTAAAAAGACGTTTATAGGAGGTCTTTTTCAGACGTCTTAAGGACGTCTGAAAAAGACGTTTTCAAGACGTCCTCAAGACTTTCACCTGAGACCGAATAAGGACGTCTTACAGACGAGAAATCAGACGTCTTATAGACGTCCTTAGGACGTCATTGTGCACGCTGGGCAGTTTAAGATGTCCGTAAGATATCTTAACAAGACGTCTTTTCGGAATAACCATTTTAAGACATCTTCAACACATCTGAACAAGACGTCTGTTGCAACAATCAGTTTATGACGTCTTTTGGAATAACCAGTTTAAGATGTCTTTCAGAATAACCAGTTTAAGACGTTTTTAACTTATCTTAACAAGAAATCTGTTAGAATAACCAGTTTAAGACGTCCGTAAGATATCTTAACAAGACGTCTTTCGGAATGGCCAGTTTAAGATGTCTTTAATCATGGACGTTTCCCACCCAACAACAAGTCGTCTTAAAGACAAATTTAAGACGACTTGAAATTGGTATTAAAGATGTCTTAAACTAGTCTCAAATGAAACACTGTAATTCGTCTTATTTAAAACGTCTTAAAGTTGTCATATTGTCATATTTAACATCTATTAACGACGGCTTAAAAAGACGTGTGTAATATACATACATACATATATATATATACACACACACACACACACACGTCTTTTTAAGCCGTCATTAGTACGTGTTAAATAAGATAATACTAAGACGTTTTAGTTAAGACGACTTACAGTGTTTCATTTGAGACCAGTTTAAGCCGTCTTTAATACGTGTTAAGATAACCCAGCGTGCACAATGACGTCCTAAGGACGTCTATAAGACGTCCGATTTCTCGTCTGTAAGACGTCCTTATTCGGTCTCAGGTGAAAGTCTTGAGGACGTCTTTTTCAGACGTCTTAAAGACGTCTTTTTCAGACGTCTTAATTAGATGTACATCTATTAGTATAGTCTGTACATCCATCAATAGATGTACAGACTCTAAGATTACTTATCACCTTTACATAGATTCTAAGAATCTATGTAAAGATGTACAGACGTAAAGACTTTCTCAAGAGAAAGTCTTTAGGAAGTCTTTGATATTTTTCCAAGCCCTTTATTTAACAAATTGCATATAGCAATCGAATTTGATATGATTCTATCTAGTCATAGAGAGACATAGAGAGACATAAAGAATTACAAATTTATGAAGGATTATAAATTAAAAAAGTACAACATTTAATTATATTAGAATATAATCATTGTCAATTAATATTAGGATTTTCTCTTCAATCGTTCGGTAGAGTGTTTTATTATTGTCCCAATAAGTTGCATTGCTTCTGCTTTTATAAGACTTTAAAACAGCATCTATTAAAAAGAATAAGAAAAATTCATCAACAAAATCAGTGCATCAGAAAAAAAAGAAAAATTTTTAAACATAAGTTAATTGAATACAATAATAAGCTAAGATCGATACCGGTGGTTGCATTACATAGATTTACAAGCTCTTTAAATAATTTCTTTTTATTTAAACCATTCATGCTGTATCCTGACAAAAAAAATTGTCTGTTGTCAGTCTAAATATGCAAAAATATATTTCACTAGCAGTGCTTAGAATATTTATATCTTAGATATTTGTTAGAAAAATTCAAAATAGGATAAATATTTATCCTATTTTGAATTTTTCTTATATAAAAATTTTTCTTTATATGGAAAACAAAAGAAAACGATAATCTATCTTCTGAAAAATATGTATTCGAATTAGAGTCAAAAAAAACTTATGCTGGTAACTAATGTGAGTAGAATATTTTTTATTGCATTAGCTGGATTTTTACCGCCAACTGATGATAACTGTTTTACCGAAAACAAATAGATAATATGATAGGAACAATTTAAGACAATTAAAAAAGAAAACTAAGACAATAACATAAACGAGTAAATAATTACATTCAAGCATACAAAAGTATTGTATTGAATATCCCCGTCAGCAATTGTTTTTTCTAAAACAATAAGTTCGTCTGAACTTTTGCACTGTTTAAAAATTTCTTCTGCATCATTAGAGAAATGTGCAGTTCTATCTATCAACAAGTTCTTTATTTCAGCAAGTTGAAGCATAACTTTTCTCTGAAACTCTAAAAAGTAAAAAAACAATAACTTAAATAAAATTTTACTGATATTACAAACCCACAAAAGAAAACATGAAATGGAAACAAGCAACTTTACCTGCATCTGGTAAAGGATACATCCTTTTGCAACTACCTGCTAAATCTTTTGCAGTTTCGGGCTGCAATGGTCTGCTTGAAGAAGAGGAATCCATAACATTCGGTATATTTAATTCTTTAAAAAAAAGATATAAAAAGTAAACTTAAAAAAAAATAGGGACATCAGGTCCCCAAAAGCTACACTTTCCTTGATAGTACACAAAAGCATGTAGTACTAACCAGCAGTATGACTTAGTTTTCTTTTCAATAATTTTATCGAAGGAATTGGTATATCGACTATTTCATGCACTAAATATATGTATGTATATATGTATATATATATATATATATATATATATATATATATATATATATATATGTGTGTGTGTGTGTGTGTGTGTGTGTGTGTGTGTGTGTGTGTAAATGACTTTTTAAATTTATTAATAAATTAAAATGAAGCTTACTTTTCCTAAGTGAACCAATATCTTCAAAACTGAGTGAAAAGATTATTTAAAAATGCATTTTTATACCAGTAAAAAATCAGACAGATAAATTTTAACTATTTGTCAATTACTTTATTATTGTAATTAAAAAATAGATGTTAGATATAACAGGAAAGGATTGTTATACTTAAAAGAAAAACTAAATAAAATTTATACAGAAAATGATGTTTGGAGAGTTAATTAAAAATTAAATTAAACAAATTAGTATTTATTGAAAAGCTCTCCATTATTCATTAAAAGCTCGCCATTAATCATTAAAAAAATTTAAAACTCTAAAAAATAAAAATATGAATTTAAAAAAATTAGTTATTAACATTCTTTCATAAAAATAGCATTAAAGTAATTTGAAAATCATCATGCACTTATTATCAACTATTATTTATTTATACTACATAATATTATATAACAAAAAAAAAATTAATTGCAATGAAATTATTTTTTAAACTATGTTGTTAAAAATTTAAGAAATATTATAGAAAGTTGTGTGTTTGATGATTTGAACATTGGTATACCATCTACGTTAATCAATAGATTAATTGTCTTCAAAGAAATAATATCATGAGATGAAAACTCTTCTAACTTACTTTTTATTGAACTTTTGAAACCTATGTAAAAATAATCACCACCACATTTTTGTTTTAGAGGAACTTTTCTTAGTGTGCTTCATAAGGTTCTTGAATCTTTAGGCAACTCTTTGTGACCATGGTTTCTTAATATTACAAGATATGATTTGTTCCTGCCATTGTAAGGTGATGTTCACATGCCCAAGATGAAAGTTCAGAGGCCAAGTTATCTTTATTGTGCACATGATCGTTTTCTGAGATATAAATGCTATTTACATCGCTAAAAATTGAAGATGAGGGTGAAACCTCGCCATTTATATCCAGTCTTCTTTTAACTATTTCAACTTCTTCTTCAACTATTTCAACTTCTTTATCGGATGGTGAATCCAATAAAATGGTCTCTTCACAAGAGTCGTGACAATAATTAAGAACTTCCAACTAGGTTTCATGGTTTCTTCGCCAGAGTCTTAGATAGTTTGCGTATATAAATTTTCATTATCTAAATAGATCATTATTAAGATAAACATTAAAATTATATAAAACGTATTTAACTGAATTAAGTTAATTAATAATAACTAGGTTAATCAAGTTTTAAAATACTCCGAATCATGTAAAAAATTAGAAAATTACTTAAAAGATAAATAACCCCCAAAAAAACGAAAATTAAATAACGACCAGCTCGAGCGGACACTTTCAATTGAGTTAGCGCATTAATGCGCTAACTCAATAAGATTAGCGCATTAATGCACTAACTCAGTTACGTGTAAATTTACAAGTTTTTAAAGACGTCTCAAAGACGTCACTAGGACGTCTTAACAAAGACGTCCTGTGATGACGTCTTTGAGACGTCATAATATGGTCGGAGACGTCGCGACCTAATTAAAACGTCCATAGGACGTCCCTTTGACGTCTGTGCACGCTGGGAACTTACCCACCCAACAACAAGTCGTCTTAAAGGCAAATTGAAGACGTCTTGAAATTAGTCTTAAAGATGTCTTAAACTGGTCTCAAATGAAACACAGTAAGTCGTCTTAAAGTTGTCTTATTTAAGACATCTTAAAGTTGTCTTAAACTGGTCTTAAATGAAACACAGTAAGTCATCTTATTTAAAATGTCTTAAAGTTGTCTTATTTAACACGCATTAATGACGGCTTAAACTGGTCTCAAATGAAACACAGTAAGTCGTCTTATTTAAAATGTCTTAAAGTTGCCTAACTTAAGTCGTCTTAAAGTTATCTTAAACTGCTCTCAAATGAAACACAGTAATACCCCATTCACACCAAAAAAACCGAGTTTTAATAACACTCGCTTTTAAAACGGTGTTTTATTTAGCTACCGCTTTTTTAAACTCTTTTCTTTGAAACAAGGTTTTAAAAAGCAGTGTGAACGGAAAAAATGCGTCACAAGTTTAAATAACCACGATTAAAACAAGTTTTATTTTTGGTGCGAATGGGGTATAAGTCGTCTTAACTAAAACGTCTTAATATTATCTTATTTAACACGTAAAAAAACACCTAAAAAGAGAAAATTAATGAAGCAATAATAGGTCAAGAAAATCATTGTTTTTTTGGAAAGCAGCGTTAGAAGACGCTTACCAATTATACATTTATAAAGGTGGGTTTCTTTAAAATTTCTCTATCCACCTCTTTGTCTATCCATGTTGAAATTTATCATCAGCAAACAATATAACTTCTAAATTCGAGGATACTATACTTTTGATGTTACTTATACGACTGGCAACTAAAATCGTAATCTGTTCGCTTGCAAAATTCTTGTTTTTCATTAAACTATTTTAAACATCATTACTACTCTTCCTTCCAAAGAGCCTTTGATAATGCACCCTTTCACAAGAATAATATCCAGTATGAACAACAGTCCATTTTAAAAATGATCTTGCTGGAGAATCACAGAGAAAAGTTCTAACTTTAACAGTGTGTTCAACTGATTTTATTGTCAGACCGGATAACTTTAAACCACACAATTCTTGTCATTCTTCCGTAAATGGATATAAAGACGTAATTAAAAACCCAATTAAGGAAGGAATTAAAGCACGGATGTATAAGAGTGGACGTGCAACTTATTACAGTTTAACTTTTTGTATTATTTTAAACTTTTATAGCATTTGTTTAATAAGACTGTTCATGATAAAGTAACTACTTCACGTGTTGACAAATAACTAAACAAATTACACCAAGATAAAGAAAATAATTTGTCGGCACGAACAGATTTTATCATTTTTTCAAGATGAACATTTGTAAACTTGGGAACTTTTTTCGTGTAAACAAAGTCTGTGAATGATAAAATAGACCTGTAAGGATAAATTTAAAATGACTAAAAAAAGTATAGCTTGTTATGTTTCTTAACAGATCCAAAGAAAAGTTCGATTTTTGTAAAGCTTTTATTTTTGATTCAGTAATACCAATACAATACAATAATATCACAAACTTAATATTTATAGTAAAATAGAAAGTTCCTAGAAAGATACAGAACATTCTGGAACGTTATTATATATCTAGAGGGTTCTATGGAAGATTCTCGAATGTTCTGTTGTATCTAGAAAGTTCTAGAATGGACCGTAACATCTCCTCGCCAGCTTGGTTTTACGGAGAGCAAGCGTTTTGATTATTCTTTGATAGGCATCTACTAGATCGTCTTGTTTTGACTTGTTTTTTGTTTTTTTTTTATCTTGACCAGTCGGCTCACACGACAACAAATCGGGCTGTACTATTATTGACTCCTCCACCTCCCCGGAGTTGTAGCGATGCCTGAGTTGTTCAATATGACGATGCCAGACTAGACCATCAGGCTCTGTCTCCACTATGACAGATCGAGGACCGCATACTTCAGTGACAATAGCCGTAATCCATTTTGAGTTGTAATCATTACTTGAGCTAAAATATCTGGCATAAACCAAGTCTCCCACTGAATATTTTACAACTTTGGAAGAGTCCATAGATTGCTTTGATTGTTGTAAATGAACAGGGGATGGCAAAAGCAGATCGATTTGCGCCCGAATTTGTCTGCCATTGAGTAATTCGCTAGGGGACGATCCATTTGCTAAAGGAGTTCGGCGGTAGACCATGAGAAATTCCTGAAGAGCATTCTTAGGAGGTAGGTTTGATTTCTTCATGGCTTTTTTGAAAGTTTGAACTAGTCGTTCGGCAGCACCATTTGTGGCGGGGTGATATGGAGCACCTTTGAGCAGGACAATACCTCGACTATTACACCATTCTAGAAATTCCTGAGAAGTGAATGAGGAATAGTTATCGGTAACTAGAGCATGTGGATAACCGAAGTGTGCAAAATCTTCTTCCAGTAAATCAATGGTAGATTTGGCACTAATAGAAGACGTAGGATGAATACATGGATATTTAGATAGAGCATTAATCATGATAAGCCAATTAGTACCCATGAAATTGATTGCATGATCAAGATGTAGACGACTCCAAGGGCGTTCTGGTAGCATCCATGGATGGACTGCTGGTTTTGATGGAAGGTTCTGATTTTCCGCACAGGTAGTACACTGGTGTGCTAGATTAGTGATAGCTGAATCAATGCCTGGCCAATATACGGCAGATCGTGCGAGTTGTTTCATTCGTTGAATGCCGAAATGACCTAGGTGCAGTATCTTCAAGACTTGATCTTGAAGAGTTTTGGGGACGACAACACGTGGACCATAGAACAAGCATTTGCCTGAAACTGAGAGAGCTTCGGAAAGTTTTTGGAATTCCCGTATCTCGTCATTATTGTCGGATTCGACCCAACCATCTCGAACATTGCGAATAACTGCAGCGATGACAAGATCTTTGCTCGACTCGCGGACCAAGATATTCGGATCATGCATATTGATTTGACGACTAACGGTTTTCACCGCACAAATCATTAAATTTTCTTCACTACTTTCCTCCCCATCGAAAATGCGATCATGGTCAACCGGTAATCGACTGAGCGCGTCAGCGTTGCCGTGTTCAGCTGTCTTACGAAACTCGATTTCATAATTGTATTGGCTAAGAATTAAAGCCCATCGAGCCAGTCTATTTGCTGCCATAGCTGGAGTAGCCTTTGTTGGGCCAGTAGTGGTTTATGATCAGTGACGATGGTTAAACGACGACCAAAAAGAAATTGATGAAACTTTTTTAAGCCAAAAATTATTGCCAATGCTTCTTTGTGAATTTGACTGTAGCGACGTTGACAATCAGTCAAAATCTTCGATACATTTGCAATTGGACGTTCAGAGCCATCTGCTAATCGATGAAACAATATGGCACCAATACCAACTTCTGAAGCGTCTGTTGCCATTCCTAACGGTTTCGAAGGATCGAAGTGAGTAAGAACTGAATCAGATGATAACAACTGTTTCACAGCTTCAAAAGCTGACTGTTGTTCGGATGTCCACTGCCATGGCACATCTTTCTTAATTAGACGATAGAGCGGGTCTAATGTCATAGACAAATTTGGAGGAAGAAATTTGCCGTAAAACTGTACTTGACCAAGAAAAGATCGCAGCGTATTAACGTCCTTAGGAACTGGCATAGCCAAAACAGCATCAACTTTGTTACCTTTAGCAATACCTTCCGAAGATATTATATGACCAAGATATTCGATCGAAGGACTAGCGAAAATACATTTTTCTAGACGACAGCGTAGTCCGTTTTTGCTTAGTCGTTGTAGAAGACCACGCAAGTTGGAAATGTGATCGGCTGCGTTGTTGCCACTGACGAGAATATCATCGAGATAGACAGCTACACCAGGTAGATCACTTGTTAATTTATCCATTGTCTCTTGAAAGTACCCCGGTGCTGAAGTGATTCCAAATGGAAGACGTAGCTGAAGAAGTACACCAGTATGTGTACTGAGAGCCAGTCGTCTCTGAGAAATTGGACCCAAACGAATTTGATTATAAGCGTCAGCCAGGTCAATTTTTGTGTATCCATAACCGCCACGCAGTTTACGCAACAGGTCTTCTGGCAACGGCATTGGGTAGCGATGAGGTTCTAGCTGAGTATTAATGGAGACTGAATAGTCGCCACAAATTCGAATCTTTCGTTTTGTTTGTCCCGGAAGCGCGGTCTTTTGAATAGGAACCACAGGTGTACCTTCGTCGTTGAATTGAGTACGTTTCCAAACACCATGCTTGATACCAGCTTCGTAAGCGTCAACCAGATCTTCTTGAATAGCGAAAGGTACAGGTCTTGGACGGCAGAAGATAGGCTTGTAGTCAGGCTTGAATTTTATTTCAAGTTCAAAGTCTTTCAAACAACCCAATTCTGGTTTAAACAGGTCTGGAAACTCAGAACATAGAATTCTGCACCTTTGTTGGAGATCTGTGTCAGGTTTGAGATGCTCAAAGACCTTAGCAACAGTACTCTTGGATGATTTCTTAATCTTTTCATCAACTGAAAGATCAAGTAGTCGAATACCCGATCGGCCAATAAGATTTAGTCCAGGAACAGAAGTTACGTGGAACCAGATCTTGCAACAGGTTGTTGGAGCTTTAACTGATAATTCAACTTTCCCTAGTATCGGAAGTTGATGCTTGCTTGCTGACTCGAATTGTAAATCCGACGATTGAAGATGTGGTTTACCCAAACTTTGCCATAAAGTATGGGTAATGAAATTGGCGGGAGCTCCAGTATCGAGTTCGAATCTTATCGAATGCCCATTGATTTGGAGATTTTGTGTAATTTCATCATCAACATTGATTTTGTTGACTTGGTGAAGTGCTTTAGTCTGTCCATAAATGAATATAGGCTTGACCGTCTTTCGGGATTCAGCTTTTTTCTTGAAACAAACTACTTCAATGTGACCATTTTTACCACAAAAATTACATTCGGCGTCCTTGAAACGGCAATTTTTGCGTTCATGGGTCGATTTGCCACAACTTCTACAAGCGGTTGACTCAGTCTGAGATTTGTTTTGTCGAGGAGCTGAGGATTTGGATTCCGATTTATGTTGCCCCAACTTATTGATTGGGAGAGACATCGGAGACTTTGAGGGACCAACTGCAGTTTCCTTGGCTACCTTGGCGGCCTCCTCGGTTTCGGTTGCTATTTCTACCGCCTTGGCGAAAGTTAGATCTTCATTTTTGCACTTGAAAAGAGCTTTGAGCACTGCTTCATTTTTAATAGAGCAGATAAAATGTGTTCGAAGAGCTTCATCCAGTGGATTTGTGATGTTAGCAAAGTCGCATGTTGCAGCCAATTGTCGAATTCGAGCAACCAGTTGTGGAATAGATTCACCTTGATTTCGACCAATGCTTGACCAAAATTTGAATCTTTCACGAACAAGAAATTTGGTTGGATTGTATTGTTCTTTCATGAATTGAGCAATTTGATCATACGAAAGATGGTTGACTGTCAAAGGAGTCTCTTGTTGGCTTGCAAGATTGCACAACTGTTTGTAGATGACTGGAGTTTGACAACTGAGAAAATAAGCAGCTTTGTTATTTCTTGTTATACCCCGAGCTTTAGCGAATGTTTCGAATCTTTCCTGATAGTCGACCCATAATTCAGCTGTTGAATCAAAAGCAGCAAAATCTTGAGTGACCTTTGATTCATTGGCTTCAAGCAGTTTGACAATGGCGTCTTGTTGCTCTTTGATTTGTCGCTGTTGTTCGGCTAGTTGTCGTTGACTAGCTTCATGCAGCTTCTGCATTTCTGCCAATATCGCTACCAGAGTAGCACCGTGTTTTTCTTCCATGAGTAGTTTTTAGAAAATAGAGAGATCTTCGTCGCCAAAAATCTGTTATGTTTCTTAACAGATCCAAAGAAAAGTTCGATTTTTGTAAAGCTTTTATTTTTGATTCAGTAATACCAATACAATACAATAATATCACAAACTTAATATTTATAGTAAAATAGAAAGTTCCTAGAAAGATACAGAACATTCTGGAACGTTATTATATATCTAGAGGGTTCTATGGAAGATTCTCGAATGTTCTGTTGTATCTAGAAAGTTCTAGAATGGACCGTAACATAGCTAAATATAAAAAAGCTTAAATATACTTTTTTATCAAGATCTGATTTCATTCAATTCTTTTATCCATCCTTCGCCAGCTTAGTCCTTCATTCACCAAGCTATTTTATAATTCATTTGATAATGCAAAACCTTTTCAAAAATGATTTAAATTTATAATTATCCTACTAAATGCGGCTGATATTTCATATTTTCGTTTTTCATATTTCATATATTTTTTCATTTATCATAAAAAGCACATAATAACCCATTAGTTTTTGTCAAATAAAATTAAGGTTTTATATAGCTGGTAAATCATATTATGTTAATATCAAATTCTTAGTTATTCTTGCGGTTTGCCATAAATTGGCTTTGCTAAATTCTTTAAAACTGTGACAAATTATTTTTGCTTTCTTGTATTCATTTTATGTATAAGTTATTTAACCATAACTGTATATATTTCTGTTGTTGAACATATATATATATATATATATATATATATATATATATATATATATATATATATATATATATATATATATATATATATATATATATATATATATATATATATATATATATATATATACATTACACACGTCTTTTTAAGCCGTCGTTAATAGGTGTTAAATATGACAACTTTAAGACGTTTTAAAAAAGACGACTTACGCTGTTTCATTTGAGACCAGTTTAAGACATCTTTAATACCAATTTCAAGTCGTTTTAAATTTAAACGTCCATGATTAAAGACATCTTAAACTGGTTATTCCGAAAGACGTCTTAAGCTGGTTATTCGAACAGACGTCTTAAACTGGTTGTTCCGACAACCGTCTCGTTAAGATGTCTTACGGACGTCTTAAACTGGTTTTTCTGACAGGTTTCTTGTTAAGATAAGTTAAAGACATCTTAAACTGGTTACTCTGAAAGACATCTTAAACTGGTTATTCCAAAAGATGTCATAAACTGGTTGATGCAACAGACGTCTTGTTAAGATGTGTTAAAGACGTCTTAAAATGGTTATTCCGAAAGACGTCTTGTTAAGATATCTTACGGACATCTTAAACTGGTTGTTCCGACAGACGTCTTGTTCAGATGTCTTACGGAGGTCTTAAACTGGTTGTTCCGACAGACGTCTTGTTCAGATGTCTTACGGACGTTTTAAACTGGTTATTCTGTAAGACGTCTTGTCAAGATGTCTTGCGGACGTCATAAACTGGTTGTTGGAAGACGTCTTAATGAGGTGTGGAAAAGCCGTCATAAACACGTCTTTAACTAGTTGCAGACGTCTAGATGAGTTAAAGATAAGTTACATATGTCTTTAAATCGTCTCATGTTGGGTGGGTTTAAGACGTTTTAAATAAGACAACTTACTGTGTTTCATTTGAGACCAGTTTAAGCCGTCATTAATACGTGTTAAATAAGGCAACTTTAAGACGTCTTAGATAAGACGACTTACTGTGTTTCATTTGAGACCAGTTTAAGACATCTTTAAGACCAATTTCAAGACGTCTTCAATTTGTCTTTAAGACGACTTGTTGTTGGGTGGGTAGATCATGTACCAGTCGAAACTCGGTACCTGTACTTGATACTTATTCACTAACGCCTTAACAGTAAAACAAGTTACGTCTTTTTTCGATACAATTTGAACGCGAAAACTAGTACAAGTAACTGACCTCATTTTTAAATTATATATATACTTGTATTACGATGTATGGTGCATAATATTCCCATACTACTCCTATCCAAAAACGTATGCCAACTACGTCACGAATTAAAGGAATGTCCTACTCCCTTAGCATCCATCCTGACTATCATCCTTAAGTATTAGAATAGACAAAAGAATAATGAAAGAGTTTCTTTCATCTACTTAAGCAATAACCCTAATTTTTGGGTGTAACTAATTATTGCAGTGGATTTTCAACTTTTTCATTGAACTTAGCAGTCAAATCTTTGACAAAAAAAAGTGTATGATTCTTTGTGTATGGGGCTACTTGCACAATTTACATTTTAGTTGAACAATTCTTTAAAAACGTTTAGAATGATAACCAAAAGTATTGAAGGGTTTGATAAAGAAAAAACTGATAAAGTATGCGATAGAATTCGTGTAACGAAATGATCGCGTCAACTGATTGAGAAAGATTATTAAATGTCCATGTTGTAACTTTAAAGCAAAGTCAATAGTTATTGTTGTAAAAAACAGAATCATTCTTTTTTTACTTTGGTGTAATTCTTATTCAAAAGTTGTAATGATAATCTAGAGAAAACCTTTTCCTGTTTCTGGCTGCCCATGTACAGCTAAAGTAAAACTTCATCCGCAAAAGCAATAAAAATAGTATATCGTCGGCAAAAGCAATAAAAATCGTCGATGTAATAAAAACCCTTGAAGCGCATTTTAAAGGTGATTATGAATCGAATTCATTAATAGCAAAAGTTAAATTCCTTCCTGCTTTGTGCAATGAAGCTTAACCAATCAATTATGGAGATATAGTAAAGGTTGAAATAAATATTATTAAATGTGTTGGCTAAATATATACAAATCCATTTGCCTCGTCAGTTGCTTTTTGATTGATAAGGCAATGATTTTGTATATATTTAGCCAACGTTTTTGAAAAGGGAACTCTTAAATAAATACCTCACTGGGGATAATTCAGATTTTATTTTAGCACAAGCTTTTTATTATTGCAATTATTTTTTATTATCATAATTAATTTATCGTTAAACTTCTTTTTTTGTACAAGGGTCTTGATTCTGCATCGTCATCTTGATTCTGAAGTTTCTACAAAATCTAACTGACCTAATTGATGTCAGTCTACTATCTTTTGCATCATCATTCTGGCTAACATTATGTGTTGATAGTCATCTTCATATGATTATTTTTCCACTTACTTTATTACGTGGCTGTTTTTTTTTTTTTTCTTTTCTTTTTTTCACCGTCTTTATAAAATACTAAAAACTAATAATTGTAATGAAAACAGACAGCAAATAAGAAACAACACGTGAAGAGCAAATACTTTAGGTTAGAACAAACAGTTTTAGATGTTAACAAACAACCGAACTTTGTTTTTTTATCATGGAAGGTCCGGGAACTTCTTTATATGCTTTCGGTCTAGCCATTTTTTTCTATCTTAACTTATACAAATTTTAATATCTATATTGTCATTTAGATTTAAAAATTGTGTTTCCAAATCGGCAGAAATATTTTTGAATGTTTATATTTCAATTTTTTTTAAAAATGACAACAGTCAATTTTATTAAAATAAATTTTGATAAAATAAAAATTCCTTTTAATGTCTTAACCACACATGCTTCTTGCTACCATTTTTTTCGGCAGCTTTTTTTTCCCTGCAGCTCATTATCTACTTTGGCATTAGAAAAAATTATGCAATTGAAGAAGTAATCATTAAGTCAGCAGAAAAAAATGGACTCCAGATGAAGGGTTCGAAAAAATGTTCTTTGATAAATTTTTTCTTAGTACCAGAATTAATCAAGTCACGTGTCTTGTACTGCAAAGATTTTGGAAAGAATAAAAAAGTTTCCTAACCTAGTACGTTTAAACCCCACACTTTGTCTTGCATATATACAGTTAACTGTAGGAATGCAAGATGAAGTATTAATTAATTATTACGGGTTATTCGATACTTTGTTTAAGGTAAAATTGTCTCAACCGCTGAAAAAAGCAATGCCCTACATGGCTATTGTTACTTGGTAATACTTGGGTAAACAAGAAGAATCGTTAAGTACGAATAGCCACCTCCTTTTTGCCTCTTTATTGTTCAGTTTCAGTAGTAAAGAAAAATACAACACATCCTTTTTTTGTTACCTGCGTATTATAGATCTGTACAAACAATTTCTGTAACTATTAATACATATAATTTCTGTCCGCTACGTAACCTGTTCTAAAAGATTTAAAAACATATTTTCTGGCAAGATACTGCCTTTTTTATACCAAAATAAAAATCGCAACAAATGGTAAAAGATATAAAGTTGTTTTTTATGTTTGCTATGTGTTTATGTATAAATTGGCCTGAATTTAAGGTTTAAGAACCTTTTTTAAAAAAACTGATTATGTCGCTGATTTACCGTTCGTTTTAAAAACTTTTTTTAAAAAAATATCGTAAATAGGTAAATACTATTTTTTTATAACCGATCGGTTTATTTACAGTTTAGTAGGGACGGTCTCGGCGAATTTTAAATTCGTATTAAGTTAGAATTTTAGCATCAATAACCTATATCGGTATCTTTAAAATAATGTTGCTTATAGAAGAAAACGTTTTCTGGTTCACAAAACACGGCTCTCAAAATATTTCGATAGTGGTATGCAAATGTCAAAATAACCCTTTCTTTTGGTGATTTTTTCACGTCAGTTATATGGCCCGGTTAAGCAGCCAGGCCTATGTAACTTTACACCAAAAATATCTTTCATCAGTTAAAAAATTTTAGACACCAAAAAAAATTCACTATGAATAAATTCTCAAAACTTTGTTTACTTCAAAGTCCGAGATTTTTTTAACACGTGCACAAAAAAAAAATTATAATAATAAAAAATTACATAAGTGAGTTAAAAATAAACATCAGGAAGGTAACATTTTTTTGCTTTATCTTAAAATATATGGTTTTTGTAATAAATTATATGTTCAAACATATGCTTTTTGTCGTAAATATATGTTTTAAATGTATGCAAATTAGAAAATTTATTATCTGCGCGGATTAAAGCCACCAATAATAGCTATTAATAGTGTGAATCTTTGATTTTATATTTAAACTTTTCTATATAGAGAAGATATTTTTATTAAAACTTTTCTGTATAAAGAAGCTATTTTTATTTACAAATTATTTCCGATGTGTTAGTGAATGAATGTTCTTGGTAGGAGCTTTTTAACTTTTTTTTTTTTTTTTTTATTATCTATATATATATATATATATAAAAGATGAGAGCATACTTTTCTTATTTTTTCCAAACTAAAAGTATTCGAACACAATCGAATTTTATCAAAAAAAATTCCTCGGTCCGATAAAAGTACTGGTAACAAGTTGGTTACAAGCGCTGTCATGTAAGGATTGATATAATAAAATAAGACGATTAAAAACTTTTTTTTCTATCTTTAGTTCTCAATTATAATTCTGTAAATAATTAATGTATAAATATATCAATTATATAAATTTTGCACACATGGAGTTATATTTTACAGATACCGGCCTATAAAAAAAAAAAAAATGGTCTATAACTTAGCAGTCTTAATATATAAGTTGCAGCGGTTTGACGGAAGAGATTTATTAAAGGGAAATGCCTGGGTTGGATTGTATGGATAGCTGTAAAAAAAATGATAAAAGAGAGAGACAATTTTAAACAAAAAGAAGCGGAATTCTTCATACTCATTCACGAGGTTGTTGTCTATGGATTGGTTGTTATTAAAATGGGATTTTGAAATAAACTAGTTTCGTATTTCCCATTTCCAAAGTATTATTTTTATATGTTTTTTGTTGATTCTTTTTTTAGATTGCCGATTAAAATATAAAAGATCTACGTTCATATGCAAAATTGTTTAACGATAAATCTTTATGAAGGTTATTGTGCGTGACATTTTTGAAAGTTTAAGGTAACCTTGTTTAAATAAAATGTAGTTTTAAACGTTTTTATTAGTTTTTTTCTCGGCTCTTTAAAATTAAAGGAGGGAAAAGCGTTTTTCATTCTCTTACTTTATACATTGCCAGTTGACATTTCTTCTCACAGATAACATTTTATAATCCGAAACGGACTATTTTACATATGTATAATAATAATAATAATCTCAAAAAATGGCAATAAACGCGTCAACCTTTAATTAAACGGCTTCTTAAGATGTGAAATAGTCAAAAATATATACCTATGTTCAATTTTGTAGAGCTGCTTTGAATCCTCTTTGACACGGAAAGACGAAAAAAACACGATCTTCGGTGATCATCAGAGATCTTCGTGTAACAAATGCTTAAAAACTTATCTTAACAAAAAATGACGTCAAACGCGTCCGTTTTTAACACGACGTTTTCGCCTTTCACTAATTTAAGTACCTTGAGTAGCAAACGGTGTGAACTTCTATCAACTTGGCAAAACGTTCTCTACTCTGTGGGAATGACACTAATATTATTAGGAACCGTCGTGGGAAATTCCCTTGTACTGGTAGTTTTTATTTTTTCAAAACAACTTCGTTCCCGTTTGAATTCTTATTTCATTATAAGTTTAGGTGAGTGCTTTTAATTTAGCCTCTCTTTACATTAAATAAGAATCGTGAAATTATTTTTATAAGTTTTGGGAATAATTTCTTTATAATTATTTAAATCTTTGTAACTTATTGGAAAGAGATTTTTTAGCTTGTTCCGACATGATATTTGCAATTATCTGCATTCCGTATGTCGTTGGTTTTAAATTACACAATGGCGAATTTTGCTTTCATCCAAATTCTTGCCACATATTCATTTTCACCGATGCTTTATGCAATGTTGCCAGCATCTTAGCTCTGTTTCTTATTGCAATAGATAGGTAAATGTTACTATGTAATTATGTAATTAAAATAATCAAACTTTATTCCCTGTTTTAAAGCCTTTTGCATGAAAAGTTTACACGGCTGCCGAGACGGAAAATTTAACTAAAAACCATCAATTTTTTTAAGAATTAACTTTTTGATATTGATGATGAAAATTTTTAACAAAAAACGTTGAAAAGATAAACAAAACTTCTATTTTGAAAATTTTTCAGATTCCTTTTCATTTCGATGTTTATTATTGTATAATTGCTTTTGTGTAATCCCTAGAGTGCTGGCCGAAGTTGTGATACAAGACGATTAAAATTTACTGGCTTATTATTAAAGAGATAAATGCGTAGTATAGTTAGAGTTTTATCTAAATTTTAGATTTCTTGCTATTGCCATGCCGTTTCGATATACAAGTTTACTAAACCGGAAAAGAGCTTTGGTATTACTTGCGTTTATTTGGATATTTTCATTGTTTTGGGCGACAGCTGGTATCTTTAGTTGGAATAAAGATTCATTAATAAGCGTAGATGGAAGTTCATTTTGCGTAAATAAAAATAAAGCGTTTTACGTGGCATCTTTTTTTGGAATATATTTAACTCCACTAATTATAATGACTTTCACTTATATGTTTATTTTAAAAGTAGCAATATCACACGTTAAAGCAATCGAGGCAACCCAAGTTGTTAGTCAACCAGAAATCTTAAATGTCCCAAATGGCAACGGAATAAAACGTTCTCGAAAAAATCAACGCCATCGAGAATTGAAGGCAACTAAATCGGTTGCAGTCGTATACATTGCTTTTTTAATATGTTGGTTTCCAAACCTCGTCATCAACTTAATCATTTTATTAGACGACAGCTATTTTCCTAAAATTTATAAAAGTAATAGGGTTTTATTTGATTTTTTGTTCTACGCCTTCGTTCAAGTATTACCTATGCTTAACACAATGGTGAACCCAATCATCTACAACTATTTTAATAAACCCTTTAAAAAAACATTGGCACAGCTTTGTAGAAGAGTAAAAAGAAACGAGTATCATAACAATAGGCGGCAGTCTCGAATTCAAAGCTTGCAAAGTGGGGGCATTTCGTCAATCCCAACTAGTCTTAGCAGCTATATCAACAAATCTATGTCTAGTGACCAACTAAAATAGCGACGATTTGTTTTGTGTATAACTATCTTTAGAATATTTTGGGAGAGATTTCCTCAAAATCAAAGAAGAACATTCAACATTAAAAAGGTTCTAATATATGACATCAAATTAAAAGTATTTTATTGGATAATTTAATAGGTTCAGCTATACATATACAATTTCGATCAGAAAAAAACATGTATATTGAAAAAAAAAACATGTTTATTGAAAAAAAACACATGTATATTGAAAAAAAACCTTAACAAAAATTACAAAATATCTGTTAAGCTTATATATCTCTTTATGTCTAAGTATATGAATTATTTTAAATTTATATTCTATTTTCAATGGACTGGAATGTAAATTTTATTAAAGGAAAAACCGCTAATACTTAATATCTATAATATCTCTAATATCTATCTAGTATCTATCTAATATCTATTAATATCTATCTATCTAATATCTTAATATCTAGGCGTCAGCATTTCCATTAATAAAGATTAGTAAAGAATAAAGTAAAAACTTCTATTTCAGTCTATTGAAAATAAACTGAATTTAAAATAACTTATATATTTAGAAGTACAAAGGTAAAAGAGCCCTGGGAAAAAAAAAAGCAATACCTTGCAAATTTTTGTTATTTTATTTCAATCTTTCAGACGCATGTGTAGAATTGCTATTCAATTAAAATCATTAAGCTTATTTTTATACCAAAATTTAAATTAAAAATTTTTGTATGAAAAGAAGCTTGTCTCACCAAAAGCTTCGCTGTTTAAACCCATAAAGAATTCTATTTTCAGTAAACTTCAGGAAATTAAATTTTTCTTAAAAGACTGATATAGAAGTTGGTTATTATACATTATTATTCGTTGAAATCCGAAAAAACAAATTCTGATACTTATATATATATATTTGTGGCGTCACTGGCATGGGACTGAAGTAGAAAAGAAAAAAAGCTCCTCCCTTACCTTACCCCAACCCTCCCCCCACCCCCCACCCACCCCTGAGTCAACTTATTGTTTATTGCTGTTGGTATTATCGTTATTATTTAATTGTAAAGATAACTTCTCCGCCTTCATCCCCTTGTTATTTTTATTCAGGTAGTTGTGTGCAGAATACCATGGCAGCACTTACCATTATGAAAAGAGCTAATATATTGGTATTGTTCTTTTTAAGACGTGAAAATGAGACTGTGATGAAATTTTACTCGACATTCTCATACTCTAATTATGTTTAAAAAAAGATTGTCATATTCTAATTATGCTTAAAAATCAAAGCAACGCGGAATGACAATTTTTTTAGTAAATTGAACTGTAATCTTTTATTCAATTTACAAAAATGATTTTACATCAGAACTTTTAGTTTACATTGTTCTATGTAATTTTTTGTTAACCAGTTTTAGTACCTTTTGTTTAAATCTTATTCATGTACTTTTACTAACTACACATTTCTAAGATTGATGCATAATTTTTACTTAAAATTTTAGTTTTTGAAAGCAAATTTCACCTCATTTTACTACAGAAACGCCGACAGTGTGACGTATCAGAGATGGTTTCGATGAAATTATTTTTGTTTCTCGAAAAACTATTTTCATTTGAACTAAACCCTAAAGTATTTTACCTTAAGATCTTCAATCAGTTTAAAAATTTTCAAAAAATCTCTCTGATGATATTAATTTGTTAGAATGGAAATCCCTTTTTGGGCTAGTTTTCAATTTTTGGGCTAGTTTAGTATTAGCTGACCTCCATGATTATATCATTTGTTTGTCTATTTACCTATCGATCTATCTAGTTTTAGTCCTCATTTGTGATAATTGAAATTATTCTAAATTAACTTGTCAAGTCAGTATTATTTTTATTTCACCAAAATCATACATGTTTTTTTTTATTATTATTAACGTTAGTATTAAGAAAAGGTTAACTGTTTCAAAATATTACCTCTGTTACAGAAAAGTAGTATTTGATGTTAAAATATTTTTAGTATTTCTTTGTGTAATATAGTTACCTTTTTTTAGATCTAATTATTAACATAAAACGACTTTTTTTCATGAAATGAATGAAGATTATAAATATAATTTGGTTTGATCAATAATAGCAACTTCTCAATATATATTATATATATTATTGCAAATATTGTATTGATATACATAAATGGATGGATTACTTCAACAAACAAACAGGTTTTCTTTTCTGTTTTGTTAATCTTAACTTTTTGTTAAATTTAAATCGAGGAAATATTACCTTTCATTATAAATTAATCTTATTTTATTACCTTAAAGTACTCTTTTACAATAAAACAACTGTTTTATTTTTGGCTTTTTTTTTTTGTAAATTTTACCTAAATAAATGAAGTTCTTTTTTTTTTTAATTTTTTTAAAATTACTTTTGCAAAGCCTATCATTCCTATCATTTAAATTACTTATCATTTAAACTTAAATAAGTTTCTATAAATTAGGAAAGCTTATTGTAAATTTTGTTTGCTTTTTGAAGGTCTCTCCTAGAGCTTCATCATCAAATGGACATGCTTGTCAAACAATCTGGAAAAGGGCTTCATGGTATTCAAAAAATTTTTCATAAATTTTTAAGTATATTTATATATACATACTGGGTAATCATGGTAATAATTTTTAGATAAAATTTTAGAATTCAATATTGTGAAAGCAATCAATGACTTGTATGCAAATTGTAGTCGACTGGAAGAATATTGTTTTAAAGAACCACATCATATAAAGCAAGCATCAAAATTGTAAGATTCCAGAATTCGTCTGAGTCGATACTATCAAAAACTTCACCTTAATTGAAATAAAGAATTAAGACCTTTCATTGGTGTTTGCTCAATTTTTATTTTGCAGAAAAGTTGATCAAATAAAATATGATGTTCGCCATATAGAAGCCAGCTATAATTCATACATGCGCAAATGCCAGCAGAAGGTTTGTTTTTTAAGCACACTTTTTAATTTAATTCTTGAACAAAATATGTTTAAAGGTTGCTTTGTTTTTTTTTTTTAAGCAAAAGTGAAATTATCATCTTCATAAATCATCATCATATTTTTCTCTTTTAGGAGGAGGAAGAAAAAAGAAGGCAGCAATTATTGAATACCAAATTTACCACTAACGTAATTCTTTGCAGAAGTTGTGTTATTTTGATTCTCTGATGTTTGTTGTCTTTTATTTTTTCTTGTGTTATTTTTTTTGAAGGCAGAAAGCAATGATACAAAAATTGCTTTGGACTATGCCTTGCAGCACCATGATGCCTTGCAAAGTGCTGATAAGAATATTGGCCAGATGCTTTACACAGGTACTACTGCCCTTGATCAGATGCGAAACCAGAGAATGTCATTGAAGGTTGAGTGAACTTGTTTTTTTTTTTATTAAGAGTTTACTTTTTACTGTTTATAAAATATAGTTATTTTTTCATTTTTTCTTTTGTTATTCATTTTATTTTATTATTGACTTTTTTCATTTATTGTTTTCTGTTCCTAAAAATATGAAAAGATTGCATTTCATTATTAGAAAATTACTATTAGAATTTGTTAAAAGAATTTTAAAATGTTACTTGCTTGTTAAATATATACACTTAAACACACACATATACACATATACACACACATATACATACCTTATCCAACCATAAATACTTTTTAAATCATAATAAGAACCCATTTTTTATATTGTTGCATCTATATATAAATCATACAACCATTTTTATATTGTTGCATTTATATATAAATCATGTTAAATGAAAATGTCTTCTTTGAAATAAATGTGATGTCATCAGTTGCAAGATGCATGACCTCCATCAGAAAATCAGCCACTACTTTCTGCAATAATTGTTTAAACTTTTCACACCTTATCTCCTTACAATCCATATCTTCTAGCATTGACCACAATTTGTAGTATAGTGGATTTAAATTTGAACTTCCTAAAAACAAATCATCAATTTTATTGAACTATGATATGTGAGTTTCCAGCTATTGGTATTAAACTCTGCCCTATTTTCTGTTTACAGAGAGGATTTTTCATAGTTCTGTAACTCATCGCTTTGATTATTCCTGAATCTTGTATAATTTATGAATAATCAGTAATTTTTTGGTTTTCAATACTTTGATTGTTTTTGAAATGATTAATATACCAAAATTGGTGACTGATAACTAAAGATATTAGAAATGATAAAAATGTCTTCCTGCATTTTTCCAATTTTATGTAATGCAATTAAAGTGGTACAATTCTCCCTCCCCTTCCCTTATTGCTCAATATACAGTGACTAACTGGTTGTAATATTACCACATAAAAATGGCAATAACCCAAGTGAAAGTTACATTTGTGTAGTTTCACTACTTTTTGGGTAATTATCACAATTTTTGGTTGTTCTTAAAATATTCTAGATTAATGGTAGTCATCTGAAATTCTGCCTTGTTAACAAACTAAATCAGCATTTTTGGAAGTATATCAAGCATGAGGAGGAGAAAAATATCATTTTTTTAAAAATCAAGTCATATCTGCTTTTAATTTCATCATTATTTTGTAATTCATCAATTTTTCTTTTTATAACATAATTTTGCTGGAGTTAAATGCTCAACAATTTATGGACATTGGTGACTTAGAAGTGAATTTTAGAAAATCAACCCGTTAAGAAACTAAAATGTTTAGAATTCAAGAGCAAAATTAAAGTAAAGAGTAAATCATTGGATGAAAAACATAACTTCTGATGAAATAAAGCCTTTATTTAGGCTGCTTAGTTAACTATGTTAAAGCCTTTTTTTTGTGCATTATAATGATGCAAATAGTTGATATAATATAGTTATAGTTAAAATAAATTGAAATGCAAATTGAAACACAGAAATTTGAACTGATGTAAAAAATTAACTAAATTAAAACTTTACAAGAAGTTAAAATGAATAAAAAATTAAATTGAATTAACAAAATGAAACAGATAACTGAGGTCTTAAATCCCCTTCAACTGGTTTATATGCAATTAAGTAAAGATCATGCCAAACTATTATTTTAATAGCAAGTTTATAGTTTAATATTCCTTTTTCAAAAAAAAAGTGAACCCATACATAAAATCTTCATTTATTGAAAGATTTTTTTCATGTCTAACTTAAGTAAATATGATTGAAACAATTTTTTTTGGAGCTATTTTTAGATTATTTGGATTGTAAAAGTTAAAAATTAATTTTGAATTTTTTCTCGATTTTTTTAAATAGTAAACAATAAGGGATTTTTTAAACCCAAAAGCATATGGCATCATATGTTCTAAGAAGGGACATATTTGGTTTCATGCAATATGCTTTTGAGTTCTAAAGAAACCCTTATTGCTTAAGACCTACTATGTTTTTGTAGTACCAAAAACAAAACATTTTTTTCAGTTCAGGGGGGGGTGTATGTTCATAAGACCATAACTATACACAAAATACAAAAAAAAAAATGAATTCAAAAAATTATGCAATCAATGTTTTTTTTTTTTTTTTTTTTTTTTTTTTTCGTTTTATAAATATGATATGAATGAAGTTATAAGTTTGATTTTTTTTTTTCAGGGGGTCCGTAAGAGAATCCTTGATATAGGTAATACTTTAGGATTGTCAAACACTGTCATGCGGATGATTGATAAACGGGGCACACAGGTGATATTTTTATCAGGAACTTTTCATATTATGTTATTTAACTAACAATTGTCTCGATAAGCTTTTAATGGACATTTTTATTGGGAACTTTTCTTATTTCGTTTTCTAATTAACAATTGTGTTTCGATAAGCTTTTAATAGATATTTTTATTTAGGACAAATGGGTTGTCTATGGTTGTGTTATTGTCACGTTGGTTATCATATTTTTCACTTTAAAGTACCTGACATGAAATTCTCAAGCGTTTTTAATTAATTTATAAAATGAATTTTTTCTGAACAGAAAAGAAAAAAGATTTTAACTTAACATTCATCCAGTGTTTATTATTTTTTAGTTATTAAAAGTCATTTGGAATTTGATTTTTCAAATCAATTTTTGTTTTTGCTTTTATTTTTTAACATAAAATCAATGGTAAACAATCATTTTCAAATGTTGTGCCTAAACTTGTTTATTCAGTTGTTCTAAATGCTCCAAACGAAGTACGTTGCTTGATATTGCATATGATTTTTAGTTAATTTTTAATTTAATATTAATTAGAACTAAATGGTTGAAATCAAATATTAAAAAAAACGGTACTCAATGAAGCTCTATTTTAAGTGTTTTTAAACTCACTCATCTAAACTGAACACAGCTAAAATTTTCTGAAGTTCTTTTACTTGCCACACTTTCATAACTGACCAAGTGAGACAATTTAGAAGTAACCCCAAACAAGTAAAGCCATTAGTATCAATGAAAACTTAAAATCAAATACTGCTTTAAACGTTATTACAGAAGCAGTCGAGTAACGAATTTTGAATTGGCTTGATTTCTATCAATTAATTGATTTCATCAGACTAAAGATTTCAAAAGACATTACTGTATATTTAATTTAGACTAACATCCCAATCAAATCTATGGATGTTACAGATTTTATTGAATATCCTGAATTAACAGCCTATAAGCGAGTTAGCTATTTTTGCACGATTGTGAAAGATTAGATTTCGCACACCTGTCCGGAGAGCCACAAAACATAAAAGTCATGCTCAAAAAATTAAAACCAATTGGGTTTGGTAGCCTATACATCCATGTTTCAAAAAATAAAAAAATTGAAATCATCTGCCTACGTCCAAGGAAAAAAAAATGAATTTAAATTTTCTCATGTTATTGGCTCCTTTCCTAAAGGCATAAGGAAGAAAAGATGATACTTATTTATGAATACCTATAAAATTTGATTGATAATCACTAGAAAAAATAAAATTTATTAAAAAAAAAACAAAATAAAATAAACAAAATGAAACTAGATTGTTTCTATTGTAAATCCATTTTAAATTGCATAACCCTAGAGGTATCTTTACCTACTAATTCGCTTTCTCTTAAAAGTCAAGTGTTTTAAACGTTTTTTAAGCCTATATTTTTTGAATAGCTAGGTTCATTTTATTGCTTAGTACTTAATGTTACAGTGTTACATATTTATGTCATTTAATAGTGAAATAAAGAAGCAGTAAAAACAGATGATTTCAATTTTTTTATATTTTGAAACATGGATGTATGGGCTACCTAACCCAGTTGGCTTTATTTTTTGAGCAAGACTTTTATGTTTTGAAGCTCTCCGGACAGGTGTGTTCGCTAATGCAGTTAACTATCACTGTAATCAGAGAATACTAAGGTTCTCTGTATCAAACACTGCGTCGATGAAGATGAGTAAATATTGCTAAGAAAGGAAGATCACTGAAAACATCACTTGCTGAGTTAGAGCACAAATATATAATATTGTTAGAAATATCGAAGAAAAAGATTGACAATATTAAAACTCTATAACCGTATATACCTTCAATACAACACCAATTTTACAACAATTTACAACCCATAATTGAAAAAACTGAAGAATAATCTGAAAATATTTTAGATCAAAGTGATTTTTATTGTTAAATAGATTAGATTAGTTATGTTTTGTTTTTTGCAATAGTAATACAAGCAAACAGTTTTTTTAGTAAAATTTATTATTTCGCGTTTTTATTTTTTTTTTTTTTTTTGTCCAGATTAAAAAGTTCATTAGTATTTTTATAATACATAATTTTGAGAGAAAAATAGATTTCATAGATTTAAATAAAACTTAAAAGTCATTTTTCTCAAATGTTCGTTTTTGTTGTTTGTTGTTGTTTTACAATACAAAAATTTCACAAAAAGCCCTTCGATTGATAGCAAGCAAGTTCGAGGCTTTCACCGACTCCTCTTGGATCCCTTGGCCATATTTTGTTGTATCCTGTCAGGCTGAGCACGAAAATGACAAAGACATTCAACAGAGAGGCTGCAAGTACCGGATTTGGCGACAAAACCCCGTTTTTGGCTCAATTTCCATACAAAACGTCGAAATTTGGGCCAAATGTGGCCAAATTCGAGGCTTTCACCGACTCCTCTTGGATCCCTTGGCCATATTTTGTTGTAAAGTTTTTACCGTTATCTTCGTTTTTGGACTTCTTAAAAATCTGCAGGAAGAAAGGCGTGATTTTTTAATGGTGTATAAACTGCCATGGTAAATCAGAAATAAGGATAATATAAATTATTATTATTTTCCTGATTTCTCTTCTTTCAATAGAGTGCAAGTTTTCGTTATGCCCTAAGTAAGATTTTTTATTTAATATTTTCCTTCATGTTAGCCCAGTTTCTTCCAGAAACGTGACAGGAAATTTGATAATTTTATAAAAGCAAAACTTCTTTTGTTCTCAGCGTTAGATTTTTTATTTTTTTGCCAAATTACTGGGCTTTCAACAGTTCTGTTTATGACAGCTCTCTTTGATGCTCTCTTGTGATGCTCTTTTGTGATGCTCTCTTGTGATGGTTTTGTTTCGTGAGGTTATGAGATGTATAGAGCTCCATGGGTTTTAGATGTGGTAATTATTTTCTTACTTATTTTTTTTTTAAAAGAAACTATAAAAATTCATGTCTTTTAAATTTCTTTATAAAATTCTTTAAATTTCAAAAAGACAAATATTCTCAAAAAATTGCTTAAACAAAGGCGTTGTATGAATAGTTGGATCAAGGTAATAAAAGTGAACGTAAAATTGGTAGAATTGTTCCCAAACTGCAGAAAACAATTAATTCTTTCATCAAACGCTTTGATACAACTGGTTAAGAACTAAGCAAATCATGATCAGGTCGCCCATTAAAGATCAACGACCTGTTATCACACGCTGCATGTCGAAAAGTCTAAGTATATAGCAGCAAACGTCAATAGATATTTTTAAGTTTAGTTATTAACACAAGTTGTTCGATAATTGAATACCAAGATTTCCTCCCAATTCAGTTTTTCCCTACGAATTGTGAGGAAAAAATCTTTGGAAAAAAAAATTTGGAATGATACAATTTAGTTAGATGAAAGCAAATTCGAAATACTTTCAAAAATATAACAGCATCAGTAAGTTATGAAGGGTATTCCATAATGAAATGGGGCTGCATGGCTGCTTCTTGTGTAGAAAAACTTGTTTTTATAGATGGAAAAAGACAAATATATCTACTACAACATCCTCAATTAAAATCTACTCTCGAGTGCTCAACAATTGAACATTGAATCGAATTTTGTTTTCCTAAATTAGATTAAAAAATTCGACACAAAAAAGCAACCTTTATGACCTAAAATTCCCTCATCGCAAGAGAATGGATAACTAGACTAAAGTTTTCAAAAAAATTGAATATTTTTGTACCACCTCAATGTGAAATGAAAGGAAATACCAAAAAAGAGGAATATTTATAGTTTCCATGGACATTTTTAGTTTTTTTAGTGTTACTAAACACAGGCTAAAAAAGTCACGGTTGACTAATTACATTTTTTACATTAAATTGGGACTAATTACATATTTTACATTAAAATATAAAATTAAAGAAATAAATTTTTGTGGCTTTTTCACACAAAAAAAATAATGATAGTAATAAGAACAAGTGATTGAAATATTTTTTATTTACTGTATATATATTCTATAATTTGAGTTATTACAAAAAATAAGTTTCCCTGAGTGCGGAAATATGTCACAATGATAAAACGTCAGTACAGAATAATATCAAAACCGAAAAAAATCAGAACGGAAAATTTCACAAAGGCAAAAATGCCAGAACGGAAATATAGAAATTTACTTTCATTTAAAACAAATCCTAGAAATCATTTTTATGAATAAAACAATTTTATTAAACCAAGTTCGTGTTTTTAAGAAAACAAAAAGACACATCCGGGAAATAAAATATAAATAGAACATTGTTCTGAGACTCGTAATAAAAAAAAATTGGGTCCAAGATAATGTAAGTAAAATCAACAATTTTTCAACATGCATGAAAATTAAAGATTACTTCTAGTTTTCGAACGTCCGAAGCAGCTGCATTAAGTAAACAAAGAATGGAGTATGTGCAAACCGATGTTCAAAGCCTATAAAAAAAATAAATAAAAAATAAAAAAAATTCAAAATTTAGATTTTGTGTGAACGAGTAAGCGATGGAGAACCCAAGGTTTGGAACATATTAGAACAAATTATAATGAGGGAAAATATATAGTAAGAAAATATTTTTAAAACTAAATCTTCATAATCTATTAGCTTTCTCTATGTCATATGTATTTATTGAGCCAGCTGTGTCATTGTTTTTGTTTTTAATGCAGAAAATGCATTAAAAACAAAAGCAACAATCACACAAAAAAAAACCAGGAAATATAAAACCATCTTCTTTGTACTGTTTTTGTCATGTGAACTGCAGTATATCGTATTATGCATGATCAGCACGAAATATCCTGAAAATACTCACATAAAGTATTCTTACAACCACAAAATATTCGAAACACATTTTTCTTTATCATTTGGAAAGGCCTAAAGTAGATGTTGTCAACCATTAAAATTAAAAGCTGGAATGATTTTTCAAAATGGTTGCTGCAGAACTGATCTTTTTAGAATAATAAGCTTTTTGCATACGAAAGCAAAACTAGAAAAACTCCAAATTAAATTTAACGTTTTAAAGAGAAAAACCAGGTTACATAAAAAAAAGAAAGAAAAGTTGAGCAACAGCATTCGCTCTGGCAGAACAATAAACAATATTAAACTTTTTTCTGCATTTTAAAATTAATTTCTTTAAAACTCAGAAAAAGTTTGCATTCGTTCGTTTTGACTCATTTTTGGATTTTAACACAGTTGATTTTACTTGTCAGCCCACCATATCTTTATCATAGGCCAACCATATCTTTATCATAAGCCCACCATATCTTTATCATAAGCCCACCATATCTTTATCTAAAGCAAATTGAATAACTTCATTTATGAAAGGAGTTATAATGAATAGAAACTGTGTTCGAAATTGTGAAACTAAAATGTAAAACAAGATGACATGTGCCGAAATTATCTCGCAAGATAGATTCTTTAAGATAACATAAGCAATCTATTTCAGAATTTTTGATTGATGCTTTTTTTATGAAAACTTTAATCAGGGCATTATGAGTATTTATACTCAAAATGTACTTTAACTGGGTTAAAAAGAACACCTTCAAGGCTCTAATTAAGTTTTCTTCTAAGTTCAGAACCGATATTCGGACATTGAATCTATAAAACTCCTGCTAAAATGCTGAATTTAAAAATGCAGTGTCCAAAAACAGTTTTTTTTGTAATACTGTTTATTTCGCTTAAGGTGATTATTTTGCAGAACTGTTAGGAGGTGTTAAAGATTACAAAAATATGGGGGAGGGGAGGGGGAGGAAGAAAAAGATAAGAGGAAAAGATCTATTTTGAGACGTTCTAATTGTACGATTATCGATTTCCCCAATCTACCCTGTATCGTACAGAACTGTTGCTGGCTAAAAAGATACTGACTGTTAAAGAGCTTTCTATATTTGAGTATCAGTAAATCCTCAAAAAACATGCACCTTAGACCTTTCGATTGCGAGTTCTGGATTTCTAAACATACAGATGATAACTCTTTTTTCATTAGGATGAGTATTGACCTTTGAGTCAATTTATTATATACTATACTGGCTGGAATACCCGGTGCAATGTGCCAGGTTTTCCAGCAATTAGATATAAAACTTTACTGTATTAATCAGAAAAACAATTGTAGCTATATTGTCATGTCTTTGGGAACTAAACCACACTG
The DNA here is from genome assembly GCF_058129835.1 of Hydra viridissima. NCBI lineage: Eukaryota > Metazoa > Cnidaria > Hydrozoa > Anthoathecata > Hydridae > Hydra > Hydra viridissima. The sequence goes on along the minus strand of NW_028324308.1, from coordinate 1,947,612 downwards.
AGGTAATGTAGCTTTTTCACAACTAATACATCGATAAATCACAACAATCTTCCATCCAAACAAAAACCTGTCTCTACAAATTTTCTTGTTCATTTATACCGTATACTTTTCCAAAACTCTCTCAAAAATCATCATAAAAAATCGCTAACACATATTTACAATTTTTTGGTTTTTACTGGTACAAACTATTAAAATTATTAGCTCCGTCATCACCTCCTCGCTGAGGGCAAAGAGTGGTTGGGGTAGGGGGGTGGGGTGGGGGAGAGAGAGGGGAACTAGAACTTGGTTCCACCCATAAGTGCCCTGAGCAGATCCGGGGTGGTCCAAACCTGACCTAGAACCTTGCTTGGGAAAAATTAGGCCTGTGTGCAAAATTTGGTGAGGATTGGGTCAAAACTGTGAATTTGTGTAAAGAACACACCCATATACATACAAACTTTGGGCTATATATATGAGATTGTTTACAAGAGAGTAAAAAGAACAATTTGTATTCTAAAGTTACTATTCACAAAAGTAAATATGCAATACAATATTTCTTGGTATCGCGTAAGATACACACTTTATACATATTTTCAAATTAATTTAACAAAAAAGACTTTACATACAATTACAAGAGAAATTTGATATAATTTAAATACAAAAATTATATCTCATCAAAATCTTTGCATTTTCTTGCTTGTCTGTCATAAAGTTTTGGTCTCCAATAACTGGTGTCTGAAATAATTTTATAGATTATCATTATGCAATTCAACTTAATGCAGTAAAGTTCTTAGTGTTTCAAAAACAAACTTTAATTTCTTAGAAAACAAAACATATTTCAAAATATACCTTCAATAGCATGTGGTTGATAACGAGCTCTATCATATCTTTCTCGATGACCAGTTATTGCATCTCTACCATTACGGGAGTGTGCTTTTTGATACCATTCGCGTTGAAATGCAGCTTTATCTTCTAATAATTCAAAGAAAAGAAAAAAAACTGTACAAAAAACTGTAAAAATGCTTAAAGAGAACAAACTTGTAATTGTGCTTATTTAATTACATGCTGTATTTATAAACACACAAACATTTAAAATTCACACCTTCATCCATGTTAACAAAGTCTTCCTTTTCCTCTCTATCACCTGTGTGACGATTTTTACTTCGTTCAATTATATGTCCTCTGTCATCTAACAAAAAGAAAAAACCATTTGTACTTATAAACTTTTTATGTCTAAAATTATCAATATACTAATATCTTTTTCTGGCACATTATTTTTGACAAAATCAGGGATGTACTTAGAAAGCAGAACATAATGAAGATAATCTATGTTTTACTAAAGAAGCAGGATTATTTTACTTCATATAGAAAGTGAGAGTGAATCACTCACTTTAAAATCTCTTCAATCTAAGAGAAATACAAAATAACTACTGATAAGATTTGATATTTTTGAAACCCACTTACATATATGATGGCCTATAGCAATTCTGTCTAATCCAGTTTCAGAATTTCTCTCAGATTTTCTTGTTTGGCGCACCTATTAAAAAATCATTCACACTTGAATTAATAAAACCAAATACTCAATCTACAAAATCTAAGTTTATAGTTATAAAATGGTAAAACTAAAAACTAAAAAAACTTAAAAAAAAGCACACACCCCTCCTGGACCTTGAGTAGTCTCTGATTTTGCTTCATAGTATTTGGGCTTACCAACTCCATCACTAGAATAAGAGATGAACTGAGATGAGTATGAGTGTAGACCATTAGAATTCTTTTGCATGTTTTGCTAAAATGCAAAAACAGAAATGATTAGAGCTTTTGAATAATTGTTGAGATTTTTTTATGCTAATTTTAACTTGAATGTGAATTTTATATCAGTTTTAAAGAGATGAAGGCTAAGCTGAGAAGAAAAAATAGATGAACTAATGCAACTAAACATCTTTGCTACTTAACCCTTTACTTTGCAGTGTTTTTGCACAACAACAGTTGAAAATTGTTGAAATAAAGTAACCAAAGGTAGCATTTAATTTACAGGCTTCATAAAATTATTAATCACAGATAAGTCCTTAAATTTAAATTGTTTTCCTGTTCGATTGGACTATGCTTTGCATGTAATAATGTTTTGCAAGTTGAGAAAGTGTTGTAGTAAAGCCATTTGTATTATTGTTAAATTCTATGTGTGTATTTACATATATATTTTAGTCTAGAAAGTATGGAAGAAATAAAATTATAAAAATTATTTATCATTGTTTTATCTTAACACTTAATTTTTTTTAAACTATAATTTGGATGGGTAAAAATGATTAAAGTTACTTTGCTGCTGTACAGCAACATTGCGCAGATTAGGTTAAATTTTGTTACTGCTTAAGATGCGAAAACCATTGCTTAAAAAACACTATATATATACATTATATATATATAATATATATAGTTTATATATATATAATTATTATAAATATATAAATTTTGTATAAGTATATATGTATATACTCACACAAAATTTATGCTTATAAAGTATAAATATCAAATTTGTTTATTTTTAGATGACTTGTATAAGGGTTAACAAGTTTTATAATAAAAAAAGATTTAAAACTGACAATGGTGAACAAGGTATTGTTAATGGTATTTATCTTCCTGACCCAGAATTAAGTGAGTTTTCTGAAAGTGAATCTGAAAGTTATGACGAAAACACTGATATCATTAAACCAGTGCATCATAAATCAAACAATGATGTTGATTTTGTAATTGAATCAGAAAATGGATCAACAAATGAGTCAGAAAATGAAGTGAATCTAAAAGTGAAATGGGTGCTTTTGATAATGAGAGTAGTCATATTGTAAAAAATAATGCTGAAGAAAACCAAAAAATAATACAAAAGAATGTCATAATAAAAAAAATAGTAGTAAAAGGCAGAAAAAATGATTATCGATGGCATAAACGATTACCTCACAATGTTGATTCGAGTTTCAAAGGTGATGAGTTCAAGAAGATTCCAGATTTAGAATGGTCTCTAAGACAATACTTCAATAGATTTTTTGATGTAGCACTATTTAAAATCATTGCTGATCAGACAAACTTATATTCTGTACAAATTAGAGGAAAATCTGTTAACACTGATTGTGATGAAATTGAACAGTTTATCAGGATACTAATTACTATGGGAGTCCTAAAATATCCACAATATAGAATGTATTGGTCTCAACACACTAAATGTGCATCAATTGCAGATGTTATGGCTTTAAAACGGTTTGAAGTACTAAAAAAATATTTTCATACAAATGATAATACACACATGCCGAAAAAAGGCATGGCAAAATATGATCATCTGTACAAAGTTAGACCAATTGTGAATCTGTTCTTGATATGTGCAGGTTAGTTGAACAAGAAGAATGTCAGTCTATTGATGAACAAATTATTCCCACAAAATCGAGGTGTCCAATCAGACAATATCTTCCAAAGAAGCCGCACAAATGGGGCATAAAAGTCTGGGGACAATGTGGAGTTAGTGGATTGCTGTATGATTTTACTATCTATCTTGGCAAAGAAGAAAATACAGATATTTCTAAAGAATATGGTAAAGTTGGAGCAGCAGTGCTTAAACTTGTTAAACATTTGCCAAAAAACATTAGGCATAAAATCTTCATGGATAATCTTTTTACAAGCATAAAGCTGTTTAAAACTCTTAAGGATTTGGAATATGAGCTGTTGGAACCATTCGTAATAACCGCTTGCATGGTGCTGAAAAAGTAATGTCTAAAAAAAAAGAGCTAGAGAAAATGGGACATGGCTCATTAGATTACCGGGTTGACTTTAATTCTAACATTACAGTTATACGTTGGATGGATAATGGAGTGGTACAGCTAGCATCAACATTTATTGGTCCTTCATTGGGAGCTTCAATTAATCGATGGTCTAGTAAAGATAAAGTTATTGTAAAAGTGTCTTCCCCAGATATGATACATCAGTATAATAAACATATGGGTGGAGTTGACTTATGCGATATGTTGATGGCATTGTATAGAATAAAGCTAGGTACAAAAAAATGGTATATGCATGCTATTTATTATTGTATCAATGACATTGCCAACAAAATGGAGATATAGGGAAAAACATAATTCAACTATTAGAGTTCCAAACACTTATTGCAGATTCTTTGTTACGAGAAAAAAAGTTTGTCGAGGCAGACCAAGAAGTGATACATCTGTTGCAAAGAAAAAACACTGCCCAGTAAATGCTCCGGCTAGGGAAATCTGCTTAGAAAATGTTGGTCACTTGCCTAACTTTTCTGAAAAACAGCAACGCTGCAGACATTGACAGTCAGGTTATAGTCGTGTTTTTTGTGAAAAATGCAAAGTCCACTTATGCTTGGTTACCACTCGCAATTGTTTTTATAATTTACACACCTAGTGTTATATTTAATGGAATGTATATATATATATATATATATTGATGTCTTTTTGTTTCTTACATGATTTTATTCCAAAAATTACTTTGAAAATGTGTTGTTTTATGCTCATTTTTCGCAATGTTGTTGTAGAACAACATGTCCATATCTTTTCAATAAATTGTTAGTCTAATTTTTTTTTTTTTTTGACACAAAATAGAATACTATAGAGGTAAAAAAAAAAACATAACTTTTTTGTTTCTTTGTTTTTGGTTTGATTTGGTGAAGTAAAGGGTTAAAAACTATAAATAAATTGCAAATAGAGGTAAAAAAAAAAAGTTAACACATGGTACTTTACTAATAAAATTAATAAAACAACAGTATTATGTTATTTATGTTTTGATTGATTCTATATAGGTTCAAATTATCTAAATTTAGTACCTAAACCTAAGCATCAGACTTTATTTTCTTGGTAGATTAGTTTTATTTCTAAGTAAACTTCACTTCTTGTACTCCCTATTCTTATACATAAGTTTAGGATGTCATAGTATCAATACAAAGATGGACATTGCATTTACATTACAGATGATATAGGGAAACATTTAAAGTAGATGATGATGACATGAGTACTAGTAAAAATATGAATAACATGTATAATATGCAGGTATGATATACACTATATGAACAATGTTTTGGAATTTATACATTTAGGAAAGCTGTAAAGTTAGTTCTATATTAAAAAATTTTTTAAAGTTAATCACCATCATATGCTCCATATTTCCAAATATACTTCCAGACATCATACTTTTAAAAGGATCTCTACTCTGTAGACTCTGTGATCCCCCAATCATAGGCATCATTCCAAAATGGCTCCCAAAACCTGACATCATTGTGTCATGCATTCGATTCATTTCATCAAAAGGGCTAAAAGATTGGATGCAATCTTTACATACATACATACATACATACATACATACATACATACATACATACATACATACATACATACATAAGAAATAATTACTTAACTTACCTAACACTTATATAATAGTTTTTTTTTAAAATAGATAGTTTATTATTTAAGTACAAGTGCTATACGGAAATTTAGTTTTAACTTTGTTTATGAATGCAGCTAACCTAGCTATTCCATAAAGAGTTAACAAGAAAATTCATAATTACTAACCTGAAAAAAGGATCGTCACGAAACATAGCACTAGAAAACATCTTGAATAAAACTGACACGATTTATGATTTTAATAGGTTGTTTTAACTTTTTACGCAGTTGATGATAGTTGCTCGAAAATTCTAGACTGTTAGATTATTAGAAATATGTCGATTAACATCTTTTGGTGAACTGGATCGAGTGTTTTGTCTCATTTTTTGTTATACAAATAGCGAGGTAAATTTCGGTTACCGTAAAAAAAAAGAGAAAATGTTAGTTGGGAATATTAATATATATTTTATACACTATTATATACCATTATACTGTAATATATACTATTAATAGTAATATATGCTGTAATATATACTGTATTATATAATATTATACTATATATATTTACATATCATTGGTTGGGAAGAGGCTACTACAGACTTCAAAATGATAACTGGATAATATATGCGAGATACTTCTTGAAGCCAATTTAATCTAATAGGGTGACAACTGAATTATTCAAAGGTTTTTGAAAGTGTAAAAACTGAAAATATGTAGTATGCTTTAAGTTCTATATATAAGTACCAAAATAGTTGTCAATCTTTGCCGTATAATATAAATATATATATATATGATATTTTATAATTTTTAGTTTTTTTATGTAAAACTTTGAGCCTTTTAATTATCCTATGCTGTATGCTAGAGGGTTAATAACATAACTGGTAAGCAGCTATAGTGTTTGTGTACAACGAACCACTTTTGGTTTAAATGCTGTATGCTCATGCAATATGCCAACTTTTATTAGCTAGCTCTATAAGTTTATGCATGTAATACGTTCATTCTAAATTTTTTTTACCTTATGATTTGTGTTTCATTTTTTATTTTATTTTATTAGATTGTTAAGAATCATTGACTTATATACAGTTAGATATGTATCTGAACAAAAAATTTTATTGTGAAAAATAAATTCTGGGGAGTTATTTCAGAAAAAAAAAATGAGTGTTGGAAAACTTTTATGATTTCAGATAACAATAACAACAGAAAAAGTTATGTTAAAATTTCTTTTTTCAAAACTTAATTAAACTTTCGAACTTAATATATTTTTATCTTTAAATAAATATCCCAGCTAAGTGTCTGAGTATCGTTAGCGATATATCGGAAATAAATGAGATATCGGAATTATACCGATAACGTTATTGGTATAGGAATATGATTCGATGATGGAAGCGTCCTCGGTATGAAGTTCCGATGGCATTTTTTTTATAGCGATATATCGTTTAAAACGATATTCTTTTTATTATTTTACGAATATATCGTTTAACATTAAACTTTTTAAAAACTTTTGTTTGCCAAGAAATATCCAGAAAAATCAATATTTTTTTTTTTTTTAAATATTAATAAAGTTTATGCTTAAAAATAACAAAAAAATTGCAAACTTTTACTTGTTTAATTTTCAATAATTATCAATACAAAGATCTTTGTCTTCAGATCTTTGGAGCAGCAGGAACAACGACTTTTATCAAGCCATCACTCTCCACTTTATCAGTGAGGATTACCACCTCAAAATGTTCACCCTTAGTGTTGATTCTTTTACTGGAAAGTATACAGCTGAAGAATTGCTTTAAGGCTTGATGAGTAAGTAACTTTTATGTTATTTTTGTATTTTGTCCGAATTATACATGTCCGAAAACTTTTTACAATATTTTTGCAAATTGACGGAAACATACAATAAATACCGATAAATAATTGACTACAAATGAAGTAATTTCAGCCTATTTTAACTACTTCAATATTAAAAATTTTTTGTTAATATTTCAGGTACATTGTCAATATTCCAGGATTTGACCAAGTAGATGACAAAAAAATTGTTTGTGTTCATGATGCAGCTTCAAATATGCAGGCAGCAACAAGGAGATCTGAACACATTAAAGACTCATTGCTTTGTGCTGACTATCTCCTCAATTTAGCCATTCAAGACATTTTGGATGAGGTAAAGACTGTCACCCAGCTTGACTTGGGAAGCACAATTGCCAGGTGTACAACCTTAACAACTTTCTGTCACAAGAGTTCTTTGTCTGACCAATGTATAAAAAAGGAATGCAAGGGATTGATGGAAGATTCTGGAGTGGAAAACAAAGAAGAGTTGAAGGTCCTCAAGTTAATCACTCCAGTCATACCCCGCTGGAACTCGTTCTACTTCATGGTAAACAGTATCCTGAAAATAAAAAGAAAATTTTCTTCAATTCGTGACAGTCTTGGAGGCACAAATGATGCTAGTCAAAAAATGGGACCTAATATCCCAACAGAAGAAGAAATTGACCTCATGGGTGAACTAATATCTTTTCTTGAGAGAATGGCTAACATTTATGAAGGATTTTCTGCTGATAAGGTGTCATCCATTCAAAGAGTTGTATTGGCTATGTCTATGGACTTTCTGGCTCAAACAAGTTGTTAGTGGTTGCACTTTTTCTGCTTCAGCTAAACAATTATGTCAAAAAACTGCTCAAGAATCTGGAGGAGCGTTTTCCGAGGTCTGGAGCAAGCAACATTTATTATGCTGTTGGAAATTTGCTCCATCCATTGTACAAAGGTAAAGCACTGAAGAAAAAAAGCATCGATGGATTTAATCAACCATACAACGAGTTCATTCTTTGCAGTGAAAGTCAGCAAAATTGGCTTAAAGACGTTGAAGCAGCAAAGAAAACAATGCCAGAGGCAAACTTGACAATTCAACTTGCACTTGCAGAAAAGGACCCATTGTTTGAAGCTGGAATCTTGGACACAGACTCAGAACTATCAGTTTCAGGTACACTGGCACCACCACCTCCAAAGGTGTTTCAGATGTCCCAAAGTCTGACATTCAAATTGAGTGGGATATGTATGTTCAGCTTCCTGATAATGATATGGCAAAGGAACAAATGCTATTACTTTTTAGAGACAAAACAGAACAAAGTTTTTTCTTCTGACAGAAGCTGCAAAGCAATGACTATGCATTCCTGCTTCTTCTGCCTCTTCTGAACTAGCCTTTAGTGCCGGCAGATCAATTGTCACTTTCAAAAAGACTAAATTGCAGTCAATTCAAGTCTTATCAGTTGTCATCAAAAGAAGAAGAGGAGTACTTCAAGAACATTGAAACTGAAAAAGCTGACTCGTGTTTACCCTTGACTGTTGATGCTGACCAATTGGGTGGTATTGTAACACCTGATGAAGGTCCGACTCGTGCAACAACAATATCCCCTTCAAAACGATTGATGCAGATGACAATCTCTATATCTGGATCTGGAATCAGCTTTTGCAAGGATTCCAGGAACATTCAGAACAGCTACACCATTAGGTTCTACTCCTGGAGCTTCAACCAGTTTTGCTCCTGCAGGGCTTCCTTCAACTGAAAATTCATCTGCTGGAACACGACGAAGCTTAGCTCACTATTCACCTCCAAGAACTCAAGAAACTCGCCAAAGTTCAGTTCATCAACCACCGCCTTGAAGTGAAACTCCGGGAACTCTGACAAGTCCAACCGGCTCTATTCATCTGGATTAGACTTGGCTCATTTTTTTCATTGCCTTAGCAATGCGATTGTTAAAAAAGTGGAAACGAGATAAATTGTTGCTGTACTTCTCACGGTGAAGTCTTTCTCTGTGATTTGCTCTTGGTGGAATTGTGATGAGGGGAAAGTGCCAGTTGACTGTGTCGATGTTATTAATAATTTTATATTTTTGGATGAGGTCACCTATTTTACGACGTTCAACAAGAGAAGATAGGCCAAGTTGTAAACATCTGGACTTGTAGTCTAACTTTTTCAGTTTGTCTGGTATTTTTGTGGTTCTGCGCTGTATTAATTCTATAGTTTGTTCATCTTTCACCAAATGAGGGTTCCAAGCCGGAATTGCAAACTCAAGTAAAGGACGAATGTAGGTGCAATAGAGTTGTTTCCATAAAAAAGCATCACGAGATTGGAAAGTGTGTTTTAGGATGCCTAGCATTTGATTTGCTTTACATGAGGCAATTATGGATTGGGTTTCTACTTTAAGATCATTGGTAATTTGAACTCCCAAGTCACGCTCAGAAGTGGTTGCTTCCAATGTAGTTCGAGTCGTAATTGAACAAGGGCCTAATTCCTCCATTGAGTACTTGAAAGGAGTTAACTTTTTTTGACCAAAGTGCATGAACTTGCATTTCTTTGCGTTTAACTCCATGAGCCAAGAATTAGTCCCTTGAACAATTTGGTCAATATCTGATTGGAGTTGAAGTTGAGCGGCAAGTGAGTTGACATTGCTTAGGATTTTAGTGTCATCAGCATAGATCTTACAACTGTTTTCTTTGCTTATTACATCCGGCAGATCATTGATGAAAATGATAAATAAAATTGGACCTAAGACTGATCCTTGCGGAACTCCACTTGTCACAGGTAACCAATTCGATTGAGTGTCACCAAGGATGACTCTTTGAGACCTGTTGAGTAGGAAAGCTTTTATCCAATTGAGAAGATTGCCTTCGATTCCGTACATTTTTAATTTTTAAAGCATTCGTTGATGTGGGACTTTGTCAAAAGCTTTTACAAAATCCAGAAATATGACATCAACTGGTAGTTTTCTGGCTATATTTCCAGTCAAGAAGTCCATTGTTTCAAGGAGATTTGTAACGCATGCTTTTTTTTCTAAAAATCCATGTTGACTATTTGATAAAAGATTGTTTGATATTAGGTGCTGCATAATTGCCTTCTTAACTAGTTTCTCCATTATTTTACATGGAATTGAGGTGAGGGATATTGGTCTGTAGTTTGATGGGTCAATTCTAGAGCCCTTCTTAAATAAAGGTGTTACATTTGCTTTGGACCATTAGCTTGGAATTTCACCATTGTCAAATGACTTTTGAAAGATGAGAGTAAGTGGAGAAGACATTGAGATAGAACAAAAGCGTAAAACGTGAGGACTGACATTGTCTACACCAAGTGATTTAGATATATCTAGTGCTGAGAGTTTCATAAGAATGGCCAGAGTATCGAAAGATATGTTATTGAGGATTGTGTTAGTTCTACAATCAAAACGGGGAAGATTGTCATTGGATGGCTCTTTGCTGAAAACTGATTGAAATTGATTGTTAAGTGAATTGGCTATTGTAATTTTGTCAGAGCTAATGATCTCGCTGGAACTGGTGATTCGCATAGATGAGATCTGATTTATTACAGAGCGTTTACTATTTATGTATGAAAACAGTCTTTTAGGGTTACGCTTATCATTGGCAAGGGCAATTTTGAAGGATTTCAGAGAAGAACGACTTAATTTTTTAACGAGCTTTCTAGTTTCTCTATATTCCCCAACCAAGGATGTGATTTTCCATTTTGAACTGATGTTACGAGCCCAGAGCGATTTTTTAAGTCGAATAAGAGATAATAGTTCTTTTGTTATCCATGGTTGTTTTTTGGTGGATGGTTTGTTCGGCATACGAGGGATGAATTGATGACAACATTCATTGTATTTGTTGAGCCATTTATTGAATTCTTCGTTGATTTTTTCGTAGTTACCAAGCTTGTATATAAACTTAGAGCTGTTGAAATGTGATAATTTTACGCAGGAAGCCAGTTTGTAATGCCAGGTGATAGAACAATGATATTGATCAGACAAACTGAGTGGAGGACCGATGTTAATCTCACTAGCACGATCTGGAGAGTCACATATTATTTTATCAAGAGTGTTTGTCATAGGGCGATTAGCAGGTTTGAAAGTAGGGACAGTGACGATTTGGTGAAGATGAAAATCTTGAAAGAGAGAGACAAATGAAGAACTGAGACCAATTTTACTAGAGGAAAAGACTGAATTGGAAGTCCAAGTAATCTCTGGGAAATTGAAATCACCGGCAATGATGATACCATTGTATTTTTTGGTTGATACTAAAATTTTAGCATGGAAAATAACACTTGAAATCTCTGAGAAGGCTTTGATGCCTGAGGATGGAGGTCTATAAATGCAGCCTAGGAGTAGAGTTTCATTCAGAAGCTTTAGTTCGACCCATAATTGTTATGAATAGTAACGAATAAAATCTTTGTGTAGTAGGGATTCCTCTATTTGGTTTGAGATGATTTTATTGTTTGTATATATAGCTACACCTCCTCCGATTTGGTTGCAACGGTCTGAACGATAGAGGTTGTAGTTCGGAAGTGAGGGAGTTGATTGGTCATTGAACCATGTCTCGGTGATAAAAATAGTGTCAAAAGAGTTGTTTTCTGCAAGTAATGACAGTTCGATGAGTTTTATGGGATTGTGGGAGGTTGCATTGGTGTAGAAGCACGAAAGATGAGATAATTTAGTGGAAGAGCTGGCCTTGTTAAGGAACGAATTAGTGAGATGTTGAGAGCGACGTAATGGCTTCAGCAGCTGATTTCCATTTGAGAAATGGGTTCCTCTCTCTTCCATTGATGTTGACTGTTTTGGATGTGTCAATGCATTTGATTTTTTCGCTGCGGATGACAAATCGAAAGGGTTTGTCAAGTAAATCTTTTGCCAATAATTCTGCATTTTCGGTAACACGCTTTTTGTTTAAGTTGTTGAATGTTTCTTGTTCGAGAGGTGTACGGTCTGGGCGAATGTAGACAGATTTTAATTCGTCTATTGAGGCAAGTTGCTTTGCATTAGATAAGAGATCATTGCGGTGCTCTTTCGAGTCAAACTCAACGATGATCAATTCATTTGGTTCAGCTGCTATAGTAGTTAAACTGGTGGTATTGTTAATCTTTTAGCATTTACTCATTATTTGAAAATAACAAAACCTTGAATTAATGCTTACAAATTTTTTTTAAAATTATTACTCTGAAAACTTTGTTTATGCTCATATAATTAGCTTTCTTCAATATTTTAACATGCCTTAAGGAATCATTAAATTATGGGCTAAAAAATTTATTATTTTATTTTTTAAGTTAAACTTTTGATTAAATTTGCTTTAAGAAAAAAAAGTTTTAAAAAAATCATAAAAGTTTTTTATCAGCAAATATTTTGCCAAATTTATTTTTCACAATAAAATATTTCGTTTGGATAATTTTCTAACTGTATTTTTACATAAATATGTCAAATTTTATAAAGCCATAAAGTAAACTAAGCGAGTTTAGACTTTCTGTGTAAGGTGTAAATTAGAAAACTTCGAATTACTTTATGTAGTTGAACTTTTCTTTTTGTGGGAAGAATTCCTTAAGATTGTAATGAAAAATTAAATTCTATTAAACTTGAGCTGTTTGATTTCGATTGGTTCTAAGAGCTTGTGTTTTCGATCTTTGAGGTTTGAGGTTGTTTGAGGAGTATATTATTACTTTGCCAAGTTACATCATCAATGGAAGTATATATTAAACTAAATAAAAAGTAGCGTTCATAATTTAAAAGATGTTTGTTAATCTAAATATCTTTTAAAACTATTAACTTAAACTATTATGCTAACCAGCTATTACTTAGATATTCATATAACTTAATAGGGTGTAATAAACTATTCCTAAATTTTATGACTGCATTAAGAACTTATGTCTAATAATTACAAACGCTGATAAAGAACTTTTTTAAAATTGAAATTGCTGAAGAACCGTCATTGATTTACAATGACTGTCTAGGAGCCTCTAAAATCCGGCACTTTAAACTTTTAATCATTGAGTTAAAAAAATTAAGATTATTCTGAATATTATTCTCAGTAATTATTTTGGGTTTTTTCAGGAAAAAACTTTCTCAGTAGAAATCTTTAAGAAGTGTTAAAAAGAATCTCTTAACCCTTTGAACCCGCAGTGAATCCTTGGTTTAGATTGAGAGAACAGTTTAACTAAGGTTTACAAAGCAAACTTGCAAAATATAGTTCGTAAATTGAATTATTATTAAAGCTGGAAACACAGTATTCGAAAAAAAAAGGAAACTGAAAACCCCGTATTCCGTTTTTTACAATATGTGCGGTACAAACCACACGTGCACTTTTTAAGTCATCCTCATTCGGAACGCAAGTTACAGATTAGGTGCAATAATCTTTAAACATAACTAAGAAACCATAACATGACTACTGAAGAATCTGTAAAAACAGAAGAAACCGACATCTCTCCTTTGGAAAAAAAAATAATTAGACAAATTGAGGTAGACTATATATATATACACACACATACATACATATATACATTAAAGAAGACTAATTTGGTTACTGTGATAAAGAATAGGATGTAAGACTAAAATGTTTTTGGAATTGTGTACTATGTTTCTTGATAGAAAAAAAGAAGTAGACTCATTCAACTGTCAACAAGTAGGAGCACTGCTAAAAAGATGGTGGCTCTTGCTCCTTGGAGCAGTAAGATTCCACTTACATAGTGATGGATTTTAGCTGACAGGCTTATCAAACCAGTTACTAATGTTCTTTAGCCTGAACATTGTTTCAATACAAAATTTAGGAGGCTGAAGTTTCCACTATCAATTCTTATCACAACAGCACTTGATCTTTTAGATGATAATTCATGGTTCACATTTTTAAACCTGCAGTTAGAATCAAGCGTTCTCACCTAGGATGTTGTACAATAGCTACATTTAGCCTCATATTAAATCATTGAAACATGTTCAGTGCTGAGCAGAGGGTCATATTCAGTTTCAATTTCCTATTAAGGGTAAAATAATATAGAATCCTGGATATAACAAATCAAAACTGTGTAATATTGCAAAATGAAATTCTTGACAAATATAGTTTATTACAGTTTAATCAAACTTAAATTGTGATAGTAGTAATGGTATTTATGCATATATTTAAATGTACTGATTTTTTTTTTTTTTTTTTTTAAGAATCTTAAAGATTAAATTCAATAGGTGTGCATTTAAAAAATTCATCAAGTACTTTTTATAAGTTTAATTATTTTGATAAGTATATCTCATCCAAAGATCTGTCAGTATATATTGCTTGCTGAAATGTTACAGTAATTTTTATTTAGTACTACTTTGGAGATGTTAACCTTCCACGAGATAAGTTTTTAAATGAGAAAATGCAAGAAGATGACAAATGTATCTTTCATTTAACATCTAATTTTAAAAACCAATTTATTTTTTTTTTTTACATATTATGAAAAATATGCCTTTATTTTTATGTATATATAAATATATACATACATGCATGCATATGCATATGTGTGTATATGTGCATGTGTTGACATATAATTTAAGCTAGAATTAAAACATAAGTTGATCTTAGAATCCATGATGATAGTAATTGTGAGATAGAGAATTAATCTGAAACATTTGTTTGTTAAAAATTATGAGGTTTTTAAAAGAAACATTCCTTAATTTCAATTTCACTATCAGGGATCACTATAGAATGTTTGACAACCTTTAGTAGGCTGAAGCAACTTTCAACAGACCTGGATGAAATAAAAAATGCTTTAAAAAAGTCAAAAAGTGGGTTGCTCGAATTACATGAAACTGAGTATAAAGTACGTCGTTCAGGGGATCGACCATTGCCTGATCATGATGACCCTATGATTCGGAAATCTTCAAAAGAAAAAACTTTATATATGGTAAAAAAAATACTGTTATTGCTTTTTTTAGACATCTTTTATTCAAGAGGGCAAATTTTTCTCAGTAATCAGGTAGGAGAGTATAGCTGAAATGTTGTTTTAAATACAAATATAAAATATTCAAGTTGAAATATAAATATTAGTGATATTAATTTTTTACCTTTGTTTTTTTATTTTTGTTTGTTATCCCTCTTTATCCAATGTAATATTTTGTTTTACATATCCTTCTCTCTCTCTTATCACTAGATGTCAAATGTTCATTCATCATTCCAAAAATACATTTTTTTTCTTCCAACTATTTTTGATGCCTTAGTTATATCACTGTATAAAAAATAAACTATTTTGATTATGCTTCATATATATTTAATAGATGAAGTGTTAAATATAACACTGGTTCAAAGATAAAAAGTTGATTTATTATTGTTTATTTAATAAGTCTTTTTAATATAGCTTCAACAGTATTCTAAAATTTCTTTATCAAATTTGTTTTGCAGTTGCTACAAAGCAACTATTAAAATTTGAAGTATGTTATTTAGAAAGGTTTTCCTGAAAATTATGGTATTGATGATATACAAGAGTTTTTTGACAAACAAGATATTAAGGTAAGAACTGTTAAGTTTGAACACCAGAATTAGTAAGTTGATTAATTCATCATAAGTCACTTCATAGCACCAGCATGCTCACGATTGGTTATATACCATTTGCTGACTTTTAGACAGAATTCATAAAGCTACGTAGAGACAACAATAAGAAGTTTAAAGGCTCTATCTTTGTTGAAGTTAGCACACAAGATGAAGTTAAAAAGCTGACTGATAACAAGGAACTAAAATGTGAAGAATCAACTCTTCTGGTTATGTTAAGGTAAAATCAATAACTTTAGTAAAATACTTTAGAATTTAAAAAAAAAAAAAAAAAAAAAGTTATTCCTTACCTTCTAAAATTTCTGAGAATTGTTTTATAAAGGATTTCTTTGCACTAAAAGTGGTGAAATTATTTTCGTTAAAGAAAAAGAATTTTTTTGTGATTTGCAATTTACTGAGGGGTGGACTTACTCTATGCGTTTAAGATTGGGATAAATAAGGGTCAGGATTGTTTTCCTGACAACAATAATTAGATAATTTCAAAAAAAATTCTGTTTTGACCTGAAATATGAATTTCTTCATGAAAATCTTCTCTTACATTTTTGCTTTAGAGATGATTATTTTAAAAGTAAAAATATTGAGCGAAAAGAAGGTGAAAAAGTTAAAAAAGAGTAAGAAATATTGAATTCTTATTTTTAATTTTTAAAATTTCATTTTTCAAAATTAATAATCAACATTAATTGTTTTCTAGAAGTCAGGAAGAAAAGTCCAAGGTAAAAAGTGTTTTTTTTTTTTTAAGTTAGTGCATAAAGAAACTTTGATGTTTGTTAACTCATTTTTATTTCTTTTTTAGTTGGAAACTAAACCAGGTTCTGTGTTACATTTCAAAGGTGTTGGGGATGAAACAAAAAGAGAAGATTTAAAGGTCAGAAAAATAAAACATAAAAGCATTTTTAGCAATTTAAAGCTTTTTCACTTGAGAGCTCTCTTTTTTTTTTTTTTTTTGTTTTTTTTTTTTTAAAGGCATTGTTTGGTCAACATCAACAAATTGCTTGGGTTGATTTTGAAAAAGGAGACTCGGAGGTATAATCATTGTTATTTTAGTTTTATTAAATTTTTTACATTTTTATTCCTTTTTTAATTCAATTTTTATTCTCTTTTTATCCATTTTAATTTGCAGGGGTTTATCCGCTTTCAAGAAGAACATTCAGCACAAAAAGCAATTGATGCTGTAAAGGAAACAAATGATGAGAAGAAGATAATCATAAATGGCACTGAATCTACTGTAAGAGTATTGGAAGGTAAAAGAGTAATATAAATAATTTAAATACAATGTTTTTGTAGTGAAAAAGTTTGGGTTAAATTCTTTTTTTATTTATATTTATCCATTCTTTATATTATATTTTAATTGTACTTTGTAATAATTTGTAAATACTTTGTAAATGCTTTTGTAGGCGAAGAAGAGGAGAATTACTGGAAAACGTTACGCTTGGATATGCAGAAAAAAAACAAAGGTGTTTTTGAAATTTCAGTTTTTGAATTCCAGTACCTTCTGTTTTAAAAGTTTATCTAGTGCTTTAACTGGTTTTTTTTTTTTTTAACTGTTTTAGGTGGTAAAAATAATAGAGGAAAAGGAAATAATCGTCGTGGTGGTGGTCGTCGCGGTGGCGGCGGTGGCCGTGACTCGAAATTTCAGGGGAAGAGACGAAGACCTTGGGAAGACAAAAAGAACGCTGATGCTGATGAGAGCCCCCCATCTACCGAACCAAATGAGAGTTACGAAAAAAATGAGAAAAAGGTAAAGCTGGACTCTGAAGCGTAGTTTTTAATTTGCATATATTTCCACCATATTTAAGAGATTGTATATACGTAGCGGGAAAAAATTTTTTACACACGATTTTTTTGTTTTTACTTGGAATTAGCGCTTTTAGTCTGAAAGTTGTACTTGCATATCAAAGACAAAAATAGATAAGCTGTTTTTTGTCAGCACCGCCCCTCAGGTAAAATGAACATATTAAACCTCCTCGCCTTACACATTTCTTTCTCAGCTATTGCTGGGCGCCACCCAATAAATTCTAGGTGACAGATTGTTCTAGTTTCTGCCTCCAGTTGCTTCCGCTTCATAATTAATTGGTGGCCATCTCTAGAATCTTCTTTTGGAGGGCACGGTTATCACGGATCATGATAATGCCAACCTAGCTGACCCATGAACGCCACTTATATGGGGTGATAGCGCACACAACAAGGTACCCTGTGATGCAAATTTTGAAATCTTTTAATTTTATCCTCGGAAAATAATTTAATTTGAATGTTCAAATTGGGTGAAACTCTGACTTCATAGCGCGCTAATAAAAACACCTGCAGAATGAGAACCACTCTTATATAATTTGATAAAAATTGGTGTAAATGCAGCCTATAGCCACACCAAACTCTGGATAAAACATCAGTCGAATTGGTTCACGGGTTACGGAAGTATGGCAGCTTTAGTTTAAATTTTGTTAGTTTTTTTCTAATTCTACTTCAAAACGTTACCGATTACTGTGATATTCGGTCACTATTTTCAAAATTATGGTTACATGAGTGTTCTACGATGTAATACCAACAATTCTTATTATAATTATTTAATTGCTACATGTACCGTTTTTATTTTACAGACCAAAATATTGGTTTGCTATTTAAAATGTAGTTTAACTTGGCTTATGCATAAGGTGAAAATCTCGGGATTTCCTAAGGTATAAATTACTGCCAAAGTGTAAATAAACCCTAAAATAAGTGTAAAACCTGGTCGAAGGACTTCCAGTTGGTAAAACAAGAAAAAAGATAAATCTCTGTTAACAAATTTTTTTTGACTCTTAAATCTTCTTAAATACATTTACTTTCAAAATTAAGGTCAAAAAATAACTACTTAAACCCTATTTTTTACATTATATTTTTTACATTATATTTTTTACATTGTAGTACCATTAAACAGCATCTGGTTACAATTTAAGACATGTATTTTGATTTCTACATAAAAAATTTTTTTAATAAATAGCTCAATATACTTTTTTAGTACAAATACTCTACAATATTATTTTTAATATCAAAATTTATAATTTTTATCTTAACAGCATTTAAGGATTAATTTGGTTAAAATGTTGATTACAAACCGTGAGCTATGATTTTCTGCTCCTTATCTCTAATAACTCAAATTATGCTAACAGTCCTTAAAAGATGCTTATTGTTTACATCAGTTATGCAGCACAACAATCTCTCTTTGTACTCAGGATGGTTATTGTTTTGCTTCAACAGACTGTTTGATCACTATAAGGCCCCAGAAGGGATCCTTTGAGACTGATGAAATCCTTTATTATTGAGTAACACCTCTTGAAATTTTCAATTCTTTCAACGAAGTCCGGCTCTAGGATGATTCCAAAGCCTTGATAACTAAATTGAAACTTTTGAATGCTTCAATTATGTGAAAGATGTTGGGAACCAAATTTGTATCAGCAATGCCACTTATATGGGGTGATAACGTACACAACAAGGTACCCTTGTTGTGTGCGCTTTCACCCCATGTAAGTGGCGTTATTGGGTCAGCTAGGTTGGCATTATCATGATTCATGATAAACGTGAGGGCGCCGCCAATCGGGAAGCTAGAAGTAATTTTAGAGACAAGATTTAAAGGTTGCCATTATACAGAGAGCGACATCTTCGTTTTAAAAAAATGCTATTGGTTATATATATTGTTTGTTTTTTAATTAACAAATAACATGAAAAATGAATTTGCCGCAAATATTGAAAAAAATTTCAACAAAAATTGTGTTTTACATAATAATGCCAAATGACGTTGCTTAATTTTTCTTTAAACAAAAAGAATTTAGATTGATGTGCAGATTTTATTTTTTGGTTTCCACTATTGAATTCTTCACAAAAATATTGATTCAAGCCTTTAAACTTAAAGCTTTGGTTCTTGAAAATTTTTTTTAAAAAGATTGAAGCGGCTCAGATCATAATACAAGTTGAAAATTCGAATTATCAGCATACAAGTTTTATTGCTCATCAAGATAAAAAGAACACAACACCAAAAGCAACACATCAACCCTGAGACAATTTTGTTTTTAAATTTGAAATTTTATCAAAAAATATTCTTATACAAAAATAATTGTAGACCTTCTTGCTAAATACTCAAATGGCTACTTAGGAGGTCTTGTATGGATCTTTCAATTTTCAATTGGATGAATAATTTCAAATTAATGATGCACACCTAAGTTTATAATTCGCATTTTGCTTATAACCTTTCTTTATTGTGTATTTTTATGATCAAAATCACCTTTTATCGTTTGTTTTAATCTTAAAAAAAGCTGATTGTTTGGGAAAGTATTGCAGTTAATTAAATATTTCCGAGAAAATATAAAAACCAACTTTAGAAATAAGATGGATGGATTAAACAAGAATTAGAGCTAAAAATAAAAATAAAAGTTTGAATAAAAAAAAAGTGTTTTCGAGGATGTTTTAGCGGAAAATCTAATTTATCAAAAAACTTTAATTTACAATATTGCATAGTCTACCAAAAATGTCCATTTTCCATTCCTCGAAAGAGCCAAATATTTTCCAACCTTGCTATTATTATTATTATTACTATTATTATTATTATTATTATTATTATTATTATTATTATTATTATTATTATTATTATTATTATTATTATTATTATTATTATTATTATTATTATTATTATTATTATTATTATTATTATTATTATTATTATTATTATTATTATTATTACTATTATTATTATTATTATTATTATTGTTGTTGTTGTTGTTGTTGTTGTTGTTGTTGTTGTTGTAGTAGTTGTTGTTATTATTATTATTGTTGCTGTTGTTATTATTTATTATCTCTCAGAAAATGTCTATTAACCAAGATAAACAACAAAAAAGTGAAAGAGCGAGCTCCATCAGTATGAAGAGATTGGAAATATAGAACTGCGTATGCCGGCTGGAAACCTTTGCAAGCTTGATAAAAGTTTTTTAAAAAACGAAGATTTACAACAACTAATAAGTGATGATTAGTTTTCAGATAAGTTTTTCAATCACGAATGCTGACGTCACAAAGTTAGCACTTCACCTTAGCTGATGACACATAGAAGTGACATACATTTATTTGATGAGTAGAGGAGTAATTTAATTAAAAAAGTTTCGCTATTTCACAGTGAAACAATATGCAGACCCATAGCCAAAAGTGTCTGTGGTCCTCACATCATTCATGCTAATTTTTTACAATCAAGCAATTTTCTATTGCAGTTAATCTTTTTTTTTTTCTAGTTATCTAATTTTTTTCTTCAAAATATTCTCCGTGCATAAAAAATAAATTCCCAGTTAATGTGGTTCATTCACTTTATATTTCATTATAATGCATACGGTTCATTCATTATACGAAATGAAATTTCCTTAAAAAATCTTTGATCTCTTCGAAAAATTCGTTAAATAAAAAAGTTGTTTCTAAGACGACACGCGTACTTTGTAACTTGTTGAGACGTTCCATTTCAGTTGTGTAAAATTCAACTACCTAATAATTGGGGTAATACTTAAAAAAGGGTTTTTCTTGTATATGTTTCGACAAATGTTTAACTTATCTGTATTTTTCGCTTGTACTCTCTTTGTTCACTCAACCAATCATTATCAGAAAGACAAACCATTTTAAAATTCTTTCAAATAAATTACTATCGATTTGCAATCTTCTTTAGATACATCAATAAATAATATGCAATTAGTTATGAAAGAAATTACCGTGAAACAATCTACTACCAACAGCTAGACTGAGTTTCAATAAATAACCGATATTATTTTAATGAGCTCTTAAAATGGTCCACAAAAAAGATAATCAAACAAAAAGAGTTGTTACTGCTACAGAAAAAAGGTATTTAACATTCTTAACAACAATGGATTTTTTTTGGTATATACTTTTTGATTTTTTTATAGGCATGGTTTATTTTTATGTATTATATAGTTGCTCTTCTCTACCACAGTAACATGTACACAATAAAATTTAGTATATTTGGGATTTTTGATATTAATTTTTAGATATGCTTATTTTTACATTAATTTATATTATATATAATATTTAGTTTACATAAGTTTAATTACTTTTGTATCACTTTAGTAATATTTAGTTAATGATTGTCTTTAAGCTACTGATTGTTTTTAGCAATATTTAGTTAATGATTGTCTTTATTCATTTAAGAGTTATAATGCTGCAAATCTTCATAAGCTAATTAAAAGTTATATAAGCTAATTAAAAGTTTTTATGTAATTAACTAAAATTAATCTCATTTCTGGTTCACTTAAACTTGATTTGCTAAATTTTCTACAGGCTCCTAATTTAAAAGTTTTATTTTTTAAGAGTTAAAACTTAGTGTAAGATAAAATTTAATGAAAGACCTTGATGGTCTTACATTACTGTTTTATTAAAAAATTACATAAAAATACAAAAATAAAATATTTTTAAAAAGATAACTTCTTTGATTTTTAATTTAGCACATTTTACTGTCTGAAAGTTTTTGAAAAATATATCATGCTTTTTACAGTTTTTCATGTCATGTTGAATCACAATATAAAGAGGAGGAATTTTGTAAGAGCTCAAGTGAATCTGAAGATGAAGAAGAAAATTATGATCGCAGGCATGTAAGTGAGCCTTAAAATGTGATTAAATCACATTTTTCAAATAAGTAGTGAGGTTATGAAAAAAAAGGTTTTTCATTTTCTTTTTGTTAAATAATGAATCTTTCTCTTCGTTAAAATAAGTTTCTTTGATGAAAGTTTTAAAAAGATATTTAAATAAATTTTAACAAAATTCTTTTAAACTATTTTTTTTGTAGGATTTAAATACTGATTTTCCTCCTGAGTATTGGCAAATTCAAAAGTTAGTCAAATACTTAAAGGTATTTACAGTGATGAAAATGATTTTAGCTTCAAAATCTTCAGATTAGTGTCATCATCATGATTAACTAATGCATGGTTTATTTCATTCTAAAAGTGGAAGATATGAAAGTGAAAAATTTATGGATTATAAAGTTATGGCTTATTGAAATTAATTTTAAGACTACACACATAAATGTGGTGTAACAAAAAAGATCTACAACCTGCTAAAATTTCATGATTACTGGCACATTTTAAAAAGTTTGGAAAATTTTTTAATATATCTTATATTTTTATAATTAGTTTTATAAAAAAAATTATATAGTAAAAAATTTATCCAACTAATTTCATGTAATATTGGTCAAAGAAATGTTGCCAGTTAAAAGACTTTGTGGTTTGTTTTGTTTATTTAATTAAGATTTTCTTTTTCAAAAATTAAATGTTAACTATTTGTGTCAATCTTAATATGCCTTGAAATTGTCTTTGATAAATTGCTTGTCAAATTTTTTCATTAATGTATTATACAATAATATTACATATAATAAACAGCTGAAATAAATATAATTAATTAGCTTTTATATAAATCATTTACTTCATACACCTTTGTGACCTATAAAAATATTTAAATTAGTCTTTTTTTAAAGGGTGGTAATCAAACAGCAACTGTAATTTCTTTGTGTGCCTTAAGAGATTTTAATTTGCATCAAGAAGCTTGTCAATTTGCTATGAGAGATGTTGGGGGGCTGGAAATACTTATTAATCTTCTGGAAACAAATGAACTCAAGTGCAAGGTATCTAAAACCCTTAGATTTTTTTTCTGCGCTTTATGAATTGTGTATTATATTCTAATTGCTTATTATGATTGGATCTTTGAATACTCTAAAAGTTATTTAAAAAAACTTACAGATATGCATTTGTATGCTATATTCTAATGACTTATTCTAATAGGTTGGATCTTTGAAGATTTTAAAAGTTATTTCAGAAAACCTACAGATATGCAAAGCCATAGCAGATTTAGGTGGTCTACAAACCATGGTCAAAATACTTAGTTCACCAAATAAAGAGTTGAAATGCCTTGCAGCTGAAACTATTTCTCATGTGGCTAAGTTTCGCAGAGCAAGAAAAGCTGTCAGACAGTATGGAGGAATAGTAAAACTAGTACATGCAATTAATAGATATATAAATTTTCTCCATTAATTCTTTTTTATTTCATTTTTAAGCCGAAAGTAAATTATGGTTATCATAAACAAGTGCAACTTGTTTTTTAGAAATTGATTTTTAGAAAGAAATTAAAATCAAAAAGCAATGTTGTAGAAAGTTTTTTGTATTTTTGCTTTTAAATATATGATGTCAGAAATATTTGAAACTGTATGTGTTACTGTTTCGTGTTGAGTTTAGGTCCAACTTCTTGATTGTAATGATGTATCTAAAGAGCCAAATAATTCTATAGAAATAGCTCGTGCTGGAGCCTTGGCATTATGGAGCTGCAGTAAAAGTACTAATAACAAAATAGCAATAAAAAATGCAGGTGGTATAATGTTACTAGCTAAACTATTGAAATCTAATAATGAAGGTTTGCTTATTCCAGTTGTTGGAACATTACAAGAGTGTGCTTCACTGGTAAGAGGCTATAAACAATCTCGCTAGCTTGTACAAGAATAAATGTTTGGTAAAGTTTATGTTTTCTCTAATCCTGTTATTTCCCTAATATTTTAGCCCAGCTACCGTCTTGCAATTCGCACAGAAGGTATGGTAAAAGATCTTGTGAGTAATTTACGTACAAATAATACTGAGCTACAACAACACTGTGCAAGTGCAATATACAAGGTTGTCACATAAATTTTTTTTAATTTGAAAAATCTTATTTAAAAGTTTCTTATAAAATAATCTTATAAAATAAGCTTCAGATATCACCTTATATTTTGCATAAAAAATCTGGTTTGTTTTTTTATTATAAGTTATGATTTCTGAACTTATCTTAAATTACTCAGTTTTTTAAATCATCCTGTGTTTCAACTTGTATTTGTAGCACAGAAATGTAGTTTTTATATTCTATATTAATAATGAAGAAAATAAAAAATACTTTAGTTTGAAAACAACTAATATGTTCTAATAATTGACATATTAGCTAATCTATAGGTTGTTTTTTTTTCTCAAGCATTTAATGATTTCCTTTAAGGCTATCATTGATTTTTAACAGAAAATGATTTTTTTTTGTAGTGTGCTGAAGACAAAGACACAAGAGATCTTGTTCGTGTGTATGGAGGATTAGAACCATTGATAGCATTACTAGCAGTTGCAGAAACTAAAGAGTTGCTGGTTGCAGTAACTGGTGCCATATGGAAATGTGCAATTAGCAGTGAGAATGTGGTAGTGTTTCAACAACTGAAAGCAATTGAGCAGCTTATAGCATTGCTTAATAACCAACATGAAGAGGTTAGATTGTTTCTATTAGTTATTTTCTAGGTATCTCCCTGAGTTAAATTTTTTTTTCTATTACAGTTAACTAAATATGTTTAGTTGTTTAGTTGTTTCATCACATACAAGATTTCATTACATACAAGATTTTTTTGAGCATTTCTGCAAAAATAAATTTTGGTTTGCATAAAACTTAAAAGAAAATGTTTGAGTTCTTAAATGAGCTTGAAAAAATGAATTAAATGTGAACTTGAATATAATAATGTATTTATCTTGAAAGTTAATGAACATTTTAATCATGTTTTGAATTATTCTCAGAGTTATTATTATTATCATTAGTTGTTATGTCTTCTAATCTTAGGTTTTAATCAATGTTGTTGGAGCTCTGGGGGAATGTGCTAAGATATCATCTAATTGCTCTATTATTAGGAAATCTGGTGGTATAGGTCCAATGGTTTCACTTTTAACTGGAACAAATCAGCAACTACTTGTAAATGTAACCAAAGCAGTTGGTGAATGTGCAGCTGAACAAGAAAATATGGCGTAATATTTGTATAAAATAAGATTTTAGTTCTATAAATTGACAGTTATTTTTGACAGTTATTTTAAAGTTCATTTTGGTTGTTTTGGTTTTTTTTTGATGACTTAAAATTTACAGCTTTATAATTCATTGATTTTTTTAACCATAAGTTTGGAGATTAAAGAAAGGTTAAATTTTTTTTTTCTATTATTTTTACTTTGAAGATTTTTATGAAGAATATTTTTTTTTTACAGCAAACTTTATCTTAAAATATTAAACAATATTATAAAATTTTAATCAGGATTATTGATCGATTAGATGGGGTTCGTTTATTATGGTCACTGCTAAAATCACCAAATCCTGAGGTATTAAGTTTTAATTTGGCTTCAATAAAATTGGTGTTTGCAATTATTTGTTTATTACATTTTTATACATATTTTTAAAAAAATAAATTTTCTTAGAAAATATTTTACTACTGGTTAATATTTAATCTTTTTCAGAAGTCAAAAAAGTAATGATAAAACTTTTGATTTTTAGGTGCAGTCTAGTGCAGCTTGGGCAATATGTCCATGCATTGAAAATGCCAAGGTTCTGTTCTTAGATACAAATTTTTGATAAATTTGATAATTTCTGGTGTTTTATTTAAAAATAAGTTGTATTTTTTAACAAAATTAGGGTAAATTGCTTTTTGTTAAAATAGTTTATTAAATAATTATGAGTTTTTCAAATAAAAACGATTTATTTTCAATTGTTATTTTTTATTACAAACAGCAACTATTACAACAAAAAATATCAACCATATTTTGTTTTTTGCCAGATTTTAAATGAATTATACTTTCAACTCTATTACTTAAGGATTAACTAAAATACCATAAAGTCATGATCTTGAGTTAATCATGAGTTAACATTGATGATTTTTGATACTGATGATATTGATTAGAAGGAAAGGTTTCTGTTGACAATGAACCGAAATTAAGTACTTAAGAATTGATTTCATTCTTACGACAAAAGATTTATTCTGATTTCATTGAATTAAGTTCAAAGTATCATAAGAAATGTTTTTTCTTAGGACGCAGGTGAAATGGTGCGTTCATTTGTTGGAGGTCTGGAACTGATTGTCTCTTTACTAAAGTCTGAAGATTCAGAAGTACGTTTTCATATATCATTTCATACGTTATTTCATATATTATTTAAAAAAGATGTCACGCTTAAAAATGAGATACTCAAGGGGTTCGGTAAAGCAGACGAGGTTGTTTTTTTTTTTTTGTTTACTGGTATTTTCTCGCTTCTATTAAATAATTCGACTTACTCTCAAAAAGGTGTAAAAGTTACGGAAGCTCTTAGAAATAATTTTGCTTTTTTTTTCACTTTTATTTTTTATTTTTTTTTTTTTTGTTATTATCATTATTATTATTATTATTATTATTATTATTTTTATTATTATTATTATTATTATTGTTATTATTATTATTATTATTATTATTATTATTATTATTATTATTATTATTATTATTATTATTATTATTATTACTGAAAACTGAAAGTTAAAACAGGACATGGGCCTTATGCAACTTTTAAAAATCTTTTTTTATGGATTTTTATAAATTTATCGACGTGTTTCTCTGCAAAAATTTCCTTTTTTTTGTTTTAAAAGCTATTAAATAGTAATAATAACAAAATAATAATGGAAAATAAAGGTGGCATAAAAAATATGTATAAATATATTTTTATGTATTGAATTTTCTGATTTTAGGTTTTAGCAAGCGTCTGTGCAGCGATAGGAAAAATCGCTAAAGATGAGGAAAACCTTGCTGTTATAACAGACCACGGGGTGGTACCTATGTTAGCTCATCTAACTGACACGGTAAATAACGACTGTTAACTGCAAAAAATTTTATGTCATTTTAAGCTTTATGTATAAGTTTTTTGTGCCTTAATTCTATAGGCCGATGATCGTTTGCGACACTATCTATCAGAAGCAATTGCACGCTGTTGTGCTTGGGGTAATAATCGAGTATCCTTTGGTCAAGCTGGAGCAGTTGCACCTTTAGTTCGATATTTAAAGTCAACAAACATAGAAGTCCATCGCTCTACTGCCAAAGCATTATTTCAGTTATCACGCGATCCAAATAATTGTATTGTGATGCATAGCAGCGGCGTTGTGAAGGTAATTTAAATTATTTTTCTAAATGTTTATTTTGCCACAAAATTAGAAACTCAACAAGTGCTATATTTGACTATGTGTTACAATTTCTATTGTTGTTATACAAATTCATAGTCACTTCTTACGATGGTCGGATCCTCTGATGAACAGCTTCAAGAAGCAGCAGCAGGATGTCTCAATAACATTCGTAAATTGGCTCTAGCAAATGAAAAAGCCATGCATGTTTAACAACACATGTTGTTTTGTTTTTGTTTTTATGAATTCACTTTTTTCAGAATGGTTTGATACTGCATATTTTATTGAATAGAATACTACATGTTTTTGCGTTAATATTTTTTAAATAAAATTTATAATTTAAATGCTGTCTTGACGATTTTGTGTGTTGCCTTTACCCAATAAGAACTGAGAAGAATGAAATACGTTTGCATCCTCAATTCCAGGTTATTTTTTTTGTCACAGTTGTTGATGTTGTATCAATTTCTCCTCCTCAACCAACTTTAATCAACTTCGAGGTTAACTTCATGTAGTCATCAGGTTAAAGCTTTTGGGGTATTTTACATCGTTGATAGTCTATATGAATTGCAGTGTGAAAAAAAAATTGTTTCGAAAACAGAAAATGAAGTTGAATCGAGATGCGGGATTATTCACTTTGAGAATTGGGAATAAAAGCGTTTAAAATTTCCAAAGTAAAAAAGGTTTTGAAGGAAAAAATCATAATGCGCTATCTGAAAGTTTGTTACGCTTTCACAATATTTTGACTTATATTGCAGTATATTTATATAAAAAAAAATATGAAAAAATTTAAATATTTTTAGAGTTATCTTTTATTTTGTAAAATACTTTATATTTTAAAAAAGGTTTAAAAAAAAGAGTTTCGATCAGCACAAGGTTCAATTTCACCAACGATATTTTATCTAAAAAAAAAAGAAAAAAAAAAGCATAATTTAAAAACATGGATAAATAAAAATATTAAACAATGGGCAATCATTTTTTACCCGTTTGAGAAAAAGTTGTATTTATATAAACAAAACTATTAAATATATAAACTTTTCCGTAAGAGTATACTAAATGTTTTATTTAGCATACTTTAGATGCGTTGTTTTTTCGTTACATATTTAAAATACGGAACTGATATAGTTGAAATGTACAGTGGTGGCCAAAAGTCTTGGAACAAAACATTTAACGACCAAAAAAATTTATTTTTGATCTAAAGTATAAATTTTGAAGGTTTGAGGTATATTTTTAAAGAGAATGTTGTTTAAAAAAATGCTTAGAACTTATTTATTTTTTTATTTATTTTACTGTTATCGTTTATTATTTTTAGTATAAAAATTTGTCAGCTATATTATGCCAGAACTTTCACCTAAAAAAAGAGGAATTATTGCTGCATTATATGAACAAGGTTTAGTTCAAAGAGAAATATCTCAAAAGCTTGGTTGTTCATTATCAACTGTAAGTAGAACTTTAAAAAGGCATAAAGAAGAGCCCCAATTAAATTTTACTTCAAAGATGAAATCAGGCAGGCCCAGAGCAACCACCTCAAGAACTGACAAACTTATTGGCCGGATCAGCCATGCAAATCCACGGCTATCTGCACATGAGATTTCAAAAGAAATTTTTATTGAGAAAAAAGTAAGTGACCGAACAGTTAGAAGAAGGCTTTTGGTTGATTTCAAAATGAAGGCATGCAAGCCAGCAAAAAAACCTTTTTTATCATTAAAAAACCTAAAAGATCGAAAAACA
Organism: Hydra viridissima; assembly: GCF_058129835.1. NCBI lineage: Eukaryota > Metazoa > Cnidaria > Hydrozoa > Anthoathecata > Hydridae > Hydra > Hydra viridissima. Next base: position 1,918,260 of record NW_028324308.1, on the reverse strand, counting down.
TTTTGTCAGCGCTACAAAAATTGGACTGGAGAAAATTGGTCTAAAGTTCTTTTTTCTGATGAAACATGTATTAAACAATTTAATGTTACAAACAACTTTGTAAGAAGACCAAAAAACTGTAGATATATGCCAAAATATACAGTTAGCAGTGTCAAGGCTCCTGTGCATTGTATGGTTTGGGGTGCTATTTCTGCCAAAGGACGTGGGCCATTATGGATAATGCCCAAGAATACCACAATAAACAGCAAAGTCTATTTGGATGTTATGAAGGAGAAGTTGCCACCTTTCATGCAGATTTTGAACTGCACTTATTTCCAACAGGATGGTGCACCATGCCACACAGCCAAAATTGTAAAGAAGTGGTTTTCTGATGAAGGAATTCAAACCCTTGGAAATTGGCCTGGGTCATCACCAGATCTTAATGTTATTGAAAATTGTTGGCATATTATGAAAGTAAAAGTTGCTGCCAAAAAGCCTAGATCCTATAATGATTTAGTTGAAGCAATCAAATCAGTGTGGAGCCATGAAATTACACCAGACTATTGTACAAAACTTGTTAACAGCATGCCAAAACGTATCCAAATGGTAATTGACAATAACTATGCTTCCATTAAATATTGAACTTTAATCATGTATGTGCATGTACCTATCATCTTTGAAATTGTTATAAACACTTATTTTATTGAAAAAAATTTAAAAATGTACTAATAAATTGTTTTTCACACAAATATATTGATTTCAGAACATAAAATATGTTGTTCCAAGACTTGGCCACCACTGTACGTTAGTGTCATAACATGTATATGACACTAATTATCATATACAAATACAACAAAATTTAAAAGAACTAGAAAGGAATATAAATTTATTATATATTTCTATTATGAAATAATATCTATTCGTAATGGGGTTATGTTAAAATCGCTCAAAATTTCTTTTTAATGAAAACAGGAAATCTGGAATCAAATTATGTCACATATGTTCGGGAAAACTGTAAGGAATATAAAAATAAAAAAAATGTTTCAAAACAAAATAATATTTCAACCTATCAGGTGCTGTGGCTGAACCTCTGATAGAAAATCGGCTTATTTACCAGTGCAGAATTGATCTTGGCTTGGAAATCGTGCACTTTAAGAAGCTCAGCTTTGGACTAAAAATAGATATTTCTAATACGTGAAATTTAAAAAAAATATATTTAAAAAAAGACGGAAACCCACTTGAAATATGGCAAATTACTAACTTGTGCCCTTTTATAAAAAAAACCGATTCAACTGAGCAATAAAGCAATCTGCGAGTTAGAAGCCAAGAAAATGATCTCACAATAGTTACGTGGTTTTTTAAAGTAAAAGAATTAGTTCTGTTGCTCTCGGTTTAAAAAAATACTATTTATTTATTTTGCTGACAATGAAATTTTTTTACATGACTTCATTCACAATGCATTGAAATGTGCAAATGTTTTTTTTTACTGATTTCTAATAGAGTCAATCTGTTCATAATGAATAATAAAAAATGTTTTACCAGAATCTCTTCAACAGATCTTTGGTGAAGGACTGTCTTGAATAGCTCAATTGAAACCTATTAAAAAAATCAATAATTTATGTTAAACTTTATTTACTGTAGATGATGCTGATATTTTTTAATGGGAAATTTTTACGTTTAGTGTAAAATAAAAGTGATACGAAGTTTATTAATGAAAAATTTAGCGTAAATGTTTTATCAGAAACAATAATGCTGATAATCCTACCTGTCCATCTGTACTGTATTTTTGAGCTTTTTCCCACAGCTCTTGAAAAACTTCTTCTGTCATTTCAACTCCAATAGATGAAAAAATTTTCTTTATTTCATATGAACTTCGTTTCCTAGATAGATCAAAAGGTTCTATACCACGTTTAGAATAATTTGATGGAGTAATTAGGCCATACAAATCGTACTGATCACCATAGTTCTATAATGACAAAATAACTCATCACAACTTTTACGTAATTTTTTTTATTGCAAACTGATTAAATTTATAGAAGAAGGTTTTGTTGGAGAAACTTCGATTGATCAAAGTCAAAATATTGTAGTTAGAAGATTTGACAAGCGATTAAAATCAAAACGTTGAAGTTCGAAGATTACATGAACGTTTCTTACTCAAAATTTTTTTTCAGTAAAAAGTCATTAAAATAAGGATTTAAAATTACCCTAACGTCTCCAATTCTTCTTAATATGGGGGGAGGTAGATCCCTTCTTATCGTTGGGATACCATAAACTTTGGTATCTAAACCAATATTTAGAACTGTTACATTTAGTAGAATTAAGCAAACCTTTCAAACAAAAAAGATATACTCGTGAAATAATTAAGCCTTTTTTTTTTCTTTTTTTTGAAATATTTGTCAACTTATGTCGTTGTAAACATATTAGATATTATTGTAAAACTTACCTTTGGTAGATTCATTTTCTATTCGTATAGGTTCTTTCTTATTTTCCAAGGGCTCTTCAACATCAGATTTATTTTCATACATCTAATCAAGATATGAAAGTATTTATCCAGTATTCATCTCCTATGAAACATTTTGGTTTCAAATAAGAAAATAACACAATAAGGAAGGCTACTTTATAGTAGGCAAGCAGCAATATGCTGACTGTCTCATTTCCTCAAAAATTTATCAAATCTTCTTTTATTGACTTGTTTTTATGTTCTAGGGCATAGGCCTTTGGAATACTAAATATGATTTTTAATGGCTTTTTTGACCTATAGTATAGATTCCTTTTTTCTCTTAAGAGAGAAAGCTTTTAAAGACATAATGAAAATCTATTCACTGAATTTATGTTAAAATGGTAATTTTAATGAAAACAAATTATGTTTTAGTGAAAAAAGTTGCCAAAAAAAATAAAACAGTTTTTGAAAAGGGCTACCACTTTTAAAATCTGCAAAATTTCTCAATAGAGATAGTAACTGATATTTAAAGTTATTAGAAATAATAGGTCATTAACAAGTCATTAGAAATAATAACTGGTATTTAAAGTTTCTCATTAGAGATAATAACTGATATTTAAAGTTTGTGAAGTGCTTTATGAAAGTTAAATTCTACATAATGACAAAAAACTTCATTGAGTTGATAAAGCTAAAATTAACATTTATTTTTATCAATTCAATTTTAAAAACTTACATCCTGTACATATAATTGATCATATACTAAAAAAAGATTTAACAAAAACCATAACTTGCATAAAGAAATTCTACCTAAATAAGTTTTTCTTTTTTTTTTAAAGGTCAAATGTATTGTAAAACCCTAAGTATTAAGATCGTTTTCAATTAAACATTTAAAATTTACTCTACACCGAAGATAAAATACCTCATGAACTTAGCTCAAATGTCATTTAAAAATTCATTTGTGCTAAATGCAATCCTAAGTATATTGGTTAAACGACTAGGCATTTAAATATAAGTGTTCATTTCTTTTCAACAGGATTGGAAAAATGTAGACCATTACCAGAAACAATACCTATTACACTAAGTAGAGGAATTTAAGGCTAAGTGAATCAGGGGGCATTTATTTAGAGGGATTAAAGTGAATCAGGGGGCATTTATTTAGAGGGATTTAAGTGAATCAAGGGGCATTTTTCAAAAAATCAGAAACCCTCCTCTCTTTTTAATGTCATTTTAAATTTGAAGAAAATTATTTTTATGTTTCAGATCACACAGTGAATCATGGTACAGTATTCACAGTGCTCCATATAACAGTTTTTAATAATTACAATTATTATTTTATCTTATAGGCAAAAATTTAAGTCACTGATATTGATTTGCTGTACCCTTGGCAGTGATTTACTGTACCCAGGTACTGGGGCACAATGAATCATAACCTTTAAAAGTCTCTGTAAACAAGTAAGGTTACTTTTTAAAATGCTCTGCAAATATTCAACTGAAGTAACAACAGCAACAAAATGTTACATAACTTTGTTTTGGAACAAACAAATATTGGAAAATTGTTAACAAAAGAATTAACAACTGACAATTAAAGTGAATGTGTAATTTATTTTTGAAAATACCCCTATTTTAACATTATTTGACAGTATTCAATTTCAGTTCAAAGGCATTTAATAGATATTTTAATTTGGCTACAACAACTAATCATCAAAATCCTGAATATTTTTTCAAAGAGCATTACTAAAATTTTCTTTAGGAGTACTCATCAAAAAAACTACAGTTATAAACAAAACATATTTCCAGGGATTAACAAAATTTAGCTATTGATTATAGAACTATGCAAGAAGAAAACTTTCACAAGGTAATCATGCATGATAAATAAATAAGCTGATTTGTAACCATGAAATTATTCATTTTACATATATTAGATTAATTTGTAACCATGAAATTATTCATTTTACATATATTAGATTAATTTGTAACCATGAAATTATTCATTTTACATATATTAGATTAATTTGTAACCATGAAATTATTCATTTTACATATATTAGATTAATTTGTAACCATTAAATTATTCATTTTACATATACTAGATTAATTTGTAACCATGAAATTATTCATTTTACATATATTAGATTAATTTAACTGTTTTACTGCCTACTCAAAAAGTTATTGTTTAAAAGAATCTTTTTAAAACAATAAACTTTTGAGGTTATAGCAAAAGTTAATAGCATATTAATGTTGTGCTAATCCAACACATTATGGAGATGTAAGTGATGCACAACCATCAAATATGAGTGATACACAACTATCAAGATAAAAAACTGATACACTTTTTCTATAAAAGGGAAACTTGTAAAAATGAGATTTATAACAAATGTGAACTTTAAAAACCTCACTTTCTCAATGTCATTAGTTAGTTCCTCTCTCCAATTAATAAAGTGTATGAACTGAACATAGTCAATCATTTTGTCTTTACTTCTGAAAGACTTTAGGAAAGTTTTTAAAAGCTTAGTATCAATTGGAAGACCACTCATCAAACAAATCTCTTCGATCTTTTTTGCATCAATCTTTCCAGTCTGATCCTAAAAATATTTTTAAAAAAAGTAAAAAAAATCTTTATTTCATTAAAAAAAAAAAAAGAAATATTAAAAAAAAAATGAAGTTCCTAAAAAATTACCTTATCTTCATAACAAAATGTTTTTTCTAATTGTTCAAAATTTTGATAGTTTACTTTTTTCATCTGATTCCTAATATAAGTTATTATTGCAAAAATGTTATTTTTTTGTATTGATGAGTTTTCTGTATTTCTCATATAAATTAGATCTCTTGCACAGATTTCATCTGGTGGTACACTAATACCAAATACATGATCCTTATCTACACTTAATGTATCTTTAAGTGGGTCATGAACAGTTCCAACTTTGGGAGTACTGCGCTCTCGAAAACTATCTAATTGTTTTGAAACTATTTTTGCAGACTTCTCACTAAAAAAAAATAAAAAAATAATTCAAAACAAATACTTTGTAGTAGTAACTTGATATGAATGGATACTTGAGTTCTGATGAAGTGTTTACTTAAAGCAAAAAGAAAAAAAAAATATTTTTAAATATCTCCAGTTAATTTATTTTACATTTATCTAAATTTATTATTAACATGCCATTGAAATCCATTAAATAAATGCCAATAATAATTTAGGAATTTATGAATTGAAAAATCTTCTTTCAACAAACTTAGTTAATGTGGTATAAATGTTTGACTGTGTAAAATAATAGTAATAATTAGGTGAAAGTGACATATCTTAAGGTTTTTTTCATCTCTCCGCTTTTTGAAGTACAAGCTTGTTTATAACTTTTTCACTTGCCTATTGATAATCTGGCACAACATTATATACATTATAAAAAAATTTTCTCAACCAGCTCTTTTAGCCATGGGAAGCACCATTTTTTCTCAAGTTCAATAAATTTATTATGCAGTAGCACAAAGGACAAGCATTATAATACATTACTGATAATGCTCTCTTATAAAAATATCTCCAAGTTATAAAATCTAAGAAACATTAAAAGAAGATGATAAAAAATTTGTATTAAAAAAAAATAATAATAATGTTTAAAACCTTAATGCTTGATTAAACCATTTTAGTGACTTTTTAACATTTAGACCACTATTATCATGAGGTGTTTCCTTCCCAAAAATATTTGGAATTTGAGACCAATTATAACCTCTATTGCATGTTTCACCTAAATATAAATACACAAGGAAATATTTATGTAAAAACTAACATATATAAAAAATTAATTCATAAATATTATAGATAATTTGCATTTAATTTTACCTATGTCATATACATTATGACTTTTCTTGTAAAGTTCTTGACCGATTTGGCTTTCATTATAAACATCTTTTAATGACTTAGGAGGGTTTATCAGAATTCCTGCATTGCCATTGTATATTGAGGGAAGTCCAAATAAAGTTTCTCTAAAATTTACTGAAGATGGAAGTCTCTCTTGCTGATTGTAGCTATGACCTTAAATATTTATACACATTCTTTCATGATGTTTTTTTTTTAATATTTATGTGTGTGTGTGTGTGTGTGTGTGTGTGTGTGTGTGTGTGTGTGTGTGTGTGTGTGTGTGTGTGTGTGTGTGTGTGTGTGTGTGTGTGTGTGTGTGTGTGTGTATACAAACACATTATATACATACATATTTTTACACACTTTTATATACACTTTACATACATATTTTTACATAATATACATATTTACATACATATATACATACTATATACACATTTTAACATATTTTTATATACACATTATATATATATATATATATATATATATATATATATATATATATATATATATATATATATATATATATATATATATATATATATATATATATATATATGTATATATATACATATATATACATATATTTTTATGTATATATGTATGTATGTATGTATGTATGTATGTATGTATGTATGTATGTATGTATGTATGTATGTATGTATGTATGTATGTATTTATTTATGTATAGCACTACACTGTACACAAATATATAACACTATAACAGCACACAAATACAATAAAGAGTTTTACCAAGTGGAGCTCTTTTTTTACTGGCATAGATTTTCTCTTCTAACTTTTCATTTAGTCTTTCCTTAAAGTAACTTGGTGGTATTGGATTAATTAAATCTTTAGCCTAAAAATTTTACTCAATAAAATTTAACTTACCACAAATTTATACATTATAATAAAAAAAAATTATTTATGTTTTTAATAAAATGTAATGCTAAGAAAATTTTACAGCATGTATAGTTACTTGTTTTTATGAGCATGTAATATTTAAAAAAAAATTAACTGACTGATGTAGAGGGTTTTTTGGCAACATTATGTAGACCACTGTATTTTTCATTGAAACATATTGTCTGATTGCGTGGTGTAGAAAATGTAACAGAACGTAGCTAAAAATGAATAACTTTATTTAAGTATGGTACCTTAGGTCTAACAGAATTTAATATTCTAAAACATGTATGCTAAAATAGTAAATTTGTATGGAATACATGTACAAACTTGTTGGATATAGTCTGATAGCTATTATTTAGTATATAAAGTAAAACAAAACTCAAACCGTATTTTCCATATCATAAAAGCTATTTCTTTAGAACATGTCTATTTATTCTTGTTTTTTTAATTATTGGGATGCGTGTATATTTCTGTTCGCCACCTTATGAAAACAGTCGCTATTAGATACAACATAAACAAGGTCATTGTTTATAGCCGCATCGTTTTTAAGTACAGACCTGTTACTAACAGGCTGTTAGTTGTACAAATGACTTAGGTAGAAAATTAAATTGTTTTTTTAAAATTTTATTGTAATAATTTAAAAAATGTTATTGTAATAATTCAAGAATCTATACCTCTTAAGGTTCTCTCCAAATTTTCTCCTCTTCCGAAACAAAAAAAAATCTTTTTGAATGCTGCACCAAATTTTTATCAATTAAAATTATACCAATAAGATACCAATGCGAAAAATATCTTGGTGATTTCAAAAATAAAAAAAAAGGATGTGCGACTAAAAGAATAATTAACATGAAAGGTCAAAATTATGCGAAGTCAAATGGTAATAAAAAAAAAGTGGATCAGCTTGCCCAAAAAATATTGTGCCAAATATTGGTGATGATAAAAGTGGAACAAAATGCACAAACAATGAGAAAGATTTTTGACCAGTGCGATTATTAAGTAAATATTCAGCTCTAGTTAACAACTACCCATAAAGATAAAAATATTTTTTCATACTTAAATAAAAATGCTTCGGGAGGAGTTATAAGGTCCATAAAAATCCTCCCCGGTTTTTTCAAATTTCTTGTTGCTATTATTAACAAAGAAAGTTTATAAACCGTGGAAGATAGGTAATTAGCTTATTAGCAAGAAGGTGTCTTTTGATATCTACTTTTTATTAAGCTCAATAAAATCAATGGTTCATGGCATAAATACGTCGTGCCCAAGTGTAGATTAATTCCATAAAAACGAGACGAAACGTCATCTTTTATTTTAAATCCTGATCAGACAACAGCCAGTTTTGAAAATTTTCAGACGTATTTTTAAAGGAGGGGGGGTGGGAACATTAAGGATTGTTGCAAGTGGGGGAGAGGGGTTAAAAGTTGTTAAAAATTGCGTAAACCTCAAAGAAATAGTGACAATTCTATAATTTATTTGCTATGACAAGTCTGCAACTCGCTGTTGTAGGCTAGCTTTACCTAACAAATCTGACACAAACTTGTACCACAACCAATCAAGAAATATTAAGTCGCATTCTTTCGAGTCTAAATAAATGTAGATTGCTTTATCAATTTAAAGAAGGGAGTTTTAAGAGAAATGGCATCGGAACGATTTTGTCGATTGAATTTTTTCTTGTTCTTACAAGCTTCAAAATAGTAGACTCAACAGTTGTTTATGGAAATTTTTCACCGAAAGAAAATTATTTACGAACTAAAGAGCCATACTATTATCTTATACAAAAAGAGAGGTAAATGGAGTTTTTTATATATGGAAAGTTTCAGATTACTTTATCATTAGATTAATAAGGTACAGTACATAAGTAAGGTACAGTACACTGCTCATTTTTAGTGGTTTTCAAATAAACTGGTATTTGCTTTCTAGTAGGTTGACTTGAGATAGAAACTGTTGAAAACGAATTATAACCGCATTCTTTGACATTTTGTAGCGCTTTTTTTTTAGTATTTTTATTAAATAAAACAAAACAGTTTTTAAAGAAAACATGATAAACTCTAACATAACTGATATATTTCCAAGAGTTTTTAAAATGAAAACTCTACAATGTTTTCTTTGTGAGTTATTATGTTTTATTGAATCAATTAATAAAAATAAAACCAGCTCTATAAAAACGGCCGAAAAATTAAAAAAGATTTTAACTTTTTCGGCTGTTTCTATCTCATTTCATCCTACTGAATTGTTAAAATAATTTAAGGTAAAAATCATTTTATTTGAAAACCTCTAGAAATGAGCTGCCAGTACAGAGATGCAACTTATTCAGAAACTAGTGCACTCCTACAACGCTCCGTTTGTTAATATTTACAAGCACGCAAATGCATTTCGTTTCTTAAAAATTTCAATTTGTTTCATAAAAGGAATTTCGTAATAAAAATCCTTTAAATTCCTAAAATTCTGTATTTAAATGTATTACAATTTTGTTTTGTTTTGTTTTGTTTTTGAAGCTGAAGATTTCTTTTAACATATAGAAGAACGATTCAACTTCCTTTAAAGCTGATAAACATAATCTAAGCTTTTCTTACGATATATTCATTTTTGAAAAGTCCTCAACTAAAATTCTAATGGATAAAGAAACCTAGCATCGAAGTATATTTTTTCTTATTGCAGTTGTTTTATGTATAAAATCAAAAAAACCAATCACGTAATTTCAAATTCTTTTTATAACTATTAGCCGATATTTTAGAGAATGGAAACGTAATGACATGAAGGAAGAGTTTCATTTAACCAAAAATCTGTTTGTTTTTTTTCTAATTTAGCAAGTTTGCTAATTTTGCAAATTAAGCAATATTCTAACCCTATCCTCTCATTCAATTAAAGATTCTTCGTGCTCTAACAAATTAATTAAAAAACCTGCTCATCAATTGATTAAAGTAGAACCAACAATTTAAATTGTATTTTTGTTTTAAAAAATCAAGTCGTAAATTATTAATATATTTTAAAAACGGATTCTTGCCGTAAAAAGCATCAGCTAAGTTAAGGAAGATCTTCTTTTTTTTTTTTTTCTTTCCTATAGCTTGTTTTTAAATCTAAGATCAAAAATCTTAAGATCACAAATACTATTAAAGTTTCCATGTTCAAATAAATTTATAGAATGTCGTACATGTTATAGTTTGGCAGAACGAAGAAGCTAAAGAATTTTATTAATGTGGATATTATTTGAATTGGTTATGTGTATTGTAATATATACAATATGTTAAATCAGATGTAAAACCTTGTTTAAAGTAATTTTTTTTATAAAGGTCGTAGACCAGGTAGTAATGCATAACTAAATACAAGCTTTTATATCTGACCAGCTAATAGCTAATTTCCTGCTTATAAGGTCATTTATTGTCCGACGGTTGGAACAATTTATTGAGACTTTTTTGAGCCATCTGTTCATTTACTTTTTTCAATATGTATGTGGGAGTAATTTTTGTTTATACACATTCATTTTAATGCTTCCAGTTTATTTATACCAGATTTACCAGACCTTCTGAATTTAACTCTTTTGGTGCCATATACAATCTTGGAGTTCATTATCACGCTTACATGCAGCTTTAAGAGTTCAACTACGAGATGCCATCTGAGAGTGAGCCATCAGCTAGTATGTCTTTGTTTGACAATTTTTTTCCATCCGTTGGAAATTTACTTTAGAAAACTCTTTTTTAGAATGTGTCTCACCCTTATTAATTTCAAAAAACTTGGAAGGTAATACTGATTTTATAAAGATGCCATGTATGCACTTAAAATCAACAGCTATTGTTTTGTCATAAAACATTTCGTCAGCATACATTTATCTTGATGTAAGCACTACTTTAACCGTCAACATGTGCGAGTTTTATCTTGTTATTTTTCCATTTTTGTAATACTGAGTTTAAGCTATTAGTTATTTTCCGGAGCGTGCTTTTCTGATAAATAAATTCAAATAGAAATCAAACCGGATTGGATTTCTATAGAATCCGGATTGATTTTTAATCCAGCCCCATTTTTAAAGCCATAGAATTTTTGATTCATAAACATGCACTTTAGTATAAAAAGTTCCATAGACAAAAAAATAAAATCTTCATTAGTTTTGATATCATTTTCGTTCAAAAATATCTTTTTTGAAGCTTGGTTCAAACGAAGAATTTGAGTGGATAATTTCAGGAACATTTTTTTATTAATTGATTTTATTTTTCTGTAAATTATTCGTTATTACTTTCCTGTCAGGTTGCCAATCAATTACTATAATTACTAAATAAGCAGGGACAGCCTGTAAATTACTTCTAATTCTTCTAAGTAGTTGTAAATATATTTTCTCAACTTTTAAAGCAAGTGTTAAGCTTCTAAAAAGATCAGCACACTTAACTAAAATAAGTTAACACAGGTAAACGAAAAAAAGGGTTAGAGTAAGATTATTATACTATTATTATATCTACTAGAGAAGGTATAATTCTTGTCAGGTGATATGGTATAGTAATACACACGCACACACACACGCACACACACACACACAGATATATGTACATATATATATATATATATATATATATATATATATATATATATATATATATATATATGCTACTAACTATTACTAGAATCTATAAATAATGCATCAAATAAAAAAAAAAACCAGTCAAATTGTTTTGAATTACAGCTAACGATATTTATATATGGAAGAAACTTTAGTTAGCAAGAAAACAGCATCAAATTATACAAAGACTTTTGCTGATCTAAACAATGATGAGATTTATGCCAGTATATATGGTTCTACAAATTATATGAACTTCAAAAATGAGGATGATGCTGTATTAACTTACAGTTCTGACAACTACTGTGTTAAAGATGGGGGAAGCAATGTTGTGGAAACAAATAAAGACCAATTATCAGAACCTGTTGATCAGTCAAGTGAGTTAGATTTTGAGAGTGAAATGGATGAACGAGAATATTCAGAATGGATATTTGATAATCAAGTTCCAGATGAAGATATTTTACTTGACTTAACTAGTGAACAGGCCTTAGCTACCTTGAGATACTTAAGTGAGTAAATTTCTAAACAATAATGAGATTTTTGCCAGTATATTTGTTTCTATGTATGCATATATGTATGTATGTATGTATGTATGTATGTATGTATGTATGTATGTATGTATGTATGTATGTATGTATGTATGTATGTATGTATGTACTTGTTTCTTTATGATCATTTGAGTTTTCATATCTGTGTAATACAATCATGCTGTTAATTATCTTAAGATTTTTTCATATTTTTTGCAAGCTACAGTATATAATAAAACCTGTGTAACAATATTAGAATCTTTTCAATTTCAAAGTATTGGTAATATCTCTATTAAAAATAATAAATATTTTTTGCAATGAGATTTCATGCAAATAACATTTTTTTTTTGGTGAGTTTTATTCTTTTAACTAGTTGATCCTTTGTTAATTTAGTGCTAAAGTAGTTTATAAAAGAATGGTATTATATTATGTAAAGATTACAATAAATTCCTACTAGAACATGTTTTTTCATAAACTTTTGTAGGAGAGAAACAGTAGATAATTTATAAAAAAGTTAGAATCTATTGAAGGTAGTAAAAAAAAAAAAAAAAGGAAAACCTTACAATTCAAGATTATCAGTATTTAAATAGCACCTTTATAAGCAATATACAAGATTTGTGTCTGCTTTTTGGATTCAATAAAGTTAAGTTAGGATTAAAATAAGGTATGGCAGTTTATAAGGAGTTTCTTTGGAATAAAGAAAAACACTTTAAATATATAAAAATGCACAAATTTAATTGGACATATGTTAAATTATGTTTGTACATGGATGAATCAAAATTTTTGGATTTAAAAGGTACCTGGATGTAAGACAAAAAAATATGAGTAGCATATCAGTGTGTGTCTAATCCAACAATTAAACATGGGGCAGGTTTAGTTTAAGTTTAAGGTTGTATTTCAGGGTCTGGAGTTGGTGACCTAACCAAAATTATTGCAAACATAATGTATAATCAGTACCATCTGGAATTCAAGTTATAGGCCATAATTTTATACTAAAAAAACTATGATCTCAAAGATTTTTCTAGAGTAACAATAAATTATTTTCACAAAGTCATTTACATGAGGAAGGAGTCTTTAAGTGTTGAACTGGCTGCCCCAAACCTAAATTTGAAAATCATTGAGGATGTTTGAGATTATTTGGATAGAAAAAGGTTAAATATGATCCCCAAAGTGCTGAAGAATGCTTGCAAGTACTAAAAAGAGAGTGGTAAAATACCATAATATTTAACTATAACTTGCCTCTTACTAAAACAAATCATGATTTGGTACATCAGCATATACAAATTTTGTTATATATCAACATATTGTTTGTTAGCATTTTTCATATTACTCTATATAATATATGTGATCAGAACAATACTTTATCCAGAAAATTACAAGCTTAATCACTAAAGAACTGTACTTAACTTTATTTGCCAAAAGATCTGCACATTAAGTTTAATTTAGCAGATTTTACTTTTGCTAACTATTGCTGTCTCAGTTAAGAATATATTGGTTCTTTGTTCTTTGTTATATTGGCATCATACTGTGGACTTTTTAATAAATGTGTCTTGGTTGTGTGTTAAATGCTGCTTGTTAGATTCTGTTTGTTATAATATTATTGATGTTGTTTTTAGAAATATTTATTTTTTATTAACTTTTATATTATTAGATAAGATAAAATTTATATTACATATACATTGGTAATATATAAAAAGATACCGTAATACTGTCACTATTATAAAAGCAAATGTAAATTTTACACCATAGATATAGAAGTTTTACTCTGCCTATATTGCATGGCTAATTAAAAGAATATTTTTACCTGCCGCATATTAATAATTTAAACTTATAAAAAATTTATCTATACATAATACTTCTCCACATTTAAAAAAAAAATTAAAAATGAACTCAAATGAATCTCAATACTAGTTTTCTTCGATTTCATAAGGATTGAATATAAAGTACCATGTGAATAATTTGAAGAAAATTGCAAAATACTCTTGTTTTCTTAAATGTTATAAGTTTTGCCATCAATTATATCTTTATAATTATATGTATGTATGTATGTATGTATGTATGTATGTATGTATGTATGTATGTATGTATGTATGTATGTATGTATGTATGTATGTATGTATGTATGTATGTATGTATGTATGTATTTCTTACAAATGAAAAAGTAAAAAATATAAGTGTGCCAACAATTAATAACATGATTGAATATTTCTTCCATATGTTGTTTCAAAGAATTTATATTTCTATTTATAGCAATATTATTTTCTTACTGTTTATAAAGAGGTTGCAAATGATAAAAAAACAAGTTTACACTTTAGAAAGCTAGAGTTAAAATTGACATTCTTTTCAACTTTAATTCAAGTTAATTTAGTATATTTGAACTTGTATCATGTTACATAATTATGTTGTTGACAATTTTTTAATGAAGTTTTAAAATGTTGATTGCATCAAAAAGTGTTTGTTGTTGATGCTTGATGTTTCCTGCATCATCCTTTAATTTCACTGAAAATTGCTGCATTTTGTTAAACAATTTGCTATCTTTTTTATAGCTGGTACAAAAATGTCCAAGTTTATGTTTTTCTGTTTTTTAGGATAAAATAACTGGTCATCTTGATAATTAGAATATAACTGAGTTTTTAAAAAATAAATCCAGCAATTACCTTTAGGATTAGACTCTATTTGCTACGTCCTGAAACTCTTTAATGGGATTAAAGATTATTCATCTTAAGAAAGGTTATTAGATTTAATGTGTTTGACTTGATACTTATGTTAAGAAAAGTTCGTACTTTTCTGTAGTTTTTTTGGTTTATGGTTCCTGATTTATGTTTATGGCTCATAGAAAGATATGTTTTAATGTTTGGTTAGTATATAAGTACATGAAAATGTCTGCATGTAGCAATATATGTAATAATATGTTATAAGCTTTTTATTAAAAAAAATTGGTTTAAATGATTTATTTTTCATTTGTGTTTAATTTACAGCTAATTTAAATTTGAATAAAAAGTAGAAAAAAGCAATTAATTGAATTTGGTTTCAATTTTTTGACATAAAACTTCTAAATGCCAACAATCAAAACACTATCAACCTTTTTTTTTTACTTATATCAAATAAAGAGTAAAAATCATCTTTTTTTTCCCCTATTTCCAGCATCCACCGCAGACCGAACTAACATGATGACAAAAACGCACTGCAACGATTTGGAAATGATATCAAGTCTACTGAATGATGTATTTTTGTTTTTTATCTTTGCTTCATTGCATACTTTTTTTGACTTGTAGTCTTTTAATGGCAATCATTATGAATTATAACTGTAATGTTGGTTATAATGATGACCCAGCATGATTTACAAATTTCTTTCATTATTATTATTATTTTTTTTTTTTAAGAGAGAGAAAGATTTGGAGTTAGCAGCAAAGATAGGTCAGGTAAATTAGCTTGTTGATTACAAGCCATTACATAAGTATGCTAAAAGTTATGAGT
The DNA here is from genome assembly GCF_058129835.1 of Hydra viridissima. Taxonomy (NCBI): domain Eukaryota; kingdom Metazoa; phylum Cnidaria; class Hydrozoa; order Anthoathecata; family Hydridae; genus Hydra; species Hydra viridissima. The sequence goes on along the minus strand of NW_028324308.1, from coordinate 1,902,547 downwards.
CAAAATTCTTAAGTACAAACTTTAAGCAAATAGTCATTTAAATATTCTCTTTTAGTCACTGTTGCAACGTAACAAAAAGTTGATGACGAAGATTGAAAAGATTGAGGATTATCTATCACAAACAAAAGAAAAGGTTTTGGTTTCTTTGTTAATTAGTTAATTAGTTTGATGCATTCAGAAGTTTTTATTCTTAACTAGTAACTTTTAGTTCTTGTAATTTGACTTTGTATTTTTTGTTTTATATTTTAATCTAGCTTAATGTTTTGTTTATGAAATTTTTACAATAGATTTTTTAAATTTGTGAAGAAATAAAAAAATAAAAAAAAGTTTTTTAAGTGTCATTACTGAGAAACTTCCATTATTTGGCTAAAAATTTATTAAGTTCAAAAATTTTTTTTATTTTAACAGGAAATGCAGCTTAAACATGATTTGGATATGAAAACCGAACTTGTAAAGTTATATTATGAAGATGATGAAAAAACTAGCTTGGATTCAAGCGGATCTAGAGAGTAATAAAAGTTCTTCTTTCCTCAACTTTCCTCGATTATCTATTTTATCGTTTTCTTATAATGTTGAAGAATTAATAAGCTAATATTGGATAATTTATTCTACCTAACTAAAACTAACAAACAAAACATGTAATAATATATTTATTTGAAGTTAATATGATAATGTAAACTTGTACATTTATCTGAAGTTGTTATAATGTATAATAATATGTTAACTTTCATTTTTAAATTTTTTTTCTCTATAAAATTTTAACAAAATTTTTTTTTCTTTTTTAAGTGACGGATGTCAAGATGAAGATATGATGATGCTAGAAAAAAGATGTAGAAACTTAGAACGAAACAATCAGCAGTTATTTACTGATGTATAGTTTAGAATTTTGTTTTATAATTTTTGTGTTAGGTTAGGGCTGTGGCGCGTGTATTTCTAAGATGAATTTGAAAAACTATCTTTACTTTGTAAATTATTTTCTTTTGTACAGTAATATATTTGTCAAAATATATTACTATACAAAAAACTAAAACACAACTTCCTTAAAATTTAACAGTTTTAAAAATGTGTTAAATCTTTTACTATGTATTTCATATTGTTTGGATTCAATAGATTATGCCTATTTAAAAAATATTCTTTAAGATTCTTCTTTATTTAGGCTATGAATTTAAGAATGCTAACAAGTGAAGCTGAGCAGCAAGAAGAAGCATTGGTTTTTGATTGCATTGAACAATTATGTAATTTTTTAACTAAGTACTAAATAATTAGTATAAACTAAATGTGTAAGCAAAGTCATAGTTGATATTATGTTTTCATGAAAGCTTTTAGTAAATATACAATTATTTTTGTAAACGATTAATTTGTTAAAATGCTGCTTGTTTTCCTAAAGCACAAGCAAAACAGCAGATTTCAAACCTGACAGATGAAATTGCAGCAAAATTTGAAGACAACATGCAACAACAGGAGGAAATCTCCAGCTTGATTCAAACCGTTGTTGAGCTTCAAAAAAGACAAAAACAAGTAAATTCTGTTTGTATTAAATTGGATCAATAGTGAATTTTGTTAAATTTTTTATCTTTTTTTTTTTTTTTTTTTTTATAGTTAAGTTTGGAGAATGAAGAGCTGCAAATACAACTTATGGAGTCCAATATGAGTAAGGAAAATCTTCAATACCAGGTGCATGTTAAAAGAATTGTTTTGCATGGCATCAACGTTTGCATTACTCTAGTAATTGTTATTTAATGTGAATATTCTTTAGCTATCAGAAATGCATAAAAAGTTTCGAGATGCTGCAGAAATTTTGAAGGAAAATCAAGAAGAACTCAAAGAACTTAAAACTAGATTTGAGTAAGACATTTATTGGATTTCTCTCTCAAACTCTGTATCCTTTTATATATATATATATATATTATCAATTCTATGATGACTTTAATTTAAAGATACTCTTCGAATGCCTCTGAGTGGCTCAACGATTCATCTAATGCAGCGATAATGCACGTAAGCTTATCTATCTGCGGTTTTTTAATTATTTCTCTGTATATTTGTATTGAGTTTATATAAATTAACATTTTTATACATTTTTTTTTTTTTTGTATTGTTTTTCAGGATTCATTAGCTAATGAAATCGAAGAGACTGTTCGAAGAGATATTTTGTCGCACAATCAGCTTTTAAAGTAATGTTACTTTTATAACGTCTGTTATTACGTACGTGCGTTTATAACCTTCATGATTGCGGCTTAAACGATATTTAAACGATATTTTAGGCAACAAACAAGTAAAACTTTAAAAAGTGTTCGCTATTTAAACACGAAGAATTCGGAGCCTATTCTTTCATCCGGTCGCTCGTCACCTTCCACATGCAGTTTCACTTCCGACGAACAACTAGATATAGCATCTAATATAAGTTCACTTCCCGATGGTTAGTTTGTTAAGTTCCAAATTCATTTTGTCGTTTTATACGAGTCAAAGAGACTAACAGCTACTACACTTTTCTTTACATTTTTTTCCTCTAGAAGTTTCCCGCAAGAAACCCGTTAAAAGGCTGCAAATTGTAAAACCAATGGAAGGTAAAAAGTATCCAGTTTTATCGATTTGAGTTCCTCTTTTAAAAAGGAGCCTTATAAAATTACAAATTATCCCAAAGTAAATCTAAACAAAAGTTTAAACAGATTTTAAAATATTTGTTGTAAAATATCATGTGTTAAAAAAATATTGATTTTAATTTTTAGGTTCGGACACTTTAAATAAATGGCACCATTTAGCATCGCAAAATGTTACAGGAGGTATTATTAACAGCATTTCTGAAGCAACAGATGAGAACCCAAAAATCGCTTTAGAAGAGAAGCTGTTATTAAATGATAATCCAAACCAGTCCTCAATAAAAAAGCTTGACAATCCTGTTCCACCAGAGCACATTATGCATAGCCAAACACTTTCTAAAAATAACACGCGTGAATCTACCATAAATTCTGTAGGTTTGTTTGGTGATCTTGATCAGTTGCGTGACAAACGAACAATCATCACGCGAACATCGAATGCTCTCACTTCGCTTCGTCAGGGAAGAACGTTGTTAAAAGATAAAGATCAAAATAAATCAAAATCAGAGGTTATTGGTATGATAGCTAACGCTATGAGCAAAGTTAATGTAGAAGCAAAAGCAGGACGTCGTATTTTGGAATCGCTTTCTGAGTCGCCTAAGTCGCATATTTCACCACGAACGGAATATAAGGATATGCCCAATGTATCACGTGCCTTGACGAAAGCTGCAGAGCGAAAGATTTCTGAATCTCATACTTCAGGTGTGCCTTTAGAAGATATGAATCCTTTTTCTTCTGCTTCTATAAATAATCACGCGAGTTTAGACAGTGTCGGTGGTCCATTAGGTCTAATTAATCGCACGGATCCTACAGATTTACCTGCCTATAGTCACCGACTGCTCCGGTTTTCTGGAAATACCTCAGCATTAGAACATAACAATGAAAATCTAGACTCTGTTAATAATATAGATTTGAATTTATCACCTGAGCTAGATGAAGCTTCTGAAATGCAAGCAAACCAAACGACAATAAATAATGGTAGCCAAGTAAACCTTGCAAACTTACTTATAAACTCAAAATTGCGCTCGAAATCGAACCCATTTGGGTTTGAAAGTGCTAAAAAATTCAGTGACACTAAAAATAATGTCAACGCTACTAGTGACTCGAAAACAAGTGATGACAGACTAAAAAATGGTGACAACAAAATCTCTCTGAATGTAAATGACGCAGCTGAAGTATCTCCTTCGCTTACAGTCAAAAATAATAATTCAGGATCGACGCTTGGATTTTTATCATGGTTTACATAGTATTCTCGCGCTCGTCCCATCAAAGATGGAAATATTTGTACCTAGTTTGCTCGGTTAGCTGCAACAGAAATATTTTAGTTTTAAGCTATTTTAAGTTTTTCAACATCATTTCGCATTTTCCGAATGTTTTTGATCAATAAACATTGTATAGTATATGACGCCTCTCGATGTATATTTATTTTTTGTATTCGACTTAAAACGATAAAACTTGTTTTGAATAGATGTTTTGAAAAAGAAAATCTTAACATTTGTTCTTGTGTTACAAATTTCCTAGATATACCACCTACTAATGATTTCTCAGCTATAGGACCTGGTTTCCATTCTAGATATACCATCTAGCGATTTGAGCTCTTCACGGAAATATTTATACTTTTGAACGCTCATAAGGTTTATATTAGTCTATTAATTGCTGTGAAATTTTATAATAAATTTAAACGCCCTCCAATTGTTTTTATTGCTATATACAAATGCGTAAATTTTCTTAGGAACTGCAGCTAACACCTAATGAGTTATAAATTACCGTGACCTTACAAAGTCCTATGGCTGTAACAAAGTCCAAATGTTAAACTTTGTACGTTGTAAAATATTTTGGAAAAATAATTTTGTTATTTTAACTAACTAGATATCTTGCTAAGTTAGTTAAGTCACACCACGGTGCGTAATGAGTACATTTCTTGCATTTGAATGAATTCTCTAGACAAATATCTAAACATGCAATGTGTGAGAAATGTGATAGACATACATATATGAGATACGCATGTTTGCCATGCTTAACCAAAAATGTTTTAAGTTACAAAAAATAAACATCAATATAAAGAAACCATATATTCGCAAATATAGATAGCCTATGAAAAATCTTTCAAATTACTTTGAAAAGAAATGTTAACGTTTCTTCGTTCAAAAAATTTTATTTTAAAAAAAAAAAACTCCAAAATCCGATGAACCAAAAATTGAAGGATCTAATTTTTTAACTTCATGTAAAACGACTCCCTGAAATGTTGTTGCTGTTTTTTTTTTAAAGAAAAAGTCAAAAACCGAAACAGGAATTTTTTTATGAAATGTTTTTTTTCAAACCATTAAACCATGTCAAATTGAGTTTTTACTCAAACAATCAATAAATGTCAGTTTAGGTGTTGACACGCCAAAAGATCTCGTTGACAATATTGAGACCATATCAATCATCATGGGACGTTACTCCACGAGCATTTTTTAATAAAGTGATAAATTTCATTTGAATTGTCATATAAAAACCTGGTAAATCATTTTAAGTTTGTGTCAAAGTTACTTTTCAGTGTCTCGTTTACATTGTGGTTTTTTTAGAAAATTTTTAAAATGAAGAAAATACAACAAAGTATAGTATTAGCGACAATCATCAGCCATAAAATACAAAACAAAAATAGAATAAACTCGCAAGCTGATAACGTAACTTAACAATACAGAGATTTTAATGAAACTTTTAAGAAAGTTTATCATGGCTTCAATATTTTTTTTTATTATTTTCTTTTTTTTTTTTTTTTTTTTTTTTTTTTTTTTTTTTTTTTTTTACTTGCAGATTTTATGTGTATTATCAAATATTAATTATATTTGAAGAAAAAAAAACGACAACTTTTGAACCAAGCTGTTAATAGAGGGGCGTAGAAACTCAGAATAGAAAAGTTTGACTTTTTATAAAATCAAAATAAGCGTGCTGTTCTAAAACTTAATAAAAAATATCTTTAATCTTTAGCAAGACAATCATTCAATATATCCTCCAGGACGGAGGACACATTGACTGGTTTAACAGCAATAGTTGCCTCCAGGCGAGTTCTGAACCTTGAGTAAACTTTCTTGATGTAAAACTCTTTCACTGTTTCTTTATAACAACCAAAGATTTTAAATTTGGATGAGAAATGAAATTTGGTGGTACTTTCTACTCAATTTCGTCCCATATATATCCTAATTTAAGGGATTAAGGTCAGAGCTGCTTGGAGGCCACTTTTCCTTTGAGAAGAACTCAGTGAGTTCATTAGTTGACAGACATTTTTGAACCTTTTCGGCAGTATGTTTAGGAGCTCTGTCCTGCTGGAACACAATATTTTTTCTCGACTGAAACAGGACCTCACCCAGGGCAGAACCTTCTCTTTCAAAACATCTTAAGTAAACATCAGTTGTAACTTTTAAGCCACTAGGAAAAAACACAATGCTTTTTGTTATATAACGATTATTTTGACTGCTAGGAAAAGAATCAAGGTTGAAAAGCTTCACATCAAAAAATAGGTTCTTTGGGTTTTTCTCATCAAAAAATAGGATCTTTGAGGATGTTGAGTAACCGTTTTGATCTTAACAGTCTTGAAGCTTTTATTGAGTCTGTGATCAGGTGAGGCCTTGTTCTTGCGTTTTACTTTGTTTTAAGGTTATCCTTGATGATTTTTCTTATGATATTCTAACTTACTCTAGCTTCCCTGACCATTTTTTCTCATAGATCTTATAGAATTGCTTTTTTTTTCAACTTGACACTTTTAATCAATGAAGGAGTTCTAACGGTTCTTTGGCCTCCTTTACGGTGCTTTCGAGACCTGCATTTGTTATCTGACTCATTTTTCAGTCTGTAAACAGACGCGCAACTACAGGTTGACACATTTGAAACATTTATAGTCTTCATGTCAGTAGAAATAAGCTCTTTGATTGATTTTTTTTCGATTATTTTTCACACATTTAGAGAAGTTTTTTTTAAAATTGAAATATAGAGAGCAGTCATTGAACTCACTGGTCCCCAATTTTTGTATGCTTAGATCTAAGATTGTTATACCTTACTTAGTTGTATTTAATTGGTATTTTTAAAATATTATCAGCATTTTAATGACTGTTTAGCAAATAGTCTATATACTATTTTAGCTAAACAACATTTAAAGATATACATATATGTACATATACATACATATATATATATATATATACATATATATATATATATATATTTATATATATATATATATATATATATATATATATATATATATTTAAATGTTGTTAAAGCCGGCCATATATATATATATATAAATATATATATATATATATATATATATATATATATATATATGTATACGTATAAATATATATGTATATATATATATATAGGGCCAGGTTTAAGACGGGTCCCCAGTTTTATAGGGGCCCCCAAATTATATACTGAACATTTTTGTTCGTTAAATATTTTTAAAATATTTAATACAGAGCAATATTTGTATTGCCCCATGTTCAGTTTCTACAAGAAAGTTAAATGTACATTACAAATAACATTTGCAATGCTTTGTTCCAGTTCTTACTTTTTTATTGAAAAACCCCAATTTTTAACAGTAAATGGGATACTCCACTAGCATGTGCTTGAATGCAGTGGTTTTGTTATTCTTCATTATTCTTCGTTATTATTCTATATATAAGTTCATCCAAAAAAACTCACTACTCATGCTCAAACATCTGCTGTAGAATTTATTTCGCATAACTCAAAAGATATTGAGTTTACATACCAAGAACGCAGAGACGGCGGTTCCAGGTTCCAGAAAAAAAATTATTTTTTACCATTAAACAAAAAAAAAATATTTACATAAAATATTTTTGCAACAATAAATCCTTTGTATTTTGAATTAATCTTAGTTACTTATTTAGTTACACCAAAAGTTAAATTCAATAGATAATAAGTGGATGCTGTGCCTACAGGGTTTATGCTACTATTATGTTTTGAAAAAAAAGGGCCAAAACCCAAGCTACTAAAACATCACTAGCATGCACAAGCTATTTAAAGATAAATACAGGGTGTTTGATAAAAAACCACAATTTCATTTGTCTGTTTCTAATTAAATTATTTCTAGAATGTTCTTTTTATAAACATATACATGTATAAGGAAGAAATATAATGTTGTAGATTGTTTTTTTTTGAAAATACAGTCATGAAAAATGCTTCCATAAAAGGCAGAATTTTCATCATCAAATGCTTCTATTGAAAAGAAGGGGGGGGGGCGGGGCGGGGGGCGGGGGAGAAAGTTCAACAGTAGCACGACGAAAGTTCAAAAAAGCACTTGGTTTAATAAAGACCCATTACAAACACACAGTGTCAAAAGATTAGTTGCCATGAGAAACAAGCAGGAAGGCGCCCCGCCCCAAAAACTTTAATGGTGTCAAGCAATCTCTTCTCAATTAGTTTAGTGAAACTTGAGTAATTCGCAGGTATTTTAATTGTTGGCCACTTCTAGTAAAAATATTTTTCAAAGTTCCACTCTTTTGTACAAGGAAGTTTTAAAAAATTTGGTAATAGCGAAAATCTTACATATATTCCTAGTTTGCACCCAATTATGAACAAAAGTTGTAAGTGCAACATTATCTTGTTTAATCCCCCATTCAGTAAAAATTTTAAAACAAATATAGGAAAACAATTTTTAAACATTTTCCGTTTCACCGCAAAATATTTAACAGAAAATTCCGTCAAAGTGAGCTACAGTTGTATGTAAAATTTTTCACAATTTCATGTCCGCACGAAATTGTGGCAATAATAAAATGAAGTCTTTTCGTAAGTTAATGTGTGTGGTTTTTTACGAACTGTAACTAAGAATTACTTAGTAAATTTTAAAGTGATCCCTCATAATTCTTTTTTTAATATTAATAGTTTAATAACTTTTGCTTTTGGTTTTGTTAACATGCGCAAAAGTTTCAAAATAAAAAAACTATTTACAAATCTCCATGTAAAAACTATTGGCAGACGGTTTTTTTACTCTCCTATTTATGCTTACTATTTTCGTAATAAAGGAAACGGAAATAGTTAGGTCAATAATAAAAATCAACAAGACTATTTAGATTTATGAGGAAAGTTCTTTTCTAATAATTACATTTTTCTTTGAAAAAAATAAACGTGAAAATTTAAGATCAGACGTTACCACGAAACAAGTCGAAACAAAAGCTTTCGTCCCAATTTTTTATTATGAGGATTAAATATATTTTATCAACTTAGGATGATAAAGTCACTTTTGAAAACTAATGTAAAAAAAATTTTTTTCTGACATTAAGATTTGTTCAATGTTGAATTAGGCAAAAAAAAAAAAAAAGTCAAAATGTGGAAGATGTAAAAAGTAACTAATTAAAAAAAAACAGCTGAACAGAATTAAAGATAATTCCGCTTTATCAATCACGTGATTGGAAGTTGGAAACCGATTAAAATCGTTACTTCCATGACGTTTATTTGCTTTACTTCTAATCCGACCGCATATTTATTCTCGATATTGTAAATAAAAACTACCTGAGCATTTGGAAACACGTGAACGCTTTTTTCCAAATTTAAAAAAAAAAAATTCTCATGTGACATCAGATAAATGGAAAAAGTAATGAATGACGAAGAAAGATTTTATGAATTTCTTTTCGGAGTTCAGCTTCATCAGTTCTATGAAAAGTTTATAAATGAGTTGCATGTATCACGAATCGATCACCTTGCTCATGTTAGCGAAGCGGAATTGTTATCTTTGAATATGACAAAACCTGAATCACGAAGGTTGCTTGAAAGTTTTAAAAGTTATCAGAAACAAAGTATTTTTAAAAAGTTAAGGGTAAGTACAAAACTTTTTCTAGGTAAAAAACTGTTTAATATCATTTTGTGTTCTTAAGTTAGTTCTTTAGTTGTTCTTAAGTTAATATTATTTTGTGTTCTTATGCTTAGTAAGGTTGAGTTGTGTAAGGACAAAACAATTTAAAAACATAGTTTGTCAGTTGAGTTGGTGATGTTTTTCTAGCTTATCATTCTGGCCTAAGTACTACTTAGTTCATTTGGGTTACTAATTTTGGTGTTTCTTGTACACCAGGTTTAATTTTTAACTAAAGAAAAGAACTTTTTTTTTTAAATAACTTTCTTTTTTTTTGAAAGGACTGTTTCTTTTTATTAATACTTTAAAAAGATATCACTTGAGAAAAGTCAAACCATCTTTTTTTTTTTTTTTTAATCATGACTAAATATTAAGACAAAAACTATTGCAACTAGGTTGTTACTCATTAATTATTTAAAGATATATTTTCTAATACATACAGTAGTAAAAGTCATTCAATGAAGTTGTAGCCTGTTTAAACATTCTTGAAAATTTATCATTAAAGATTTTTTACACAATAAACAAATATAGTTTTCTTTTAGGTAAAGTATCCTTGTAGAATTTAAAAAACATGTTGCTCTATTGAAAGTAAATCTGTTTATAAATGACTCAGTATAGCATAATGTTATTTGTATTGTATCATAAATACCATATTTTCTAATTAAATGTGTTTAAACTAAAAAAAAAATCAGCATCTAAATGCAAATGAAAATCTGTTTAAAATGATTTTTAATAAATGATCCAAATTATTTTCTCTACTTTTATCTGATTAAAAATAAAATATCAAAATAGTTTTTATATGTTTATTTTAGAGATCTTTCCGGATTTCAAAAAAAGATGAGGAAAGCAACTGCAAATATATTACCTTTCCCCAAACTTGTCCTACCAACAATAAAAAACAGAATCTAAAATGCCTGATTAAAGAAGAGGATATTGTATTCAAGGATTTGATTGGAAAAGGTGCATTTGGATATGTTCAAAGCGCTGTATGGTCTGTTGAGCCAAATAAACATGTATGTTCAGTAATTTTAAGATATTCAACATTATTCAGTATGATTCAGTATGATTGATTCAGTATTGATCATGTTATACCTCTCTGATTTGCCTTAAAGTTTGTATATTTGATATGGTATCAATAATATAAGAAACATCAAATATTATCTACTTCAATAATTGCTTCAGCTTTTACACTCTTCTGAGATTCCAGTTTTACAGCTACAGTATTAATCAATTAAAACTAGCTTTTTTAAAAAAAAATCTTTGTAACTTTTAGATGAAGTAAAGTTCTATAATAAAATGACATGTTTGTCTGTTCAAGCTTGGTTCTGATAGCTGAAATAAATGCCGTACTTTTGTTACAGTAAACAGCAGTGAGCTGATTTTATCCTTAAATAATGATATAGTGAGATATGGAAGTTTAGCCCCTTAATAATACAACCACAAATTAAATCACATTCCTTTAATCAAGTCTATTTTGTATTTAGTGTCAATAAATAAAGCAAAGCTAATGAGAAAATACATTTTGCAAGAACTTACCCTCCTATGTATGTTTCAGTAAATCAAAAAATTTAAAAAACTTTTGCTTATGTTTACTTTTGAAATGTCTACTGATAAGGAATTGAAACCTAATTAAGCCCAATTTTTTTTATCTGTATTGTAGGAAAGTTAAAATTTTTATATTAATGTGCCAAGATATCATGTTTTCATTGTTTAAAATGTGGTTTTATGATAAACAGATGCAATCCACCAGGCTATATTAGAAAATTTTTAGCTGGAAAATATTATCTCAAACTAACGTAAGATTTGTAAATAAATGAGAAAGTTAGTTATTATGGTTTGAAGTAAAATTTAAAACAAAAGCTTTTCTTCAAGCTTTAAAACTCGTTGCTGCTATAGTGTTAACAGTTAGTTACAAATTTGCATAAAATCCTGTGTGAATTTTTACATGCATATATTTTTTTACTGACTTATATAACAACTATATAAAAATAATCATATGTGACTAAAAAACTTCTAAGAATGGTTTTTAGTCTGTCAACTATCAAGGTTCATCATTATTTTGAAATTATGCATTCATCGTATCATTCAGTGGATTAAGATAATTGCAAGTGCAAGAGGCTTGAAATTTTGTGTCAATTTAAAACTGTCGAATAATCATTGTGCAAAAGTGAAAGCTTTTATTTCAATTCCAAATGATCGATTGCTTTATGGAATACATAAAGATGGGAACAAGGCATTATTAAGCAAAGAGTATTCAAACAAGATAATGCACTTTCCTGCATGGCAAAATCCATTATCCTATAACCAATCACATTGATTGGTCTTACAAATAAAAAATGAAATTTTACTTTTTGTTTTATCTTATTTTAAATGAAATATTGTTCTTTTCATGAATCAAAAACTTTCCTACTTAGTTGCATTATTATATATGTAATTTATATCTACACTATAAATTAGTTTTAAATTATTAATTTTTTTTGCCAAGATTTTAGTTGCTGTGAAGTGTTTGCAAGGATCAAAAGAAAGTGGTATTGCTGCAACGCAAGATGAGTTAATTCAGGAAGCTAATGCTATGAGCAATTTGACTCATCCTAATTTAATACGCTTGTTTGGTGTTGTTTTGGCATCTCCTATGTGTCTTGTGAGTAGTATATTCTGATAGCTTTAACAAAAAAATCTCCTTTAACTTAGTAAAAACATTTCTTCTTACCTGTCCAAAAACAAGTTCATATATTTGTCATATTATTCTTCTATCTTTTTTCTGTATTCTTCAGAGTGAAGTTATTTTTGTTTCTTTGTTTTTTATTTTGTTGAGGTAACTGAGCTGGCTCCTTTGGGAAGTTTATTGCGAAGATTGCGAAGTGAGCCTGAAAAGTTCCTCATATCTACATTAAGCAGTTTTGTTGTCCAGATTATTGCAGGGATGAAGTATTTAGAGGCTCATCATTTTGTTCATAGAGATCTTGCTGCACGCAATATATTATTGATGACTTATGAAAAAGTACCTTATAAAACTTACACTTGAGGATTATTTTCAATTGAAAGTTTAACCACAAAAGTAAGCTATTTTTTCTTTTTTATAGATAAAAATAGGGGACTTTGGTTTGGCCAGACCTCTTTCAAGTGAAGTTTCATATTATGTGATGCAGCCTGAAGGCCAGATTCCTTTTGCATGGTAATTTTTCAATTCATTTAGCAGTTATATTTGTTTCTTTTGGTTCTTAAGTTTTGTAATTATAAAATGATCTTGTTGAGGTGTGCTCCTGAGTGTTTGAACTTTCGAAGATTCTCTCATGCATCTGACTTATGGTCATTTGGAATAACTGTTTATGAGCTGTTTTCTATGGGAGCAGAACCTTGGGCAGGACTTAATGGATCTGAGGTAAACTTTAGTATAAGCTTTCAAATTAACTTTTGATTAACAAAATTTGTATCAATGAAAAGTTTAATTATTTATACAAAATTTGATTCTTGCTTTAAAAGCATAAAACTGTTTAATTAAATAACTCTTATTATAATTTACTTATAAAGAAATAATAGAAAGTAATAAAGAAATTGCTGTAACTACTATCTACTTTTATTATATATATATGTAATATAGTCATATTATATTTTTGCATATTTTTATTTTAGATTCTATCCAAGATTGATGAGCCTAATTTTGAGCGTTTAAAGAAACCATTGAACTGTCCTACAGCTATATATTCTATAATAAATAATTCTTGTTGGAAACACATTCCAGAAGAGCGTGGAACATTCACCAAGCTTGAAAAGGAAATTCTAAATGTAAGTGATGTCAAAAGAGTTTTATTATCAATATTTGTTTATTGAAATATTATTTTAATTGTTTTGTTCTATCATAAATGAAGACTACCAGGGAAGACCTACAATTGTCCACTTTTTCTGCTTTTGAGAAATATGGGATTTTGTGTTTGAAGACTTAAGTCTTTAATTTTAAACATTTCTAAACAGCTCAATAAAGCCTCATAAAGGTGGTTTTCAGCTTGCATATTGTTAGAAGTAATAGGTAAGCACCAGTACACAATAAAAGGACACAAATCCAAAAATGGTTAAATGGGACATCTGTGATTTTTCCCATGTAGTCATAGTTTTTTGAATCATGGTTATTTCTCAAGAACATTACAAAGTTTTTCCACTTTGTTTTTTCCACTAATACATTTGTTAAACAATTAAATATTTAAATTGGTAGTAAAGAATTAAGAAGGATTTTTATTTAATTTTTTTTTTGTTTTGGTTGACATTATGGTCAAGATAAAAAAAATTTATTATGTTTCTTGGAGAATTTAGTTGTAAAATGAGACCATATTGCTCATCAATAGGAGAATATTAAGTTAATTTTAAAAAGGTTTATTCTAAAAAAGTTTAAAATCTGTTGCACTATATTACATGCATATTTTTCTTACAGATATGCAACCTAAACATTTGTTTGTAGGTTCTTCCTTATGAAGTTACTGCTATATCTGCTAGAGTAACAGACATCCCGCAACAGCTTTGTTATTGTCAGGGTGATATTATTACAATTTTTGATGCAAAGTGAGCAATTTCTTTTATTATTATTTCTGTTAATATTGTGTAAATAACAAGCTGCTGTTTTTTGCAAATGTAATTTTTTTTATATTTTAGTAACAAAGATTTAATGTGGCGAGGTCAAAATCGAAGAACAGGCATGGTTGGTTTTTTTCCAAGTGAATATGCTAATTTAAAGCATAGCATAATTTCAGGTTGGTATGTGTTAAATGTAAAATGTCAAACTATGCAGTTTAAAGCTATACTAGAGTTGTATTACATTCAAATTATAGTCTAAATATCCAAGATGTAAACTATCTTGGTACTTCATAGGTGTTTCAGAGATGTTTATTGTAGCCTCTTCACAGCATTCCAAAGTGTAAGAATCATTTGAAATGTTTTAATAATTCTTTGTACTTTTTTTTACTATTACAAAAAAACTCTATAAATATTTTTTTTAGTGAGAGAAAAGTTTCCCTGCGCGAAGGGAAATTAAAAAATCAATATACTGATCGATATTTTTTTCAAAAGAGCAATTTAAAGAGCACATTTACTGGTGAGTCAATTTTTTTATAATAAGTTCTACAAGTTCATACTTTTACAAGTATGGTTCATCTAATAATGAATATAAGTATGGTTCATCCAATAATGAACATAAGTATGGTTCATCTAATAATAAACATAATAAGTACTGTAAATAGACCTTTTTACTGTTCAGAAAATTTTATGGTCATGAGAAATATTTAGTTTTAAAATGTCAGTTTTCATAAGTAAACAAATCCATGGTAATTGGAAGCAGTGAGCATACCATTTTTCCACCCAATTTTATATCTACTATTATATATAAAAGGTTTTTTCTGGAAAATTTATGGTTCTAAAGTCTAAACCAAATCTTAAGATGCAGATGTTTTTTTAAAAAAAGCGTTGTTTTTAGTGAAAAATTAACATAAATAAATTTTGAATACTCCAAAAAATTAAAAAATTTAAAAAAAAAAAAAATTTTTTTCCAGCTTGTTCAATAAAAGTATATCTTTGAAAGATCTTTTCCTAAACATATAAATCATTTTTATTTAGAATAAAACTATATTTTTGTTGTTGTATTTTTTCTAAGAAGCAGAGAGCAAAGTCACAACTGAACTGAGAAGCCTATATTTTAGATATCTCTTGCTTTTAATTTCCTTCAGCTATTAAAACAATCTTAATTCTAGTAATTTTGCTTAAGAACCAAACTTGGTTATCTATAAATAATTTTGAAGGCAAATGTTTAAATTGTGTTTTGCGATTTCAAGATTCTAGCTTGACAACAAATATTGCTTATGTCATCTAAGTATATTCCTTGGTGTGCTTTGGTGATTAAATGAGTTGTTTTAAGGTTGCTCAATTTAGTGTAAAATATAATGGCAATTAATTAAAAATTTTTATTGTAGGGTTAGTTGCCCAAACTGATGATGCTTCACCTAACTCCGCTTGTAAGTAGCTTAGTTTAAATGATAAAAGACGATGAAAGATTTAGAAAATAAAATTGTTAAACAAGCACCCTGCATTCGATACTTTGTTTAATCCCAGATAATCTGTCCTACAGTATTTTTTTATTAGGAGCAAATAAATTTTAATGATAATCAAACATAATTACTTCATATTATTCTGGCTAACTCTGGATAAAACACAGTTATTTCATATTATTCTGGCTAAATCTGGATAGTTCAAATAAAGTAGCAACCGAAAAGATAAGACCTCTTTTTTTTTTTATCACTTTCTGCTATCTAACTTAAATTGTTATTTACTGCTTGAAACAGACGAAACTTTTTTATGGAATGTTAAGTTGTTAGTATTACTTGTTGGTTTTCTTTATCTTTGTGGTATTTCACATGCGTTGCCAAGATGCCCATTAAACATGTTACAGGATTGTTTAATGGGCATCTTGGCAAGGAAGTTTAAAATACCATAATAAAGTAATGAAAGCTGCCATAAAAACTCCATCAATTTCATAAATTTATGCATAGGTTACAAGTTTCTAAAGTAAAATGTGGTTTAAAAAAATTAAACAAACAAACTGTAGATAGCATTTAAAGTTGTATGAACACTTTTATGATCTTGTAATATAAAAACTTAAAAAAGGATGCTGAATAAAACTTTTAAATGTCTAATAAACTTTACATTCAAATTAAAGTAGACGTTGAATGCGATACCTGACCTTTGACCTTTGATACACCTGACCATTAAAAGATTTTTAAAAAAAGCTCTTGGTTTTCAATAGAGCCTTTAAAAAAAATAACAGTTTAAAAAATTGCGTACACTTTTAGTTAACATGAAGTAATACAAAAATAAAAAATAATTGTAGAAATTTTTAACTTTTTGGATAAAACTCAGTGCAGGGTTCAAATAAAATTTCAGATCAGTTTTAAAAGTAGTGATCAGAAATAATAGCCGTTAACCGAAACTTATTAACCGAAGTGTTTCTATGAAAATATTCGGCTCAAATGCAGATGCTTAAGTACAGATATTCCATTTAAAATGTTTTTAAAAAAAGTACTTTTTTTTACTTTTTCAAATTTAGGTAATGTAAATTTCCATTCTATCATGGAAAATTCGATTAATGAAGGAGAAAGTCGCTGCTGTTCCGATCTCTCAACCAGTGCAGGATCTTTGAGCCTAGATTCAGGCTGCTATGAAAATGTAAATGGCTCAGATTCATCGCAGTATTGTTCAAAAAACAATGGGTATGCTCATCCAAAAAACGGAACAACTTTGCCCATCAATATTCCTCCAAATGCACAAAAATCAAAACCAGCTCTGTCTAAAAAATATCGATCAAGTTCGTATTATATTCAAGATGGTGTTAATACGATTAATACATCATCTGATCCTATAACGGAAAAAGAGATGCAGTGTTACGAAGCTTGTTCTAGTTTAAACAATGTCAGTAAAAACTTCACAGAATGTCAATCTTGCGATAGTGGTATATTTGATTCGTCGCATGTATGCTCTGAAACAATGAGCCCTCAAAGATGCTTTTCATCTGAAATTAGCGATAGTTCTTCGCCAAAATCGACTACCGATAAATTTAAAAGACAGTTCTCCTTACCGCGATGTTTTGAAAATAAACTGTTCGGGGTTGAAGTTAACGCTAAAAGTCGGAACAATAGCCTTACGACCGGTATATTTTCCGACAGAAATTCTGAATGTATCTCCTCTTTCTCTTCTTCAAGAGTACCAAACGAGAAAACAATCGTATACGATTTGTTGCCGGCCGCTAATCGAAGTCCCACCAATACTTATGATCTTGTACCTAAACGACACTCGGAAAAAAATTTTCTAGACATTCCTTGTGAACTTAATAATAACTTAAGTGATATTAATGAAAAGGAATTGGAAAAACAAAGGAGTGTCAACTTATACGGTGACTTTTTTTCTCTTAACTGTAAATTGAAATATTTTTACTAAGATGTGAAATTTAGGTGTTTTATTGTTTTACTGTCTTTTTCAGATACTCCTAGACCACGTGGGTTTGAAACGAATTTAGATGTTATAGATAATGCAATTCCTGTAAGACCTCCCAGGTCGAAAACTAAAAACAAGCACGAAAAAAAAACTCAGAGATGCGCTATTGTTGAGGGATGTGCCTTCTAAAGACCATATGTTGTTTAAATTCGTCTCTCCAATTTGTAAATACATAATAATTCATCTTTTTAAATTTTGAACTGTAAAAAAATACGTTAAGCATTGGATTTATTCTATTTTTTTATTTATTTTTTATTTTTTCAAAGGGAAATATATAACTGTAAATAATGCGATTTTAAATAATTAAAAAAAATTTTATGCAAATTTTTTTGTCTTATTGTAATTCGAACATTTTTTGTGTAATTTAAAAAAAAAAAATCCAAATGATGGATGTCTTTACGTAGGCTTGCTCTATTAGTAATTTAGGTAATCTCTTTATTACGCATGTTTTAACATTCCGGATTACGTATGTCTTTAAAAATTACACAAGGCAACAATCAAGTATGCTGAGAAAATAATTTAAATATATGCCGCTGAAATTTATGTGCTTTTGAATTCTAAAACCGTATCGGGTCTCATTATTTTTGTATTAAATACTGTTATCTTACAAAATGACCTCAATTTTATTTTAAAATGAGGCAATTGGGTCGTATAAAAAAATTAACTGATATTATTGTTTAATTACTAATTTTATTTAACGCGCCATTTTTTTTTAGTTAAAAATTTGCCACATCCAAGTAAAACGAAAACTATTAACAATGTTTTTTACAACCATGGTCAGCCATACTAAAAGCACACAGGCAAAAGGCTGAAAAGTGAGTTTTTTATGGATTGAAAAAAAAAAAAGCGTTAAGTGAAGAGGAACAACAAGGCGCGGGAAAACAAAGAGTAGTGAAGTTCATAGTACTGAAGTTCGCCACTGCCAACCTAATTTCATTTAGATTTTACTGTACGTTTTAACTTATTCAAATGGGCAATTTTAAGTTTAAAAATGAATTTTTCACTATATTCAAATGTGTTCGAAATTATGTGATATTATTTGATACGTATTAAGCATCTGCGTCTCGTTATTTTTTTTATTCGAGACGAGACGAGACAATGATATCCGGGATACAATTTTTAAAATCCAAAAGAAAATTTATTGTCCCGGTTTTTAACTTTATTCCGGGACAGTTTATTCGTCAATTTTTTCCGGCACATTACTCATCTTATAATACTTGTTCCGGTTCATTTCAGAGAAAACGATTCCGAGACGCAGACCCTTAATACGTATATTCAAATGTGAAAAAATAAGGGCTGACACAACTTTTTTATTATTTTCGAACTCAAAAACATAAGAATCAGGCAAAATTTATGTATAAGCCAGATATTTATGAGGCACGACACGTGGTGTTAAATAACTGGCTTTAATATAAATTTAACAACTTTTAACCACGTCATTAAACCAGCTGCTTACAACAATATTTTTATCCTCTACAAATCATTTATTCTAATGAGCCTTCGTAAACTTCTGTAAAATATGCAACGTGTTTTTTAATACATGACAGCATAACATGATAAATTAATACATGGTAGCACAAGATAATAGAATAAATTAATAGTGCTTAGTGGCGGCACTTATTTGTACTACAATAGGATTAATTGTATAATTAGCAGGTATATTTAACTTTTTCGACAATTAATAAGGTAGCTATAGTTTATCATAGGACTAGTCATTTATAATTAATGCAAATTTAATCAAATGTTCAAAAGTAAAGAAAATCTCATACTCAACACTAAATTCCATTATTTAAAGACCAATATATGTAATTTGATTTATCTTGCACTTCCAAACTATTCTGTCAAAAGCTTAATTGCATTCTTCTCATTGCAATGAAAATTACAATAAGGACAAACCATATTGACGGAAACCAACCTGGACTTTTGCAACTCCTAATGCAGTCTTTGAAACTTTTAAACCACTTTCCAATATTTATTAAACAAATAGTCTAACTCAGCTATTGCTAAAATTAGTTGTAATAAGTGAAAACCAACATGTTTAAGTAGTGAGGTCGTAGTAATGAGGTCGTAGTAATTTCAGCAGTGAGGTCGTAGTAATGAGGTCGTAGTAATTTCAGCAGTGAGGTCGTAGTAATGAGGTCGTAGTAATTTCAAAGGAAAATGAAGTACTCTTCTTTTACTGAATGCACAACGTTCATCTATTTTCGTTTTTCTTAAGTAAAATCGAATTTACCGGTTACAAAGGTGGAAAAAATCGGTAAAAACCCTCATTTTTGTTAAGCATCGCAAAGAAAAATCGGTGAAACTTAGGGTTAGGAGTTAGGGTTAGGGTAAGGGTCAACAGTTAGGGGTTAGGGTTAGGGCGCAATACAAATATAACTTTTAATATAGGTTTACATCGTAAGATCCCTAACCCTAACTGATAACCAAGGTTGTAATGTTGATGGAAGAAACAAAAGTAATCATTTTTAAATAACAGGTCAAAAATTAATTAGATTCGACTTAAATGAGACAGTAAAAATCCCAGTTGCATTTTAATATTTAAATGCGGCAAAAACCAAACTTTTTCATCAACCTAATGTATTGGTAAAATCTTTTGCCTTGTTCATCGCTAACTGCTACTTATGAATTATCTTATTCAACGAAAATACTCTCTTTCAACTTACCTGAACTGATCTTTGGATACACAGAGCCCAGTTACTAAAAATCTTTTAAATGGGTTTTAGACCCTTTTTTTCTTTCACAAAGTTTTAATCAAGCTTATCTTAATGTGTGAAGCTGGAAATATAACGTTGGCTGAATTCACTAACGGATTGAACTTAAACGCTGCCTTTGTGAAATGCTTCTAAAAAGACTTTCATTAATCATGTCGTAGGAAAGAGGTCCATATGTTTTGAAAAAGGTGACTAACATGTGTCAAATAAAACATCGAGCAAAAATAAAATTCTTTTTTTTTTTTGCATAGAAGTTTATTTTCCGAAAAAAAAGTATGGAAATTTATTTAATCCTATAAAAAAATTTATATTATTTTTTACTTACTTTTTTTATATAATCTCCTATAAAAATTTTAATCAAACTTTAAGATTGTTAGTTTTAGCTCATTATGATATCCAGAAGAACTCATAACGAATAATTAAAAAAACATATTCAATCAAATAAAAAGTGGAGGAAAATTCGTTTTAAAAAGTTCACACCAAACCTACGGGAAATGGTCGATTCTTTTGGTTGTGTCTTTTGTATCGATATTTCGGATACACTTAGATAAACTGTCATCTGCCTTACTTCAATCTCTGGAATAAAAAATATCATTCTGAGACAATTCGATGTAATGTACGACTCATTAATTATAAATTTGTATTTTCTTTACTTGAAATATACGTTGCGGCATTTCGGGCGAGCTACCAAACGTTGTGATCTTGTCGGTCTTTTTGATTTTTTAAAGCAGATAATCGGTTTCTTAGTCTTTTTGAGTTTGAAATCATTGATTAGATTTTTTTTAAATACTTTTCTTAAAGAACTCACTTTTTTTATTATCAAACATTCGTTTGAATTGAACGCGGTTACTAGGAATGTTTCTTTCTAGTAATTTTTTTTATCTTGTTCTGCATGCTTGATTATTCTATGAATTTTTGAACGAGCTTCCCTTTCATCTTTAAAGTGCTTCCAAATAAAGGCTTTACCATTTTCTTTGTGAAAATTGTAGATAGCGTACACACGGGATTTCAAGTTCAATTCATTAAAAAGAAAAAATAAATTAATCAGGGTGCAAAACTAAGTTACTGCATGCAAAATAAATTTGTTTCATATTTTACAGGACACATGTTAGATCCAGATTTCGTTTACAACAACTACCGTATATACTCCTGCATTAACCCTCCTTATGAATTAACCGCACCCCAAAGTTTTGGTTAAAAAAATTGATTTTTTGAGTGACCCTTACATTAAACGCAGTATAAAAATTAAAAAAATATTTGAGTATACTTTATTCATCAGAATCAAATAATAGTTTAAATCCAAAGTTTTCAATATCATCAGCATATAAATCATCAAACTTATCAGCATCATCAGTGTCATCACTTGGCTCATTGGTATCATCATCATCATCATCATCATCATCATCATCATCATCATCATCATCATCATCATCATCATCATCGTCGTCGTCGTCGTCGTCGTCGTCGTCGTCGTCGTCGTCGTCGTCGTCGTCGTCGTCGTCATTATCATCATCATCATATCCATAGATGAAATCATCCTCAGTTCCATCCATTGCATTACTGATGCCACATTTTGAATGATTTCTTGACCATCTCAGTTGGTATGTAATCCGATGTCATTCCAGATGTCTTTACAAACAGTTCTTTCACCAACTTTTGCCACAGTTCAGTTGGAAGGAAGGTCAAATGTGATTGGTGTTTCCAATATCATTTAAGGTAAAATTAAGTTTCTTTTTTCTAAGATAAATTTTTGGAATGATTCTACTTTTGCTTCAAAATCTAAAGGTAGTTTTTGAGAATACTTGTTTATAAATCTTGAGCACCATCCAGTAGAAGCAGAAAAAGTTTTAAGACCCTCACAATTATACTAATCATAGTTGGCCATTAGAAGAGCCTCCAGTCTAATAGATGCTCTTGTGACAATTCGTCCTTGAATCTGTGATGAAGCCATTTAAGTCTTTTTCGAGATAAGTTACTTTGGTTTCTTTCGCTAGCAAGCTTTTTTTATTCTTGGAATATTTTCAAGGAAGTGTTTTTGCTTCCTCCAATCCCTCACTTGTCGTTCATCTACATTAAATTCTCTTCCAGCAGATCTGTTTTTGCTTTCCTCAGCTCTTTGAATCACTTTTGATTTGAATGATGCTTTAATTTATGCGGTCTTTTACGGAATAGTAGCAAAAATTTATGCGGTCTTTTACGGAATAGTGGCAAAAACGTTAATACTTCTTACGAAGAGAAAAGGAGGGTTTAAAATGGTCTTTCTCAAGAATGTTTAAATATACTTTAAATAAACTTTAATACATCAAAGACGCTATAAAGTTCTCGTAAATAAAATACATTACATGGCTTTTTAGAAAAGCTTTTTTTAAATAATCTTAATTTTAACAATGGTAGATACGAATCTGGTCTTAAAAATACAAAATAAAAAAGAAGCATACATATATTAAACCAGAAAGTGGCAGGGACAAATAACGGAAAAACAATGTTTTCGTTTTTAAATGTGACATACCCTAGTAAATACGCAAAAATTGCTTTTTGCGTATTTACTAGGGTATGTCACAGTTATCACATTCTATTGTGTTTAAAACAGTTTTCCAACCCTTAAAAAATCTTCTAGAAAGCATTGTTTTAACATGCTTCTGTTCTGCTGTTTAGCATGGTTGATTAACACGTGAAAATACTTTAAACAAGCTTTACCTTTTAGCGCTATGGATGAACTGTCTTGGTTTAAAAAAAAGTTTGCGGAAGGATGCTCTTTCCAAAGCGGCTTTTAAAGACTGGTTTATACTATTCAAGAATGAAAATATTGTACAAAGAACGATCAGGAAAAAAAACACAAAAAAGTTGAGAATGAAAAATTGTAAATAATACATGATGAAAATCCTTCTCAAACTGTTCACAAAATTGGCAGAAGCATTAAGGTGGCTCACCCCCATTAAGTCTAACTTTTTATTTATAAAATTTCTAAACTTGTTTTTAATTTTTTATATAAGGAAATTGCATTAAAACTTTAACTTTTCAAAATAAAAATTAAATTTGCATTTATTGATGCTGAGTCAGCATAATTTGTCTAAAATCTTACCTTATCTAAAACAATGATATCTTGAGTAAAATTTGCACTTATTACACCATATTTTGCCAAATTGTAGCTAAATAGTTGCTTTAGGGCTGGAACTAAAATTTTTTTCAAATGTTAAAAAAAACTAAAATGGCAGCAATAAATGTGCCGAAATCAATTAATAGCCTGTGTCAGTCTGAAAAACTACATTGAAACTAACTCATTTATACTTAAAATGTTACAATTCTAGTTCCAGCCCTCATAAATAAGTTAATACACATACTGTGAAAATTTGAAGAAAAAAGCTTTAACCAAACTGAAGATATTAACGTTTTCGTAAGAAAAACATATTAAAATAAGAAAGTCTTAAAAAACACTATTAAAAAAAAAAACAACAAAAACAAAAAGTTTTTTTTATAAAAAGTTGCTAAAAACTGCCACTAGCATAAGAGTTCACATCATCCTTCTCTTTCTCAATGTCTAAATAACCTTCATTTATTGATCTTGTATGTTTTCTTCGTTTTTTATTAATATCAGTCAATTTTCTTGACATACTTGATTATCACTTTTTATCTTTTTTGTAAGCTCCTTTTTTCGAAATTAACACCTCCAGAAAACCCAAGCATTTTAAAAATGCAACTTAAAGAAGAAAATCCATCATTGTAATTTAAAATAGAAGAATAAACAGATATTCCAAGAATTTTCCTTGCAGTAAAAGTAGTTTTAGGGCATCACTTCCAAATGAAACCACTCAATGACTCTTTGCAGTTTTGTGTCATCCCATGTAAACACTTTCTTAGCGTTTCAGGGTTTGACAATTCTTGAAAAATAGGTTTAATTTCCTCCATAATTGTCACAGGTAAATTAATTTTTTTATCCATAGCTTGTTTTACCCATTACGTTATCTGATTGCCATTTGCACCAACTGTTTTTCACTTTTAAACAAAATTGATGACGAGTGACTTCATATGGAAAGTTTGTACAATGGTAAAGTACAGCTATTACAGAGTTTCCTATACTCAGTAGGTTATTTTTATTTTGTCTTATAGCCATTTCAACAAAGTTCTGAATTGTGTCACTAGTTTTGAACTAGAAGCACTTCGATTTATAGATGGTGATGAATAAAATGTACTTTCAAAGTCACAGTTTGGACATGGTATTATAATTCCAATAGAAAATCCCATACCTATAGATTCATTATGAAAAATAGTTAGCTTGCTATTACACTCACTGCATGTAGAATACTGTTCAAATACTTTTTTAATAATTCTAAAGTTACAAATAAAGAAAAAACTGTCAACTTTGGAATCACAATTTGTTGCAGCACTTAAGTCATGTTATTTATTAAGCTTTGATACACTTGTTGTTTCTAATTTCCTGCTACGACCATTTACTTCCTCTGCTCTCCATGTATACCTATTTCCTTGATATTTTCACTTTAAATTTCTAATATTATTTCTTTTGTTTGCCATATCCAGATAGATAGTTTTCAATTCAGTTACATTGTATTAATGCTACGGAGCATATTTTTAAGAAATATTATATTTTACAGTACAGTAGAAAAGCATAATAGATCTAAAATTGAAAAATACTTCAAAACTTAAAGTTGAAACCTTCCAGAAGTAATAAATAAATTTGTTGTTTATACCGTTGCTATGACGTTGCTAAGGAGTAGGAAACTGTATTAACCACAAAAATGGTATTTTTTGTTACTTTTTAAGCATATAATAGTAAAAATATATTATGGATTTTGTACTTCAATGCTTAAAATAACATAATTCAAAAGAAAAAAAAATTTTTTTTTTTTGATTTTTAATGGGGGTGAGCCACCTTAAAAGCAATCGAAAAGTGTTTAATGTAAGAAAATTGGTTTCATCATGAGCTGAATTTATAAAACGTAGAAACCTCCAAAATTGTACCAAAGGCAGCAAAGAAAAGATTTTAACATGGAATTGTGAATGATAACGAAAAGTAAACACACTGCTATAAACCTAACGCAAAAAAAGCCTGTGCATAACAAGGCAAACCTTTCCAAACAAAGTTACAAAGATGGTTATGGACATATTGGGAGTTTTGAAAGGTTGTCTTACCCTAACCGCCGTATTTAAAGGTAGTGTCTAAGGTCTAATAACTTTTAATCGTGTTCTTATGATGCGATTTTTAAATTTGGATTTGATCTAGGTTGTCTAAATTTTCAAATCTTCAATGATGCAAGAAAGATGAGATTAATGACAAAAAAGAGAGATTAGATGAAAAGATGATTCAGATGAAAAATTTACTCTCAGAAGAAAAATATTTCTCAAGATACGAGATTTTATCTTTTGCACCGAATAATTAAATTTTCTATTATAGTTAATAAGCCACTTTTAACAAGTGTGTGTGTGTGTGTGTGTGGGGGGGGGGGGGGATGGGGTGTTAGGCTTTAGTAGAGACCTTTGCCTTTTTGTTGCCTTACATTTACATGGAGCTTGACGATCCAGGCTATTTTCTTATCAAACATCATAGATTCACAGGATTTTAAAAGCACACAGGTCTCTTTTCTTCGTACCTATTTTGGTCCTTCAGTGACTGGATTTTCAAAATTGGAGTTGTAAGAGACCAGCATAGTTATTTAAATTATAAGAGACAAGCACAATTACTTAATTTGTAAGAGAAAAGCATGATTATTTAAATCATAAGAGACAAGCATAGTTATTTAAATTATAAGAGACAACCATAATTATTTATCTTACTAAGAATATCAGTGTCATCATTTTCTGCTGAAATTAGACCACTCCATACAATCCTTATCAATATGAGTCAGTTACCTACAACCCACCACTAACTATTAGAAACTATGAAAAAGTCCTTTTGACTTCCTAACGTGGACAAAAAAAGTAATTTTTATTTAGGCTCTAACACTAAATTCTATAGGCAATTTATCAATGAGATCATTAGGTTTGTGCATAAATTGCTTACAACATATTAATTTAAATATCTTGTGATACAAACAATAAATAATTGCATTATTTTATTTACAATTGCAAAAGTTACACAAAATTTGGTTAAAAAAAATTTTATAAAAAAGTTCCATTAAAACATAAGAGAATATTTTTCTTGATAGAATCCTACCAAGACTTCATTATGTATAAATAAATCCAACATGGGTAGTTAAAGGGCCCTAACCTATTAATCAATATGCATAGATTATACCAACTGTATCAGAATTCACTTTGTAATTCTTATCCCAAATTTACTTAAGGTTTTTTTTTTCTTTACAGATTATTGTGCAGAAATAACACTTAATCATTAACGCAATTGTTAAACTTGATTGTTATGAAATCATTTGAAAAGTGCATCCATAATATGTTCTGTGATAATACTTCAAACTTTGATAGTGCCAAATATATTTAACAAAATATTTATCATCAATAGTTGACTATATTCAAATTGCTTTTATGTTCTTCATTTTGATTCTTGTAATTTTCAAGAGTGATGTAAGCTTTTTTGGTTAATATATGTGCGTCATAGTAAAAACAAAACATATTTGCAAAAACATTCCATAGCCACCAAACCATATCAAATTATTGCAGGCTGCTGCTGTGTTACACAGTGGATCATTCCACCATTTTTGAATAGATTTCTAGAATCAATACCTATTACCTTTCTCTCAGGATATAGATTTTGAATAATCTCATTAGCAAATATATCATGAGGGTCATTATAATTAGGGACCAAAACAACGCTGTTTGCAACATAATAATTTACATAACATCCCTTGCAACCTACATTTTTTCCAGAAGTTGTTACTACATTTCTATGTGTAAGAGGTAAGTGAACTTTGGTATATGTTTCATTATAAACATTTGAAGCAGTGTAGAGAGTGTTTATATCTTCTTTAGGAAGCCCTAGATACAGTAAATTTGTTTCATTCATAGTAACTATTTTATTTCCTTTTGCAAATTTGGCAATACCATCAATATGCATATCAGTTATATCCTCTTTGAGAAAACCACCATTAAGCCATATTATTTTTGAAGCACCATAGTATTTAGATAAAAGAACCTCAGCTTTATCTTTATTCATTCCAGGGTTTCTGGTAGAGTTTGTCTTTTGGCTTATAATGGAACTTTTTGTAGCAAGTAATACTCCTTGTCCATCCAACTCAACAGCTCCCCCTTCATTTACCATATTAACATCTATCACATCCATCATAAGATCATTTCCAATCAATGATGGTATTTTATCACACTTTGCATAAGCACACTTTTTACCCCACCCATTAAACCCCCAATTTTCAATTAACAATTTTCCACATGAATCTTTTACAAAAATTGGTCCATTATCTCTAATCCAAACATCATTTGTTTGATGTATTTGGAAATCAATATTTGTTGATGAGATTCCAGCTGACAATAATAAATTTAAAATTCTAGTTCTTTCAGAAGTATTGTATGCAATTATATGAACTTTCTCATTAAAGTAAAGAGCTTTTGTTATTGCCACCCATGTTTCATCAAGAGATTCTCGATAGGAAACACCATACTCATACTGATGTGGCCATTGTAGCCAAGTACCTTCATGTTGAAAAGATTCATCTGGAAATGTATACACCTCAGACATAACCAATGAAAAAAAAAAAAAGAAAAACAAGAACCAATCTTTTTTTCAAGCTAAGTATAGATAAAATCTTCTTTAAAGAAATGTCTGATTTCCCAACATTGACACCAAAATTCAACTCTAAAATTTATGACAGCATACACAGATAATTTGGAAATCTATTTTTGAGTATCGTTACAACTTATTGATATTCGTGATCTTTAACTTGCAGTGCTAATCAGCTCATAGAGGGTGGAAAAAATATCCTAATATAGATAGTAATAACGAGCGCTAGATTTTGGTATATGAAAGGCGAGGGTTGATATCTAATGAGTAGTGCGTGTATTGTGGTATTAAATATATTCAATTTAGCAAAATAGAACCAGCATCCCTAACGCCGACAGATAGGGTACGAGCCGTTAAATACAGGAAAGTCTCCCTATTTTGATTGGATGGCGAAAAATTGGTCTACAAAGTCCGAAAAACATTATTCTCGTTTGCCGGACTTAGTGACTTCTATATGATATATGTGGAATACGTATATGAAATATTATAAATATATTTTTAGAGATAAGGACCGCGTGAGACACATATTTTAAAACAATAGCTAAAAAAACAATTTTTTTTGGATAAAATGGCACTTGGAGCCGTTGCCAAAAACACTAAAATTTTAAATTACCCCAGCCATCGCATCTAAAAATTTACACAATTTTAACAAAATCTTTTTGCCATACTGAAAGGGTTGTTCGAAAGAGATTTTTCACAATTTATAATAGGCAAATATATTTGACCTAATTTGGGGTAAAACATTTGACCGAATTTTGTAACTTTTTTGATCTGTTCCCTGACTCGAATCAATTTTATAAAAAATCTGCCGCGCTTAAATCACAGAAGACAATAAAACCGCAACAACCCCCGTTTTCAGAGGGAGTAATTGCAATTGCAAAAAGAAATAAAACAACATCTCTGTCCTCTATTCTTGCTCTGATAAAAATATCTCTTCACTGAAAACCATAAACAGCTGCCGCTGCTGCTTCATGGAAGTAATAAACAAATGCTGTGGAGAATGAACTAATATTTTTAATTATAGATTTCATGGTGTTTATTTGTAATTGTTGATTTAAATCCACATTGGGTACGGTAAAAAGTGTGTTGTTGAAATTTTAAAAGTTTTTTTCTTATGTGAATACAGAATTATGTATAAATATATTAATTGATATTTCATTTGCTCTGAAAATTCTGAATACACCCAAACATAGAAAACAGGTTAAAAGTTGGACTTATATAATGACTCATTAACTCCAACATTTGCTTACTCGAATTAACTTATCTGCCCCTTGGAGAGCCGACATATTGGGAGTTAAATATGCAATTAAATATCTACAAAACTGCAATTACAAATATAAATTGGTAAATGAAAGAAGTTTTGGGAATGAAATTATCGAAGTTTTTATTAAATTAGTTTAAACTAATTTAATAAAAATACTTTGTTGTATAATACATTACACAATTATGTGTTGCAAAAGCTCTGTTATTTAAATAATATTATAATGATGTAACCAACATTATTTCTTTATATAATCTATTAAAAACAGACTACTGAAAGGTTATTAAAACATCAAAAAATGTAACACATCAAAGACAAGTAAAAAATATTTAATTAAACAAAACTAGTTAGAGTGAAACTTTTTCTAAATTGTAAAAAACCACAATCAAATCTTTTACTTTAACACTTCACACCAAAACTGTTAATCTCAGTAATGCACAAATGTGTTGTATAAACATTTTCAATAGAAACTCCAAAAACAATAAGAATCACACTACAACATAATTTATCTTGTTCTATTACTGAAGTTGCATCAACATTTTTTCTAATAACTCCTTTTTTTAAACTAACTTATCATCACTCTTTTTCTTAACTGAAAAATATTTTTTATAGTAACTACTAATCCAGTGTTTGATGTAGTAATTCATGTTAATGCTTGATAAATCCACTTTCAGTTCTTCCTTGGCTAAAAACAATGGCTAAAATGGCTTCTTTGGCTAAAAACAAAAACAATTTCTTTAAAAAATATCTAAAGAAATTGCTGCATAAAGTCTTTCATATTAATAATATCATCAATAGTTGAGTATTACTGGATCTTGAAGACAAAATATTTAATATTAGATACCTTCAAAGTTATAGGTACATAGTTACCAATTTGATACTTCAACTTTGGCCACATAGTCTTTCATAAAGTCAAAAATGAAAAAAAAAAAATTTTTTATATGGCTATTTCATTAGTCAATGAGTTTATTTGCATAGCATTAAAAATTAGACAAAGTAAATACTATATGCATGGTCAAATAAACGTTTTTTTTTAACTTTGACAAATACTTCCGGATATATTAAACTTTGGATAATTGTAATGTCATGGTTAATTATTTCCGGAGATAGATGAGCAGTATCTATGTTCAGTTCATTTTCAGTCAACATATGATTTGTATGCGATTTTCTGTACCCAAAAAATTCCAAAATTTTTTTCTGATCTAAATTTTAATCAATCAAAGTAAAATAATAAAAATCAAATTGCAAAACAATCAAAAAGGTAAACTAATTATTGAAACAAGGGTTTCAAATAGGCTAAAGTGTATATATGCAATGGTTTAGAACTTATGCTAGCTTTAAGTTTTGGAAAAAGTAATGAATACAACATATATGACACCAAATAAGCAGTATTGATTGAAATTAAAAAATCAAAAAAAGTATTTTACCTGGTGATAAAATGTTTTTTTTAATAATACAATTAGTTTGTGTTTCAAGTTTTGGCTTCTTTAATTTACTTGATGACTGTAATTGAGAGTCTTGATAAAAAAAAAAAAACATATTTAAAAGCATAAAATTGAACATATAGATATCAGTAAGGCCAAAATATATATATATATACCTTTTATTTTTAAATTCCAGTTGGTAAAATCAAGAAAACTATCTATTTCATCTGCAGAAGGCTTTGCAAGTCTTATGTTTGATGTTTTACGCTTTTTTTTGGTTAAATAAAATGGAGACTGCTTGGTTATTTGAGTGTTTGATGGAACATTACTTTTGAAATGTAATTCATTTTGCTTATTTGTTGTTAAGTTTAAAAAGGTATTTTGAGCTAATGATATATTTTTGTGTAAGCTCTTCAAACCTTCTTCATCTGATACTGTACTACAGGTAACTAAATTAACTAGATTGTTTAAATTTTTAATAATGGTATTTTTTAAAATATTAATATCTGCAGGTTCACATCCTTTTACAACTTTACACTCTAATTCAATAGAATGTGTTGGCAAATGAATAGGTTCATTTTTTTTAGTTTCACAAACCCTGCTAAGACGATGTATTAAATGAATGTGTTTACAGGGGATATTTTTGGTTAGAAAATCCATACAGTCGCAACTATATAAATGAGCACATACTTTACATTCTGGACATTTTGTGAGGCATTCGTTTATTTCACACAATTCTTGGTGTTTTAAAACTCTGTATAGGCAAGCATTTGTTTCAGACTGTACTAGCCTTGCTCCTTTATCATCCAAAGTAAAACTTTCATTCAGTTGCAGACTTGCAATGTGCCTAGAATGCACCATTTTCAACTTGAAGCTGATTTTACCTTTAGTTAATTTTATTATTCTTTCATATACTTTGTCTCTGTTAAACTTTAACAAAGCAAACAAGCAATTATCAATTCTTTTATTATGCTTGCCTTGTAGGTAACTGTACTTGAAGACTTTGTGAAAAGATTCAACATACATATTTGTATTTAT
Organism: Hydra viridissima; assembly: GCF_058129835.1. Classification (NCBI taxonomy): domain Eukaryota; kingdom Metazoa; phylum Cnidaria; class Hydrozoa; order Anthoathecata; family Hydridae; genus Hydra; species Hydra viridissima. Next base: position 1,870,936 of record NW_028324308.1, on the reverse strand, counting down.
GCCAAGACCCATACGATAACAGAATGCCCAATTTTGTTTATTACTGACCCAATATTTCTCAAAATACTCCGCAAATAATTGTGTTAAATCAGATGATTGCAAGTAATTCATTAATAATTGTAAATAGTCATCAAATAGGTTTCTATCACTTAGCTGTAAAAGAAAGCGAATACGTTTGTATATATCTGCTTCCATTTCAATATTGTGTATTTTTTTATGCAATTCTTCTCTCCAAGCTTTATCAACATGCCAAGTACACCAGAACTTTAAAGGCTCACACAAATAAGCATCACAAAACGCTTCGTAATATTGTGATGCCATATCACTCATTATCCAAATTGGACAAAAATTTCCAGAATGTTCTTTTAGTTTTATAAAAAATAATTTTAGAAATCTGAATGAATCACTATTTGATATGCACCATCCAACAGGTTGCCCCTCTCCAAATTCATCAATAACTAATATTGTTGTCAGCAGAAAATCATAGGCATTTGTGCCATGTGTAGAATCAATACAAACACCATTTTTGCCAAACTGTTGTAAAATTTTTTTTTGATGCTCTGTTTGCATTATAATGATAAAGTCAGCATCTTTAAGTTTATTAAATGTATCTGACTCTCCCTGTAATTTATAATGTAAAACATGATTATTTTCCTTCATTTGCCACTCTTTTAGCCAAATTGCAACACTATCTTGGTCATTAGCATGAAGCTGTATAGAATTAATGTTAAATGCTTTTTCGAGATTTTTAATATCTTGGTATTGAGTTAAATGTAATCTGGATTGAACAGAACCCATTTCATCTCTAATATCATCTAGGATTCTATCTTTGGTTACACCCATTTTTAGTTTGCTGGCAATTTCTAGTCTTTGAGCACTTGATAGGGAAATATGTTGAATTTCATTGCTATGTCCATAGTGAGAATAACAAGCGTGAACCAGAATTGTTCCATCTAAGTTTTGGTAAACTTTTAGAGTGGATGTGCAATTTTTTGCAATTTTTCGAGTGCCTATTTTGTAAAATATTCATTATGGTAATAAATAATCTATTATGGTAAATAGATAATTGTAACTATTAAGATTACAATTAACTGTACTTATATATTATACATAACTTTTTAAATTGTTTTAAAGAAAGATAATAAAGAAAATTCTAATAATATAAACAAAACATAAAAATAATTAAAAAATAAACAAAGTAGTCTTCAGAGACTATTTCAGTGAAACATACCACTACTTTTAGCTATTCTTTTCTTTGCCATGCTTTTATAAAATCCACTTCTGTTGCATTGATAGTATGATACTTTCCTACCATTTTTATCCAACTTTTCACCAGAAGGTAAAACATATTGCATTGAGTTATTACTTTCAATATCTGATTTCCACAAATCAAATTCTAAACATTAACAAAAAAATGAAACAACAATTATAAAAAAAAGGTAATAAGAAAGACAGATAACTGATTGTTTAATTCCTTTACAAATTTGGCAATGATTCATAATATAAGAAGCTACTATTCTGAAAGATGCATTATAAAAGGGCCTGCAACAATAACTTACAATATAAACTATGAATAATCTACTCCTGTGAGTATTGTGAAATTAGTTAACTATTTAATTTTTTTTTTTTTAAATCTTGAAAACAAAATGAAACTCAAATTTAAAGAAGTAAACAAAAAAATAAATAAAAATCATTTTTTTTATAAAAGCATATAAAACAATTTACTTCAAAAACATATAACTACCTTTAAAATTAGAAAATGATAATTTTTCTTCCTGAAAAGTATAAAAATGAACCGCAGATAAATGTTTTCGTAAACCATTAATTTGTCTGCATTGAAAACCACATTCTAGACAAAAAGAAATGCCTGACTGAATATATGCTTGAGCTTCATTAATCAATTTGTGCTTATTTTTTATATGTCGCTGCATATTCTTTTTTTTGGTGAAAGTAACATTGCAAAATGCACATTTTAGAGATGAAAAATTGTTACTTTCTATATTAACAATAATATTCTTATTTAATGATGATTCAGAAACATTTGTATATTTGAAATCTTCATTAGAAGGCACTTCGAAACTGCTAGAAACTTTGCCTAAAGCAGGAACAACAAAATCCAAATTTATTTCTTTACTAATAAACCATGACATTAAAACCAATCTTAAATATTTAGAATATTTTGTAGGCTCTTGTAGAAAAATGTAATTATTGTTCTCTCTTTTATCATTGCTTATTATATGTACAAAGTAATCATAATTTAAACAAGATATCGCACAAATTATTATAGTAATAACTCCACAAATATTTCCACATGTCTGCATTGGGTAGTTTCCTCTGCATAATGAACTGCATTTTTTGACGCCATATCTGTGCGTTTTTGGATCATGACAGTATGTAATGCTAACCTCTTTATTTAAGTGATACAATTTTCTGATCAATAATTTAACTTTACATAAAAAATCATCTGGAACTGACCAACCTAATGAATCTCCATAGTAAAAACTACACTCAATATTATTATAAACTGCAAATGCCCAATGGGAACCAGGATTAAAATCTGTGCCAGAGAATGTTTTTTCATTGTTTCCTCCAACATTTATAATAAATATCAATTTAATAGGGACAGAAGTTAATCTTGACACATAATGCTCAATATTTCCTATAAAGTTAAAGTAAATTACCTTTGAATGGCTTTGAATAGAATTTAAAATACAAGATATTTGCATCATATGATCTGAGGAGAGCCATCTAGTACAGCATAACTCAGCTAAAGTATTAGGGTTCATCCCATATTCTGAAATTTCTGTACTAGCTGGCTTTCTAAAAAGCACTTCCTTGAATTTTTCAATTAAATTTTGAGGAGGGAATATACCAATTGATTTTGGTACCAACTTTGGAGAATTAAACCATGTCAGCTCTTGATCAACTGCTAATTTGATCTCTTGAACCCTATGAAGCGCTATAAGATGCTGAACACTTTCATAGAGGAATTTCCCTAAATTACATTCTACGTAATGAATTCCACTTGCAATATTATTGCGGAGAGATAATTCAGTTGACCATCTCATTAACTGATGTTTAGGTGGCAAACTCATAAGAGAAAACACATCTTCAACTTTATCAAAAGAAAACTGGCTGGTTTTGATGGAATAATCTTGAACAGTTTTTATAAATTGTTTATGTGACTCGTATGCATCTTGTCGATTATAACTATTGATCGTAAGCTGATTAAGCTTCATTTTGTTTAGAGATAAGCTACCAGATACCTTAAACATAAAATTTGTTATTTAGAAATAATAAAAAAAAAGTTTAAAATAGTTATATTATTAAAAGAAGTAGCTAACTCAATCGTTATTGCGAATTAGAAACTGGAAACTGTAAGCGTGCTCTTTAGTATATATATTTCTATATATATATATATATATATATATATATATATATATATATATATATATATATATATATATATATATATATATATATATATATATATATATATATATATATATATATATATATATATATATATATATATATATATATATATATATATATATATATATATATGTACATCCATACATGGTCATAAAAACATAAACTTTTTTACGATCCGGCAAACGATTAAGTTGTTATTCGGGCTTTGCGGAACAAGATTTCTTATCCAATCAAATTAGGGAGACTTTCCTGTATTTAACGTTTAGTGATAGGGTAGTGTAGCGCCATTTACATATTTATAAAAATATTATGGAAGGATATGTAGTCATAGGATACTTGATGTTTACGGGTCCGAATACGGGTCGTATTAAACCCCGTACAACAATCATTATCATACCGGCATTACCCGTACAATGTGCAATCCGCCCGTATATACCTTGTTAAAAAACAGTTAGATTTGAGATTTAAGTTTTAATAAAATCTCAGAGTGAACTTTTTTCTGTTTAGTAAAGTCTCTCAGAGAGAAATTTGTGATCCTAAGGGGAGGCGGAGTTTTTGTCTAAGACTCTTCTCTTCTCCTCCCCTTGCTCCGCGCAGTTAAAAACTCTTAAGTTCTCAGTTCAAAGCAATTACATATATTAACTAGATATCTAACTCGCACTTCCGCAATGAAGCAAATTTTTAGTCAGCCAGGTTTGTTTTGCCAGCCTGAAATGACGCAATGATATATCAAAACAAAACAAAAATGAATTATTGTCAATTTAAATAGGACAGCTAGCGGCATTAACACTTTAAAAACTTGCTTCACTTTTTCTTACGGAGTTTTTCTGAAGTTAGAACATCTAGTTAATATATATCATTGGTTTAAAGTTCAGAAACACCCTCCCCATAATGACTATAAATTGAGGAATTTTCAGAGTTCAGCTTTTATTGAAGTTTTTAATTTATTCAACTATTTTGAGTGCATTCAACGATTCACCAATTCACCAACTCTGATAAAGTAATTGTACGTTTATTTGTCTGTGTGTATAAATGTATTTAACTTGAACAAAAGCTGAGATATCTAATCATTTTATGTCTTTTAGCGGGGATTTTTCCGGGCTTCCTAAAGATATTGGGTAAAAGAAACGGGTTTTTACGAGTAGTGGCTTTATTATTCAAATAATACCTGCATATGCCCGTAAATTTGTAAGGACATATACAAGTTCTTGTATAAAATAGACACCGGACTTTGGTTTTTCGATTTTTACGATTAATAACGATTGAAATAAATTTGCTTGTATAAATTATTTAAAATAAATCTAATTTTCTGAAGTTTGTTAAAATAAAACTCTTTATGCGTTTAAAACAGCCAGGTTTTTGGTATGATATGTTTACATCCATACGTAATATTGTTTGTTAAAATTTATTTTAATCGAATTAAGTCTGTTTTATACGAATAGCAGTTCTGCACAATGTCTTCAACAAAATAACATAAACTTTGCGAGGTATCGCAATTTTTTACTGAAATCTTGTAAACTTGTATTTCTATTTATAAAAGTTATTTTAAACTAGAGCTATTTTAAAAAACTTGTTCAGAAATTTTTATTTTCATTGTTAACCGTAAAAAATTGAAAAACCAAAGTCCTGGTGTCTAGTATAAATTGTTAGCTGTACGGATATTTAATGGACAATATTCCCCGTACATGCCCGTTTATCGAACCCGTATATCTCGAGTATCCAGAGATTTACTGGTGAATTTAAGTCATACGGGAAAATAAATTTTGCGGGGAGGCACAAAAGCCAGAAAGAATTTAAAAGTAATGAGTAAAATAAAATAAAATTGTATAATTCACAAATATTTAACAAAGGTTAGTTGGAAGTATTATATCAATTTAAAAAAAAGCATTCGACTGAAAAAGCAATTTACTTTTAAAGAAATATTTAAGATGGGAATATTAATTGAACTGTCATTAAGCATGACACCATTGGTTACCAAATCTTATTTTAAAAAATTGGAAAAATATGGTTTTAAAATCTAGTCTTGGTTTAAAAGCTAAATAATATGCAAGTTATTAAGGGAAAGTTGTCAATATGGTTTACAACAAGCTCCTTAAGTAAAAATCTATGGCAATTAAAAGGTAAAAAATTGTTAGCTGTACGGATATTTAATGGACAATATTCCCCGTACATGCCCGTTTATCGAACCCGTATATCTCGAGTATCCAGAGATTTACTGGTGAATTTAAGTCATACGGGAAAATAAATTTTGCGGGGAGGCACAAAAGCCAGAAAGAATTTAAAAGTAATGAGTAAAATAAAATAAAATTGTATAATTCACAAATATTTAACAAAGGTTAGTTGGAAGTATTATATCAATTTAAAAAAAAGCATTCGACTGAAAAAGCAATTTACTTTTAAAGAAATATTTAAGATGGGAATATTAATTGAACTGTCATTAAGCATGACACCATTGGTTACCAAATCTTATTTTAAAAAATTGGAAAAATATGGTTTTAAAATCTAGTCTTGGTTTAAAAGCTAAATAATATGCAAGTTATTAAGGGAAAGTTGTCAATATGGTTTACAACAAGCTCCTTAAGTAAAAATCTATGGCAATTAAAAGGTAAAGAGAATATTACAAAGTAGTTTCTAATTTTAAATTGGCATCAACAAGAATATTGTCTAGATTTTTAAATCCAGACAATAACAAAGAATCTTGTTGAGTCATCTTTTGGGGGGTGCAACATGAGCATGAAGATTTATTACTCACTCGCCGTCTTGATTAACTTCCTTGGTAACAAACGCTTACAACAAGCTTGTAAAGCATGGAACATACATATAGTTGCAGACTGCTGCTGAAAAAGATATAGAAATTAGGCATTCAAGATGGTCTCGCAATTAAAGATTTGTTACATGAATTATTTTTTTCATAAATTAATATTATACCATGTTACACTTTTCAATTTAACCATGACGTTTGTCATAAGCGTCATGGTTTTATTGAAAAGTGTAACATGGTATAAGCGATATGACTTAGTAAACAATAAGATAGCGATTTGTTTAGACAATCATAAAATAGGGGAATACTATAAGAAAAAAAACATGATGTGATGAAAACGGTAACGATTTACAAATGAACGATATAAGATGTATATTTTCAAAATCACTGTGAATTGCCTACAATAAACGAGGTGCACAAAAACATTTTGTTCTACAATTAGTTTGTTTTGGATATGATCAATAAAATTTTTGATTTTATTAATTAGTTATACATTTTTTTTAATGATTTTTAGATTTTTTACGTTAAAAGCTTAAATACGGAATAATAAAAATGCATTAATAAAGTTTTTTTTTTTTTTTTTATCTTAAAAAAGAATGCATTAAAAAAAAAGCCAAAAAAATTACTCAGTTCAACACAAATTTTATAATAATAACTTCCCTTACAAAAAATGAAAAATTAAAAAATGTTTGTATGTACTAACTATAATTTAGGAAAAAAAAAAGCAAAATTAACAAATTTTATATAATTAACAATTATTGTTGGATAAATCGTTGTTATATTCATAATCTGATGAACCAAATTCTAATTAATCTTTATTATCACAAAGAATTTACACATTTATAATGCGACTCTTAAAATTCCTCATTTTGAGTATCGCACCACATATGTAACATTTTGTGGATAACGTATATCAGTCATAACATTGTATACTTTGTTTTTATATACTGCAAAAATGACAAAACATTTCAAGTAGATATAAAAATTTTATGCTTTGCCACGATTCAACTGCCTGCCACCACAAATAACGTCACTTGTTTGTCTCATTTTTCATGATGGTTCCGAACTTTTTAAAGTTAAAGTAGCGAGGTTTCTGTGGCCCAACTAACGAATTGCTACCTCAGCAGCTATGATCAACTCAATGGCACTTTGAAATTTCAAAGTCTTTGATACTATATTTTTTGATTTTAAAGGATGAGTCTTTAAAGTTCTTTTTGGGCTGTCCTTAAGGTTGGCTTTCTTCAGATGACGAGAAAGGCCGACGTTCTCCAGATGACGAGAAAGGTCAGAGCACATGGTAAGAATTATTGTAAATTCTATATATATATATCATAAAAGTATTTTTGATTGGTTTTTGAATAGGATAAGTTTTGTTAATTGCTTCCTAAGCTTTTTTCCAGTCATTTTGGCAGTTTGTTTTAAATTTAAATTTTTTTGATAGTTTATTGTAAATTTATGTATCATACATTTGTTGATAAGATACATAATGTTAATAATGTTTGATAACATACAAAATGTATGTTATCAAAACATTCCCTTAATGATTTGTTTTGAATAATAAGTTAAAAACAATTGACTCAATTATTGAGAGCTGAAATATTACAAAGAATAATATATAAGTAAAATAATATATATTAAAAAATAACATTTTGTACTTAATATTTTTATTAAATACTATATCCATTAATTACATATATGTATTAAATAATCCTAGAAGGAACCCCTGAGTTGTATGTACTCACAGCCTCAGCTAATAGTTTTTATATCTTGCTACAAAAATTGAAAATATAAAATTTGTCAAAATTGTAAATAGACACCACTGCCGCTTACCATACAGTCATGTTATCAACCTTCTAGCACACTGCATTGGGTAACTAAGAACTAAAAGGTACATAGATTATGCATAAATATTATTTAATCGTAAAGTAAATATTTAATCGAAAGTGTCGAATATTTTGTACCTTAGTATCAAAATAATTACTTTAACTGTCTGATTTTTTTAGAAATCATTTCATTTCTTTAAAGTCATTAAAACTTTGTTTCATAGTCTAGTTTTTCTTTCAAAACTCTATTTATTTTCTTTAATATTTCTGTAAAAAGCCTTATAAAATGTACATCGATCACCGCTAGGAGCTCCGATCGCCGCCATCTTGGGAGGCCAATTTTGGCTTCAATTTTTTTTGAAAAAGGCAATTGAATACGCTATCCAGTTATATTTTGAGATCAGTGGTGTACGCTAACCACATGGTGTTAGTACACAAGGTACGTTTATTATGGCGGGACATGTTTTGTCTTCTTATTAGTATTTCAATATCGTTCAAATAATTTTTTTATCGGTAAAAAAAAAACAAAAAAAAAACAGAATACTAAAATCCTATCATTAAAATAGTGTTTTAAAGTAGTGCAAAAATTTTTTTTGAAATAATATTTTCTTATATATGTTATTTAGCATGTAAATGATAAAGTAGTTTATTTATAATTTATATAGCTGCAAAATAAAAATAAAAAAGTCTAATTGACGATTTTAAATTGATAAAGTTAACTCAAATACTATTTATTATATATATAAGTAATAGGTACATACGATATTTAGATAAAAATGATTTCCTAAAATGCTATCAATTGATGATGTTCGTACTGCTCATTCTGAAGGGCCAACATTTGCAGCTTACTATAGTCAAGAAAAGTATAGTTTGTTGTACTGTTAAAAACCTATATTCATTTAATTGAATGGAAATTATGTAAAACTAGTTGTTTAGTTTATTTAGAATATGCAACGAAAGTTAAACAGAAAAAGTTTATATGATAATCATAATTACTGAATATTGCTTGTTATTTCAGAGCCCAATTCATATCTATCTTATGGTAATTGGTTATGTAGAATAGGTGTTAAAAAGAACTATTTTTAAAAAAACTTTTCTATTAATAGTTCTGTTGTAACAGCTGGTAGTGATGGTGATATTCGGGTTTACCCTGGATTGTATGATGAAGAAAGTTTTTCACGTACTCTTGGTTTAAAAATAACATCTCTTGCTGTTCAGGTTCATTGTTTTTACCTTATATGTTTTAGTGAGTGCTTTAAAAGTATTTTATTTTTGTTGATTTTATCTACCACATGCATCAATTTTTGAGCAACAAAAAAGAAAAATCAAAAATTAACAAAGCTTCAAAGTTTTTCACCTTTAAGCTGTGTTTAATCTCTTAGTATCAAAATTTTTTTAGGATGACATTGTAGTCATAGCAACAGAATTCCATGAGGTTAAATCTTATAAGCTTCCTGAGGTTAGTTTTTGGCTGTTTTTATTTTTATACTGCTGCATTTTGTATTTTTTTTTTTTTTTTATCAAAAATTTTTATTCAGAAAACATAAACTCTATTGAAAATGTTTTTTAGTTAGAGATATTGCAAAATATTCTCCTGCGTTTTTCTTCTCCTATAAACTATGTATGCATATCTATAAAAAAAGAAATTTGTGCCGCAGCTTCAAGGTAATTTTAGTGTTAGGTTGTTGATAGAAATTTTTGTAAATGATTTATAAAATAATTATAAATCATTAATACTAATACTATTAAATAAAAGTAGTGAAACATGAAAAAATTATAACTACATTTTCAATAATACAGACATGTAAAAAATTGCTATAAAACTTTGATAAGACAAGTGAGAATCTAATCAAGGCTTTAAACTTAAAGTAATTACATTTTGAAAAACCTTTAAAATAATAGAAATGGTGCATATGTAATAGATGATATAGATATTATTATACAATTTTGTTAACTATTCTCTGCATTTGTAATTCCTAGATATAAATAATGTTTATTACCTGTTGCACACATTAAATAAACTTCTCTGTCTCTTATTTTGTGATTGTTTCGCATCTGCAAGTTTTAAGTTAGCATTATTTTTTAAGTTTTTTGAATCAATGTTATGCTATTTACAAAAATGTGGGAAATCTAGTTTATCAAACTTTGAGTTGCTGACATTGAAAACTAAAAAATGTCAAAAATATCTGGAAAATCACTTAATACTTATCACTTAAAATCTAGTCACTTAAAACATAATAATTGGTATCACTGAAACAGTTTTCAGTGATACCAATTTATAGTTTTAGTTGTTTTAATCTTTTTCTTTTCTTCAATTTATTTAATCTTTGTTATTTGCTTTGTAATGTTTCTGAAAAACTTTTTTTCTAAACTGTCAAGTTCTTTAAATGATTATATTTATTTACATCTACTTTTCAAAAAAAAAAAAAAAAAAAAAACTTTCATTCTTTTTTAAGTGATTTTGACATCAAAACAGCAAATATGGATGGTTTATCTCAAAAAACATTTGCTGGCCATTCTGCTCCAGTATTAAGCTTATGTTTTACAAGTGACTCTGAAGGTTTAGTAAGTTGATAATCAATATTTGACATATATTGAAATAAAATAAGGAGAGAAAATTATACAGGAAACACAAAGTTTCTGTGTTGCCGGCTTTAGCAACACTATATCTCAGATAGCACACTATGTTATTAAATGCAAAGGAATTTTTTTCTAAATCTTTAACAATGTGGTCAACTGAAGTGTCAGTGATTATTGAGTTGTAGTTTAGTAGTTGCCTCTATTTAATTTTAAAATACTTTTTTTGATTTGATTAGATTTCTAATAGTTGTGATGGCACCATTCGTGTATGGAGTATAATAGATCAGGTATCTTTTTTTTTAAAGCTAGTTATTAAGCTTCTGTAAATCTTTCAATTAACTATAGTTCTGAGTGTCTTTCAATGACTACAAGTTTACATTTAATTTCAATCACTGTACCTTTTTACTTTTTCTTGTTGAATAGAAGTGTACTAAAGTGCTTGATATCCTGCCTAAGTCAAACAGGTATTTTTTTTTTTTTTGACAAATCTTCACTTTTGTGCTTTCTGTGTTTCATAAATATAAGTTAACATATTTTTAGTGCTTCAGAATTCCTGGGAGTTATGTCAAGTTATGGCAAGGTAAAAGAATATATATATTTGTAAACATATATATATACACTTAACCGCATAATTAACACACCACTTATAAATTTCCACTTATTTTAACTGTCGTCAATATGTCATCATATATTTTCACAAACATATTAAGAACACATGAACACAATTATTTTGATGATAATAATAAAATTAACTTTGAGGATGGTGAAAGAAAAAACTAAAGCCAAAAATATGGTTCGTTTAACAAAATAAAGTAAAATGATTATTATTATTATGTACACTTATACAGCTTAAATTGAAACATTTTTGACTTATCAATAACCAATGTTACCTTCTCTTGATGTTATTACAGCCTGACAACGATGTGGCATACTTTCAATTAGAGATCTAATCGTTTCTTGAGGGAAATCTTCCCACATGCAGGTCAGACTTTGTTGCAGCTTGTCTAGGCTGTTAGATGGTGGATGTTGGCTTTTAACATGGCATCCCATTATGTCTTAAAGATGCTCTATTGGGTTCATATCTGGATTGCAAGCTGGCTGCTCCAAAACTTGAATGTTAACATTATTTAAGTATTCAGTAACAATATGTGCCTTATGTGGTCTAGCATTATCCTGCATAAGAAGGAATCCATCTCCAATATACAATGCAAAAAGTACCACAAAAAGTTCTAAAATGTCTGCTATGTTTTGTTGAGAAGTCAGACATCCACCATCAACAATAAAAAGCTCTGTGTGAGCTTTTAAAGATATTTCGCGACATACCATCAATGAGCTGGCTTCATATAAAGTGGTTTCTCAAATGTTACAAGCTAAATATCTTTCATTTGGTCTTCTGTACACTCTTGGGCAGCAATCAAAACTTACAAGGCAAAACCTTGACTCATCTGTAAATAAGACCTGTTCCCAATCATCTATTTCCCAATTCATATGCTTCCTTGCAAAAGGAAGTCTGTTTCTTCACTGATCTACAGACAATCTGGGACCAGTAGCTGTTGTCTGAGGTGGTAAATTTAAAGCACAAAGTCTTCTTATAGTATCTTGACTACAAGTTGTATTTGGAGACTTTGTGCAGTAGTGAACTGTTCTCTCAGTGTTCGAAGCATTAAAAATTGGTCCTCAAAGCTTTGTTAGCTTGTATTGTCTGCCTTAGTTAAGTTGTTTAGCTTGATCATTTGTCTCTGCAAACCTTGGTAGAACCCTACTGACTGTTGTATGAGACACTCTGAATCTTCTACCAAGTTCGTGATTTGTTAATCCTTCTTTGGACAAAGTAACAATTGTAGTACATTCATCACGACTTAAACTTTGTCCAGAACGCTGCATTGTGAACAGATGTGTTGCTCAAATGATAGTTATCGTTTCTACTGTTAAAACAATTTAAAAGCAATATATACTTTTCTTTTAGAAGTGAGGTTTAATTACAGCAAAACAGGCTACTTATGAAGAGCTGCTATAATTTCAAAATTAAATAAGAGAATTGGAATAAAACCTACAAAAGGCCTAACTAAACATTATCACCTTTGTAATTGATAAATCTGGGAAATACGTAGTATTTTTCAAATTAAGTCATAATTTATAAGTGGTGCGTTAATTTTGCTTAAGTGTGTGTATATGTATATATATATATATATATATATATATATATATATATATATATATATATATATATATATATATATATATATATATATATATATAAAGTTGTATGAACTCAATTTTTTTAAAATTATAAACACTTTCATGAATATTTTTAAGATTCCTTAACATTCATTAAATTTAATTTACATACATACATGTGCCTGTATACAAATCTTGGTTTACACACCAACTATGAAACTCCCAACAAGATTTTCAAACTCTTATGAATCTTTTTTTTGATTTGGGGATATTAGATATTGAACTGAGTATTGTTTTTGCCTGATAAACCAAAAATTTCTTGAATTTATAGATCCTTGCTGTTCCTATTGGAAACAATATCAAGGTAACCAACTCTTAATTTCTAAAGCTTTTATCTGTTTTTCTTTTGTTTTTTTAAAAGTCAATGTGGCTTTAAGTTTTTTTGTGGTTCTAATATATTTTTTTAATAGTATAATTATTATAATAAATTATAATTTATTATAATAAATTATAATAAGTTATAATTTTAAATCTAATATTTGTAGAATCTAATATTTGCTACAATCAATAAATTGTTCTCCACATCTTAAATTATTATTGTAATTAACAAATAAAAACTTCAAAAAATCTTGATTCATTAAAGGTTTAGACTCGTTAAAACTCATTCTCAATCTGATTGGCCCATTGAAACTTTATTTCCTTTTTAGTATTTTATCATTTGTTATTATTTAATGTTTGTCTATAAAGTTGAATTTTTGTCTTCACAGCTCCTTTCTACACAAACTTGGAATGATGAAAACTCACAGTTAAAACAACAACATTCTGAGGTATAAATTTTTTCACTTTTTACTCTTGCCGTACATTTTTTGTAAACATCAACCTATATGTTTATACATATACATGTTAAATACATACCAAACCATAAACTTTGAAAAAATGAAGAAAAAGAGAGCTGCTATGCTCATCAATGCCAGAGCAGGTATGAAAATTTATATTTAGAAGCCTCAACAAAAAAAACCTTTGTATTTAACCTGAATTTATGGTGTAAGGCAAATGCCATAAATATTGCATTAAATATCTTAAAGATCATAAAGATGTTGTTATACTATCTTCTAAGGGTATTAGTGTTTTTGCTTGTATAAACATCAACTTAAAAATATACAAAATTACAAGTGAAAGCACTAATGATGGTAACAAAGTATTATGGTCTGTAATTAAAATTTCTATTAGATGTTTTTTAGGTGTGGTTATTTGACATAATATATTATTTTTACGTTAAATAACCTCTGTTTTTGTATTTTCTTTAAATTTAAAATGTTATGTTTTTGATGCATTTAAAAATTTGTCTTTTTTTTTTCTTTTTAATATTTCACCCTTAAACATCTCATAACACTTTCGCATTTAAAAATATTCTAATATATGTAGTATTACTAAAGCAGTTTTACAGCAAATAACAAGTAACAGCAATACAGTTGAAATTTCTTATATAAACTTTACAATACAGTGTAATTCCAGCTTTATAATTTAGTGAAACCTCCTGTAAAACAGTATAAAAAAATTCCTCTCCAAAAAAAATTAAAAACCTAATCACATTATAGATTATTTTGCCAGCCATACCTTTTTATATTATGACTGATAAAGAGGTGAATTTTTTTGGGGTTCTTTTCCAAATTCCGAATTCCATGCAAGTGAAAATTAGCCAAATGTCTGAACAGGTTTTTTTAATGATAATCTAAAATTAGGTTTCTATAATAAACAATATTGATAAGTATTTGTTTACAAAATACTCAGCATTTTTTCTTTTATTTTCAAAAACATAAACCAGTCCTGATAAGCTCATATATACACAAATGAGTAACAGTCATATACCCCCATGAAACCTCTTAAATAAAATCATTAGCTTCACTTTTCAGCAAAGGTTTATTCTCAGTTTTAATAAATTCATCCTCACATTTTTTTCTCTTCCCATCCACCATGCAAGCATTACATTATGATATGTAACATAGAAGTTGCAAAATCTGTATAATTTTTTGCCATTCCATTTAAAAACATACCAAAATAAGCAACATTTAGGGAAATTTTCACATTATCAATCAAAAAAGCATTCTTTTGCTGATCATTCTTTACTTTTTTTATTACTTTTTCAATTATTATCAATCTCTCCTTGAAATCTTTTAACATGAAAAAATATTTTCAGGTTAAGATATTATTAAGGATCATATTTTTTTAAGTAAATTTTTTTCAATAAAAAAAATCTAAGATGGAAGTGATTTTATCTTTCTTCAGGAAATGATTTATTTACTGGTCATCAAATTTAGACTGGTGAAGTGCTACTGGTTTCCTGAAGACCAGTGTTTAAACCATTGTTATGATTTGTATACATAAATGATTTAACATGGCTAAATGCAAATTATGCAGATGATGTAAAGCTAGAATTAAAAGAAAAAATTTTCATGAATTGGCAAATTAAAAAAAAATTTAACACCTTTTTAATCTAAAGTTCTTTTTTACTGTGCTAAAAAAATTATTTCTTATCTTATTGTATTATAAATTTGTATTATGTTTAGAAAGTGTCATTTGTTGCTATTTCTACTTTTGGAAATTTCTTGGCTTCTGGTACTAGCAATGGTGAATTATTTACCTGGAACCTCACAAATAAATCTTTGATAAAAAAGTAACAAACATGATAATTGCTATGATATTAAATGTAATAATTTTTTTTGTGAAGGATAAGATAGTGTGTATTTTATTTTATTTTAATGTTATGCGTTTTATTTTTTATTTGTGTTGACTATATTTTTTTCTAAATTTGTTTTTTTTTTGACTATATTTTGTTCTAAACTTATTATTCTATCACAAAAATTGTTATTTCATAGATATGTTCACCCTCATAACAAAGGCATTACATCACTTGCATGGAAGGAAAAAGCTAATGAAATACTTTTCGCTAATATCGATGTGAGTTTATTGAGGGCATTGTTCAGCTTTAAACTGGATTTAGCAAAATATAACTGAAATCAATTTATCTTTTTACTTTAGGGTGAATTTGGCTTTGTAGAAGTATCTGCTAAAAATATTGATGTGAGCTGTTAAGATTTTTTGTTCAATTGCTGTTAAGATTTTTGCTCTAATTTCAAGTTTTTGATAGAATAAACAAAAAAAACAAGTATAACAAAAAATTTAAAGTAAATTTTTAAAATTTAACTTGAAATTTACTTGTGATTATTCCCTCTTTTTGAAGAAAATCAAATCTAAAAAACTTTTAATACAAATTTTACATGAATTTGTATGAGTTAAAAATTTTAATGATAATTCAAAAAGTCTTTTGTGGCTAATAAAAAAATAGCAGAAAAACTTCCCAACCTTCTTTAGGGTTTTATCACTTCTTTTAAATGTTGATTCATAAAGTTTTTGTTTCTTCTTTAATCCAGGCTACTGCAATAACTAATTTAAGCTCATCTTTCTTTCAAAATGCCCTACTTCCAATTTTTTCTATCCAAATCTAACCAAAGATGCTCAATAGGTTTAAGATCTGGTGACTGGACCAGACATTCCATCTCAAAAACAAGGTTTTTTGTAAAATGCTGCTTAGTGGCAGTTGTATGCTCATAGTCATTCTCCTGTTTAAAAATAAAATTGTTTCCCAGTTGATTTTGAGTAGTCAAAATGTCAATCTTCACATTTTATAATTGACAATAGTCATTTAGCCAGCACCTTGCTATTGAACACTAAATTTTAATGTTCCTCCTGGTGAATTTTTTTTATTGACTATTGTTTTTTTTTAGTTGTTAGTAATAAATAAATTGTTTACTTAATTGTGCCTCTGATTGGTTGACAATATTTACTTAATTGTGATTGGTTGACAATATTTTCAATCAACTTTTTTTCAGTGGAAAAAGACTATTTAGCTTTTAATCTTGCAAGAGACAATTATAATATGATACTGCTTCAATAAAGTTTTACAACATTATAGAGTTGTCTATAAGTTTAGAGGTGTCTATAAGTTTCAGAGGTGTCTATAAATTTCAGAGATGTCTATAAGTTTCAAAGATTTCATGACATAAAAGTACAAAACTTTTGACTTTTACAAAACTAATTAATGTGTAACAAAAAATTTGGTGCTGATTTGGTTTGTCAATTTGAAACTTTTAAATACAACTTTATTGACAACTTGAAGACCATCAAGAAATGTTTCACAACTTAGTTCCAGCATGTCAGGTCTGAGTTTAGATTATATTTTCTAAAATTGAAACTTTAGCGTTAATAAAACTGAACATACCATAGCTGATTTCATGGACTCTATATCAAATGGAAAAGTTCAAGGAATTGTTTGAAGGTCAAATATTTGGAATTTCTTCTTACAAAAACTTGATGGTTTAATTTGCTCCCCCAGAGACCTGAACTCTGAATGTTCTTTTAAACCAGAGGATTAAACTGCCTTTGATCATCAAGAAACTGGTTTTACTTTTTATTTTTACAACTGGTGCAAAAGCAAGAGGTATTTCTGAAGTATAAAAGATATCAGGACCAATTAGTCCTAATATCTTTTATACTTCAGAAATAGTCTTTTAGTTTACTAATGACCCTGTCATAATACCTTTTTATAATATACCCCTGTATTTTTGATTGAAGAACTAGATCTTGGCATCAGTGTTTATAAACCTGTGAATAACCTGTGTTGAAATAAATATTTAAGCTGTTATCGTAGGTTGAATTCCATGCTCAATGTCAATATAAAAAATTTGATCTCCGAGTTACAATTTCTCCAAGTTGATTGATTTCCTAAATATATTTCTTTTATTTCATGATTAACATTGGAGTGATAAAACCAAAAATACTTGCTTAATCAATAATTTGGTCCCATATATGTGAAAAAGGAAAAGAAGAAGAGACTGAATAGAGTTATCCAAAAATGATATATGCATTACATACAATTTTTTAAAAACTGCTTAATAAAGAAACAAAAACAGTATTAATTTGAATACTTGTTATGTTTTCAAATTAATATATAGCATTATTACACAGTTTATAACATTAAGAAACTATTAGTAATTCACACTTTTTTTGAAGGTTCATGACTGTTTTAAGCACACTTGTTATATTAAAATGTTATTTGTTATTTGCATCAATTAATAAAGGTCTTGAAATAGTATCTGGATAAGTATTGTGTAATAAGTTTATGTATTTTATATTATACATGATTTGTATCTGAAACAGAATGATTTAAAAAACTTAGGACTTTTATAAGCAAATTTCGAATGAATTGTAAATGTTGTTTTGTTTACAATCAGCAGAAATCAAAATATGCTTTTTGTACTTTTAGTATCCAGAGCTAAGTGTTAACTTTGATGTGTAAAGCAATGATGCAATAAAGTGATAATTGATGTGTAAAATGATAATGCAAACCTTGTGCTTTTAACTTATCTCTGAGAAATATATAATCTCAGTTTAAAATATTTATTTTTCTTTTTTCTTACAAAATGCCCTGGGTATTTAGCTATTTTTAGTTGCATGCTAGCCAAATGAAATTACAATTTGTAATAATAATATATACAACAATTTCAAAATGCATAAATTAGTAAGTTCATATTAGATTGATGGGGATGTTGGTGGTGGCGTCAATGATCACAAAAATCAGGAATCTAAAGATGATAAGGAAGAAGATGTTTTATCAGCAAAGAAAGCCAAAAAACGAGTCATTGAAAATAATGACTATCCTGATAATGATGATAACCTTTTGAGCTCTGCAAAAAAGAGACATCGTGTGAATAACTTAGACAACTTTCTTGATGATGATGATGAGAATAATTCTGATGATGATGATCCTAATATATCCTTAAGTAAGTTGCTGTATATTTGCAATAAGTTTTCATTTTTATAGATTTTTAAGCCATTATCTTAGAAGTTGTTTGAAATTTTTACTTGAAAAACAGTTTTTCTAAATTTCTTTAAGGTTTTGTTGTTTCAGAAGATCAAAAGAAAAATAGTTTTGTTTTTTGCCATGTCAGTAGATTTAAAGGCAGTTGAAAATGTGTTTTTGTTGCTTTTTTTCTTAAATTCTTCTAAATTTAGTATTAAAAAAAGGTTGCAAGTAAAATCAATATTTTAAGTTATCGTAAATAACAACATTTAAATATAATCTTTTAACAGATTTAATTAAAGAAGGATTATTACCAAAACTGAACAAAGTCTCTGTAGTCAATGAAAATGAAGATTCGATATCATCAATTCATCCTATCCCAGAATCAAAGGTACTAACAAACTCTTGTTTGCACTTTGTTTTTTAAAATGAATTTGATGGGAAAATGTGAACAACTTTTAATCCTTTTTTTTTTTATAATTTAAATTTTTCAATCAATAAAAATAAGATAAAAATTCTGCTGTCTTAGGAAGTAGCAATGCCATCCCTTATACCCTTTCAACCTTCCTCCACACCTGCCCATCTAATGCACAGATTTTTGGTAAAAATATTCTGTTTTCTTTTTTTTTAAATTTGTTATTTATAACCTATTTGAAGCATATTATTGTTGTAATGAAAACAAACACATTGTTGTAACAACAAATTTACTATTAAGGTTTGGAACTCTGTTGGTATAATACGCTGCCATTCTGAAGATGAAGTTTCTTCAATTGAAATTGAGTTCCATAATGCAAGCACTCATTATCCATTACACATTGCAAATGTTTTAAATAACACAATGGGAACTCTTTCTAACACTGCTGTAGTTCTAGCTGCCGAGAAAGATGGTGATACCCCAAGGTAAAGTTGAAGGTTTCATTAAAAAAAAGTAAATTAACAATATTAAAACCCACAGTAAAATTCTTTTTTTCATCTCATACAATTATACCTTCTTACTTTGATGTATATCTTTAAAATGTTATATTTACTTTTTATAATTTTCAGCATATATATGATCACATAATAATTTATCTGGTATTAAAATGTTTTCTGAACTAATTTATTATGTATATGATTAGTGAGCTTTGCCATGGTATTATGAAAAGGGTGCAGTAATGCCGCATTTTAGATGGGTTAAAACATAGAGATTTGAGTTTTGATCCTGCATTATACCTAGAATAAGAATATTTTGGAGGTTTAATTTTAAAAATTGTGTTTAAAAGTGCTCAAATGTTTTCCGTTTTAGGTTTTGATGCAGCATTAAAAGATAAACAATTAAGTTTTAATCATCAATTAAGTTAAAATTAAGCCCAGAAAGTTATTACTAATTAAAAGAAATTTTTTTTGGATGCTGCAATGAAACTCATTTCAAGAATGGCTTAAATGCTTTATGTTAGGTTATTAATGGTTTTAGTGTAAGTGAAGAATTAAGGTTAAAATGTGTGTTTTTGTCAGGGTTGGTACCCAAAAATCCAAACCCAAAAACCCACCCAAAAACCCAAGAGCAAAAACCCACCAAAAACCCAACTTACTGGGTTTTTGGTCTCAAGTTTTTCATTTAAAACCTTTTTCGATCATAAATTAGTTTCCATTTAACACTTTAAGTTAGATGCTGCTCAAAAATTGCCCTAATGATAATAAAATAAGGAGTTGAGTATTACATATTTCATAAATGAGACTTTTTTTTTCCCTTGGAACAGCAATATTTAAACTTAAAAATTTAAAACAAAATCGTCAAAGAATTTCGTCATCAGCAATTGTGCATCTTGATCTTAAATGTCTGTAAATTCGTACAAGCATTTCAGCTTTCTCTATTCCTAAACGATTTCTAATTTTGCTCCAAATCATGCCAAAGGATGAGAAAAATCTTTCAATGGATCCAGAACTAGCTGGGCAAGTGTGCAAGTGCCGTAAAAACCTTGCAAAATTTGCAGGTAATTTTGAAGACTTAGACTCCCTCATTTTTATAATTTTCCACCAATTTGTTGCTGATGTTGTGCTTTTTACACTATCATTAAATAAATATGTTGGAAAACAATTAGCATCTTTTAGTTTAAATGCATAGTAGCCAGGCATAAATTCAGGAAAGATTTCATTCAACCATTCCTCAGCTTCTTCTTCTTGACTTCTATTCAATGTTCTTCCTAAGTAAATATTGAATATATCATCATATAAGTATAATATAACATATAAGTAAGGGTATAAGATTAGTAAACCTAAATGGAAATTTTATTTTCTGGTAACTATTATTTGTTTAAATTTGATCACATTCAATTTTTTAATTTTTTTACAATTTTATAGGTTACCTTCATATTTTGGATATGTTAAATTAGCCAGAAAATGACATGGAATGATTGCTTTCTTAAACCTCTTTAAAAAATCATCTTTGTACAGAGCCAATTTTTTATCATGTATGAGGCTTTGCCAAATCTCAATTGCTTCAGACAATTTTGTATCATCTGCCTGCAACTACAGCAAACACAATAATTTAGTTTATAATTATGTAAATAAAGTTAATGGTGCCAGAAATATGTAGTTTTAATATATTTACTATATTCAAATTTAATACATCCAGCAAATAACTAAGTAAACTAAATTATAAACCTTATCTAATGCAGCACCAATAATTTTTAGTTGTGCTTGTAAATTAATTGCTTCTCTCTGTATTGACAGATTGTCTATTAATCTTCCGATTGAAGGATCAATGGACTCCATATGCTCACCTCTAATGGCAACATACAGGGAATGATTAGATATGTATGTCTTTATACAATCTAATTGGGAGTTCCAGCGAGTGTCATTGGGTAGCTGTGGCATTAGTCCACCTTTTTCAATTAACCACCCCTATAGAACAATTCTTTAACAAAATTCAACAAAGAAATGTTAAAAGATAATCTTTGTGCACATTAGTTAGGATCTCTTTTGCCATATTTATTATTTAGGCCTATATCATTAATGCTGTTTTATTTCATAACATTGCATCACAAAATATGATCAGTAAGTCAATAGCAATCTAAAATTTGGTACATACATGTGGTTGGTGATGATTACGAAAATATTTATGAATTTCTACAATATTCTTTATTATGGACTTCGAAGAGACATCCTTTTCAACTAAATTTAGAAAATGAGCAGAGCAACCATATGTTATCAGCTTAGGGATTTCAGCTTGCAAAAGCTCTCTCATTTTAGACATTTTATTTTCATTGTCAGTGCATATTGCAAATACCTAAAAGTATAAAGTATAAATATATTTATTTTCATTAGTTTTCTCCTCATTAGTTAACTTTACTTAATTCAAACTTTGAATAGACTTATGCAAGATTATTATGAAAATATTCTATTTAACATGCATTTTTCAAATTTTTATTGTAAATAAGTGGTTGTAATTATATATATGTATATATATATATATATATATATATATATATATATATATATATATATATATATATATATATATATATATATATATATATATATATATATATATATATATATATATACACACACACACACACACACACACACACACACTTTAAATACAAAAGTTAGCTCACACTTACATTTTATTGAAGGTTTCACACTTTATTGAAGATTTCTTTTGCAACTTTGATTGCATCCTTAGCAGCCCAAGTGCAATAATCTTCTGTTTTTGAATGGCTTCCAGCATCAACTGCAGAAATGAGATAGGGTTTACTTCCATTATGGATACTATGGATGCAATTATATGATCATTACTGACTGTACAATTGTAGGATCATTACTGACTGTACTCCAACCATCTTGAATAAGGGTAATAGCACAATCATCAGCAAGATCACTTTTCATTGAACTGATTACTTCTTTATTTACCTTTACTAAGAGTTCTGAAGATATCTGCTTTCTAGGTGGTGGTTTATATCCAGGTCTTAGTTTTTTAATCAGTTTGATAAATTCAAGATTTTCTACCACGTTGAATGGTATATTTGCTGAAAAGAAAAACCTTGCGACTTGCAAATCCAGTTCATCCTTCTGATTATTTGTTGTTGTAGCAACAAATTTAGAAATGGATGTTTGTCGTTGCACCTTCAATGGATTTGAATGAAAAATTGAAGAATAAGAATCATCACTAATAACACTGAAACAAACTTGTTCTTCATCTTCTGATTGGTTAGACATATTTGATGCTGCAGATATAGATGGCCTTGACTCTAAGACTGATATATTTCTAAATATTTCTGTGGAATCATTTGCACTTCCTTTTTTTATTCTACTGCATTTGTCTAAATGGCTCTTAACTCTCTCTATTTTTTTAGTTATGCTCTCTTTGCAATAATTACATATTACTCTATTTGGTTGATCACCTAATATGGTCACTTCATTCCACTCATTAGTCTTATTTCTTTCTCCTGAATGATACTTTGGCATGTTGAAGGATATGTAATCTACTTATACTTTATATTTAATTAAAATTCTAAAATAATATCTATATTCAATATTATCTTAATGTATTAGAAAAAAATGTAATCTATTTACAAACTTAGCTGTTGTATAAGTCAACATACCTGTAAAAATGAAAATAGCTTTTAGATAACTATAAGTTAATCCAACTTTGTCACTAAAGATTTGTATCAAACTAGAGACTTGGTTTTAGTAAAAACCCAAAAAACCAAAAACCCAAAAACCCAGCAAAAATCCAGTTGGGTAGGGTTTTTGCCAACCCTGGTTTTTGTGTGTACACAAATATGCATCTAAGCCCAATAACTTTTAATGGCACATTGGAACCTAACAAAAAATGTTTGAGCTTTTTCTAAAGTGGCATTAAACCTGGTGATAATATTAATCAGCATTGTTGCATTATATCAACCATTATTGCAACATTACTGGCAATAATGTTAACCAGTATTGCAGATGCATAAAGAAAAAAATATTTGTTAAAATTTATATATTTATGTTTTTAGTAAAGTTTCCTGCCATCATTTTTCTACATGGGATGATAACAAAGAGTGGAGTTTATCATTACCTTTAACTGAAAGCATCCAAGTATGAAAGTTCTCAAGATTAATTTGTGAAAGAAGTTATTGTAGTGATAATGGTGATAATTCTTATATGATCTTAATGACGAAACTAAAGGAATAAGTTATTTTGCATAGGTAATAGCTGCCAATGACAGTTATGTGGTATTAGCTACTAATCAACAGTATTTGCGCTTTATTACCATTGGTGGAATACAAACACAAATTAATCATATTCCTGGATCTGTTGTTACTATGGCTATGCATGAAAAACAACTTCTAGTTGTCTACAAGAGAGCCGGTGGTCTGTTTATAGTTTTACTATTAGCAAACATTTCTATTTAAAAGTAATAATTTTAGCATAAATTTTAAAGATACACTTTTTAGTAGTAGTATGCCGCTGTGAATGTATACCATTCATTGCGTTTGTTCAGAAAAACTATGCGAATACAAAAATCTTCTTAAGTTTAATAAGTTCTACATTTCATGATATAAGCTTTATTTTTAGAAGGAATGGTCTGATATGAAGTAAAATACATTAGTTTTATTTTTGCAGGATACAATAATTGTGTTTGTCTTGGTTTGTTGAGCATGCATTTCAGTAAAAATGAATGGGAAGTTCATTCAGATAGTCCACTTAATTTAAAAGAACATTGTTCTTTAGTATGGCTTGGGTGAGGCTACTCATTTTATCAATTAGGTTGTTTTTTTTTAAATATATAAGAAGTGTTTATGTTTTTATACTCAAATTTCTACAACCAAAATAATTTTACAGCAAATTTTACTAACAAAAATTAAAACCCAAAATAGGTGAAAACAGCAACGTTAAAAATCATTTTTTTATTTTTTAGTTTTTCAAAAGAAGGATCTCCGATCTTTGTAGATTCATCTGGAGATGTGTTTTTATGGCATAGAAAAAGTTCATTTTGGGTTCCAGTAGCAAATACAAGACAACAAGTGAAAAATTTTATTTTTTTATTGATTTAAATTTTAAGTTAAACTTTTTTGTTTTCTTTTTTCGTTTAGGCAAAAAATAAAGCAGATAATTTTTGTTTAGGCAAAAAATAAAGCAGATAATTTTTGGGTCATTGGTGTCGAAGAAAAAGAAGGGAAAATAAGGTAAAGTTTATTTTTTACTGTCATAGCAACAAATACAACAATATCTCGTGATTTAGTATTTTTGATATTTTTTTAGAAAAATATTGAAATGATCTCCAGTCTTAGCCTTTTAAAGGTTTTGATTTATGGAGATTTAGAGTTTTATTTAGATGCATACTTTGTAAGGGAGCCAATATCCCTTCAACACTCCCAAGACCAGTTCCAACTGTTATACCATTTCAAATTCCGCTGTGCGAAATCACGAGTGAAAAATCTGTTAAAGAAGTAAGCATATAAATTTAAATATTTTTTGCTTGGTTACCATTTCATAAGAAACTAGCATCAATATCAAATGAGTTGGATTTTAAATTTTATTTTGTATAATTTTTCAAAATTTTCAGGCTTTTTATAATTATTTTCTCATTCTTATGCAACTTTTTCTTTGTTTTGTTGTTGTTGTTGTTGTTGTTGTTGTTGATTAAAAACATTTTTTTTTTATAATAAAAACTTTAATCTATTTAATTTTACTTGTAGAGCGAATTGTTGAAAACAGAACTTATCCTCTCAAACATGAAGTCAAATGAAAATCTTTTCAATTATACAGATGACGATTTGGGTGTTCTTGAAAAACAACAAATTGCCCTTTTGATGCAGTTATTTGCGGTGAGTTTAGCTATATATCGAAAGTTGTATTTATAATAGTAAGAGATGTCGGTACATTGGAATAAAAAAAAAGGAGGTCTTTTTTTAGCTGGCTTGTAAATCTGATCGAGATTTTAGAGCGGTTGAGGTTTGTCAGTTGATGCCAAATGTAGAATCCATTGGCCTTGCAATTCAGTATGCTACAAAAATGCGAAAAATGAATTTGGCACAAAAACTTGATGATCTTGCCCGCGAGAGAGCATCTATTTGTAATCAAGAAAACGAAGTTGAAGAAGAAGAGTTTTTTAGTGAGAGTGACAGTTTAGGGTTTGATGAGCTCAGTGAAAATGAAACTGATGTCAGGTTATATCTCATTTACCTTTTAACTCCTCTCAACTGGACTTTCCAGAGAATATAATACATTTGTATAATATATAACGGAGATTATTTTGTATAATATATAACGGAGATTAATTTGCATATATAAGATTTATTTTTGCTTTAAATTTTTAAAATATAAGATTAATTTAATTTTATTGAGTTATTATTAAAAATGATTTTACTTTTTTCATTTAGAACTGATTTAAATACTGTTGAAAAACCTGTGAAGCAAAGGTTAAACGTTGAAAATGATCAATCTTCCGAGATTCATAAGATCAACTTTGAGTTGCCTAAAGATTCTAAAAAGATCTCCATTCAATCTTTGAAAATAGGTATGCTGTGTCTTTTTTTTTTTTTTTTAATTATTATTCACTTTTTTAAATCAGAACTTTGCTCACTCAAATAAATTATTTAGTTTGATAATATTTTATTTATTTGACATTTTTAGTGGCTGATGGGCGTGAAGCGCGAGGTAATCCATTTAAAGTTGAGAAATCGTCTGAAGCAGCAATCAGAGGAACACATCGTTTTGAAACAATCGAGACAAAAACGAGTAAGCTATTTGGTTATTGTTTACAAAATTTTTTTCAAATTTAACTTAAAATGGATTTTAATATTTGTTTGGTTCGTATGATTTTTCTTTCGTATTTCGTGTTGTTTTTTCAAATTACCGTCGTTTTTTTATTTTTCCACTATATCTTTTTAGAGAAAAAAACTGAAGACGAACCTGGCTTAAAAAAGAAACCTACAAATACTGGTCAACGGAAGATAGTTTTGCCATCCAAAACTAAGAAAACCACAGAGAGGGTTTGTGAAGAAGAATCCTCAAAAAAAAAGTAAGTGAGATGAATATTGTTAAAGTTACTGATCTTTTTTTGAAGATTCAGTTGAAGATTATCTAAAAAACTGTCCTTAAAAAAAAATAATTGTGCATGTGCTTAAGATGTTGCTGGTCGTGTTGATATCCCATGATATTGCTGTTCATGTTTAATGCTAGCTGTAAAAATTCCGTTTTCTTCAGTTTGTTTTCTATTCTTTTTGACTAGTAAAATTATTCTAACGAGTATTTTGGCTTAGAGTCATGGATGCTTGAAATCAATAGCAGTTTTCTTCATTATTCACCACTTTTAAAATAAAAAAACAAATATCTTTTGTTAGCAGGTCACTAAAAATAATGACAGATCGGAAACAATTGCTTCTATGACGCGCACTCGGGACATAAAGCGTTATCAAAGTCTACCCAAAATCATATTTTTAGAAAAAGTTTTAGTAAACTTTGAATAAAATGAATGAGTTACCATTTTTAAACTTTTTTCTCTTAGAGTTTCTGGCTTTCAGCTGTTTTTGGAGGAAAAACAAGGAGGCCAAGCCAACGAGAGCGAGGAAGTCCTGACCTCAGCAATGAAAGAGTGGAAAGCTATGTCAGCTGAGGAAAAGCAGAAATGGAATAATAATTCTATACTTGTTAAAACTGAAGAGCACTGCAAAAATAAAGAGACAAAAATAAATGACGATAAGAAAATCAACGTAAAAGATACAGAGGATGTTAAGAAAGAGATAAACGAGTCTAAAAAAAAAGATACGAAAGAGAATATAAAATCCAAAAAGGATGTAAAGCAGAATAGAGAAGGCAAAAAAAAGGAAGTAAAAGAAGAAAAAAAAGGAAGTGGCGACAAAAGAGATAAGAAAAATTTTAAAAAAGCAGAAGGAAAGGTTTTAACTGAAAAAAACATCAAACCAAGTTCCGGTAGTACTACAAAATTAAAAGCATTTGCATTCAACAAAAACGATAATTAATCTTTTTTTTTTTAATGCCCTAACTTAATTTTCTTAAGTTACGATGTGACATTTAATAAAAGAAATGCGATCCGAGAGGTCTGAGTGGGACTCAAGAATTCAAGATTGTTCATGAATATAAAACGTTTTAAATTAAAATCCATTAAATCGGTTACAAGTAACCCGTTTGCAAGTGAAAATTTCGCTTTAATCGATGCTGGGCTAAAAAACTGAAATTGTAAACCTACATAAGAAATATAACCTGCAACATGAACATAAATGATGACGATGGAAAATCTTCACCTCACTCCGAATGGGTTTACTCTAAGAGTATATTGTTATTTTTATTTTAATAGATTTTTCCTAATAGATTATCAGACCAGCATTTTTAACTTGGAAACGTTCCAACAACATGTTTCTCACCAAGTACTAGAGTTCTTTGTTCGACTAAATTTTAGGTCTGCATTTCCTTAACATGAGGATGAAATAGAAATGTTTTGTAAGTCTATATTTCCTTAATATGAGGGTGAAGTGGAACTCTACGAAAAGCTATGCTTGTTGGTTTTCATTTAGAATTATCTGCATTTTATATAAATCTTAATAATCTTGGCGCAACGTTGGCTATCACAGACTGATATCCTTTTTCCTATTGTGTAAATTAGGAAAGAGGCCAATATGCATTGCACTTAAACACATTAAGCTAATATTACACTGTATTTTACGCTTCTAACTTGGGAAACTCGTTCTCACTGTTATTGAAGTTTTTTCACAATTTTGAAACTTCTCTTCTCAGGATGCTAGAAATAAATCTAATTTAATCGCCTATTTAAAAGAATAAAGTTCCAGGTATAGTAAGAACCCGCTAAAAAATTCATTAAACTAAAGAGTAAGGAGTGTAGCTTAGCAGTATGCTAGGTACGACAATTAAAATCGGACTGCATTTATCTGCATAAACTCAGGATATTTAACCCCGTCATAGAAATTATTGGATGAGAAAAAGTGTCATAGATACAACACAGTTTCTAATAAGGTGTATCCATTCAGATGATTGTTGAAAAACTTTTAGAATATATAGCTGTTGTAAAGAAATTCCTTCCATTCGATCACTGACTGTAATGATGCTATATGATATTAATTGAAAATAACGCTAAAAGACCTATATTATTTACAAAAGTTAGATTTATTTTTAAATCGACCTTATTGTAAATAGCTAGCGAAAACAAACAAAAAGGATAATTCAGTGTTTACATATGAATTAAATATGTATATACATTCCATAATTCAACCTACGCAAACAAAATCGGCAAAAAGTAATAACTGCGTGAAAACCGCAGATACAAATGATAATCATTTAGAATAATAATCATAAACACGATTCATTTGATCTGAATTATCTAATTACTTTAGTAATAAGTATATATCATTATATTTACATATAAACATTTACTAATAAATAAATACATGCTTTTCTAACACTATTAAATCTACAAAATAAATAAATTATGCATATCTAAATTATAATACAGGCGTAAAATGATGAAATATTTTCATGCATGTATATGTACATACATACATACATACATACATACATACATACATACATACATACATACATACATACATACATACATACATATATACACTATAACTAGGTAGAATAAACATGTACGCATTGCGAATAGCATACATGCATAAAATACATACATATTTATATATGCAGACTTGAATGTATATACATACGCAACAATCTAAAATTTATTTTTTTAGAGATGGTGGTATAAACGGTAGATGCCCATCGTATTTTTTATTGCGATCTTTACGATATGGGTCTACAAACAAAAACAAAACAATAAACTGACATAAAAAAAAGAAATTCAAGTGAGATATAAAAATTAATAATGTTCATCGAGAGCAGAAAATTGAATAAGGGAATATTATCAAATAGATTCAATATATCATCAGGTTAGAATTATTGTGTTCTATCTCCCATTTTAAACGTTGAAAGAAAGTTTTTGAATTTTTCTATAAGTAAAAATTACTTAAAATTTTACTATTACTTTTTTAAGAAATAATAACTTATTCTTCAAATAATTTATATCTAAAGAAACTATTTAGAAAAAAAATTTTAAAAATAAAATGTATTTTAAAAGTAATCATTACTTAGTAAAATCAACAATTCATTTTCTCCCAACGTTTAAAATTGGAGATAGAACAAAATAATTCTAACCTGACGATGTTGGTTAAAGCAGCAGTTGTTTAGCTAAGTCATCAAAAAATAAAATCTATCGTCATGTTATTGTAAGTTAAATTTTTGAAATAAAAAATTGAAAATAAAATGGACAAATTTATCTAGTGGCAACTAAAATTGAGGCAGACTGCATCGCCTCATTGCAAATTTCAGTAATATGACCTAAAGAAGGTAGTCCACCCACACCAATTTATTTCTGTTCACTATCAAACCATTTTTGTTCAACATTTCTTCAACATGCATAAGTTCTCAATTTTAAATCTGAGTAATTGAAATTCAGTATAAAAAGGTTAATTTTAAAAAATCTTGATTCCTAATACCTTTATCAGGAACGGGTTGAGGTAAATCAACAAGATGGGGCAAATGATTATTTTGAAATTGTGACAGCTTTGACGCTCGCATTTCTCTTGTCTTAATACAAAATTAAAAAGAATGTTGTAAATTGAATATTTCGCATCAACTGATTTTATTAGGAAATACTATTTAAAAAGAAAAACTTTGAGTCTAAAAATTTAATACTTAATAACTGCACCTAGAGGCTGTGCATTTTTTTACCTTATAAGATGTTCTGTCTGCTTTTTGAGATTTATTTACAGCCAAAAGTCCCTAGTAGTGAAATAATAAAACATAATATAACTTGTATTTGTTTCCTTAAACAAATAATTATCACTGCTATTCAGAACGTATATTCAAAAAAAATTAAATGAAATCTTAAACCTGCATGTCTTGTTCAAAATGCTCTTTAAAGGCGTGATCAAAATAGTCATGTTCAAGTAGTTCAGCACAAGATAACCGTTGAAATGGTTCCATAACAAGACAGCCCTACAAAGATCATTGAACAGCTTCACTTACAAATATGAAGCAACGTGAGAAAAAAAAAAAGCTGAAAAATATGATTTAATAAATTTAGATTTAGGAAAATTTAGCAGTGTTAAGAAAAATGTTACTTTTAAAAAGTTCAACGCTTGACGTGAAGTTCCCAAAAATCTATGCTCCAAAGGATTCTAAATAATCAATTCAAACAAAACGATGCTTAATTATTGGTCAGTAAAAAAAAAACACACACGACACAATAATAAAAGGTAGAGAACACTTTACTCTGAGAACTTTAATTTTTATTTTTTTAAATTTACCATTCTATCGCAATCAGGTATGGTAATTCCTCTAAAGAACTGATTGTTTTTAAATATGTCTACGTGACGAGGTATTAAATCACCTAAAGAAAATCAAAAAATTTTTTATAGAAGACATTGTTTTTTAAGATCTTTCCATACCAAGTAAATTAAGGTCACATGCATCCTCTCAGATTTTGGTATTAGGTGTGATTCAGTACTGGATTGCACCTTAAGTGAAAGCATATAGCAATAACTGAAGTTATTGAGAAGAAATGCTAGGGATTATCTTTTGAGATTAAAATTTTTTCTAAAGATTTTTTAGATTTCATTTTATTGATATCAGCCAAAAAAAGAGAGGGGAAATTTAGAGAATGGGAAAATCTGGTAATTGACAAAAGTATCTTGAAATTGGTAACTCTTCAGCTGAAATACTTTTTGTAAAAGCAATAAGATAAGTACAAAGAACTAAAGTTAAAAGAAGTAAAGGATTTTTAAATATTCCTTTGTTTTTGTTTTTGAGAGAGATTATCAATAAACCACAAATCACAAATAAGAAATAATCTTGCTTTGATGACCACAAAGTTCATATAATTGTAGCTTTGTTGTAATCTAAGTATTAGTAAATATTTTTATTAAGACAAAAAGATTAAAAAAAAAAATAACCTAAAGTCTTTTTTATTAGGTACAGTTGATCAACATCTGATTTGCCTGGCCATAGAGGTTGGCCAGAGAGTAATTCAGCAAAAACACAGCCAATAGCCCACACATCAACAGGAGCACCATATTGTGTATCACCAACAAGTAGCTCAGGAGCACGATACCATCTAGTAGCAACATAATCTGTATACTCATCTGATGGGCCAGCTGCAATCAGAAAAGTAATAAGTAAATTCTCAGACATAACTAGCACCAAAAACAGTTACCTTAAAGTTTAAATAAATGCCTAACTAATTTAAAATAATTTTGGTATTTACTGAGTAGTCGTGCAAATCCAAAATCACACAGCTTCACTATTTTTTCTTTTGTAATTAAAATATTTTCAGGTTTGACATCACGATGTATGCACTAAAAATAGCACAAAATTTGATACTTTTAAAAATGATAAGATAAACTTTAATCTTAGCTAAATAGAAAAATGCATTTAATAATCTACCTTGTGTTGATGACAGAATGCAACTGCTTTAAGAACTTGATAAATAATCTTCTTGATTGCATTTTCGGTAACTCTAAAATATTTACATTCTAAAAATGTTAAAATTAGATGTTTAAATTTATACAAGCCTTAAAAAATAAATGACAATTAAGAATAACAGCTTAAGTTTACACACTCTAGAATAAAAAAAAAATCATTCATATTTAAAACTTTTTTAGTTTTTTTTTTTTAATTTATACATTTATTTTACCAAAGAAAAACAATATGAAAAAAGAACAATTCTTGAAACTATTAAAAATTAGTACCTTTTACTTATTAAACAATATGGCAGCAATAAAAAAACATGGCACTAAAATTTTGGTTTTAAAATCAACATTTTAATTGGAATATGAAATGGTTAAGATAAAGAACACAATTTTACAAAAATTTATGTGGGATGATAGAATGTTGCAGAAGTATTTATGGATCATAAATTTATTAACAATATATAAATTATAATTTTTTTTCAATAAGTATTAATCATTTTTATTACTACTTAACTTTTTAAAAAACCAGTAAAAGAAAAAAAAAAAGAACGAAAAAAAAAAAAAAAAAAAAAAAAGGAACAAACCCATTTGGATGAGCTTCAAGCTCATTGAGGACAGTGAAATCGCAAAATTCAAAAACAAGATGAAGTTTTCTTTTGCGTCTAAACACTTCTAACAAGTTTACTAGATTTGGATGCTTTAATTGCTGAAATAATAAAAATTGAAGAATTATTTTATATATAAATATATATATATATATATATAAAGATTTAAAATAATTTTATAAATAAACAAATTTATAAATTTTAAATATAAATATGATGAGTTGGCAATAAAAATGATGGAAGTTTACCTTTAACATTCTAATTTCTCTCATTGCAATTTTTCTAATTATTGGGTCATCTTCACTTTCAACAAATTTTTTGATTGCAACAACAGTTCCATTCTCGCGATTTCTGCATTTAAATACAACCCCATATGATCCTTCCCCAATTTTAGCTATCTTTTCATATTTCTCCATGATATTGTGCTGCCTGTGAGTTGTATTTCGTGTGGATTCATGCATTTGAATGATACAAATCACTTACAACACTTTCACAATCATTTTATACAATACTCTTGAATGCAATCATCAATATTGCATCAAATATTACAAATATGTGCATAAATTTGGATAAATTTTCTTGCACTTAAAGCAACTTTGAAAGAGATTTATACTTATCTGAAAGTGAAAATTAAAGCAAATAAAAACAACATAAACTATGTTGCAATGAACACAAAAAACTATTTCTAACCTATGTAATGAGTATCACATAAGCATGTAACAAAGAAGGAATGCAATGGTCAATAATGATTATAAACAAATATTATTGTAGATAACTCATTGTATCAGTGAACATATTTACCTTCTCGCAGTTCAATATTTGCTACCTAATGCTTAGTTAATCCTTGTTTCATATTTTTTAATGCAAGAGAGTTTTAGTTTTAAAAGTTTTTTAAAGTTATTTTTTCAAAGTGGTCAAATAGTCTTTCAAAAAAAGAAACACCTGTCACTAAAAACACAATATGAAAATACAAAATTGATTAAATACTAGATAAGATATTTGTAAATAAAAAAAAAAAAAAAAAAAGAAATATGAAAAAAACTTTAACAAAATTTCAAAACAAGAATACTTTTAAAAGTAATTTCCTTAAATTTATTTAGGAATTAACTTACTAACTTCAATAAATGAGTTTAAAATATGGCAAAATAAAATGAATGTATAAAAAACAAAAATAACTATTATGAACATTTGTACACACTTATAACTGTTACTAAAGAAAAGCATTAGCTATACATTATTTTACTGACAACTCATCAAAGCTACAATCCTAATCAAACTTATAAGTTTGGCATAAGTTTTGATTAATGAATAGTTGATTAATAACAACTTTTTTATTGTAGCATTATGCTACCTATTAGATAATTCTATAGATTCTAACTATACATATAAATAAGAAAACATACAATACTAGATGTGGTATTGTATAGTCGCATTTTTGAAATGACCAGATTTTGAACTGCGCATGAATTATCTTACAGCAATTGAAGTTTTGTATGCTCTTTTCTTTTTAAGCTTGGTCGTTGATAAAAAAAAATGTAATTCTGCAACTGTAATAAAAATCTTTAAAAAAAACAAACAAACAACAAAAATCATATAAAAGTGTATCGACGCATTTTTATAGTGTTACACTGCCATTCATTTTAGTAACTAGCTTATTCTTATGTCGATCAGCAATAAAGCTACTCATTCAGAATTCCATATTGATTTATATATTTACAAATTTTACTATGGGAACCGTATTAAGTTTTCCTCGCCTCGTTTTTTCGCACATGAAAAATAAATGTATATATATGTAAAATTATCAATGTTTCTATTCAGTTCAGAAAAAAACGATGCAGAAAAAAAAAAAAAAGTTGACATAAAATGCATCTCTTTAATCTTCTTTAATAAATGTTTAGCGGGAGTTTTTTTTTGAATTTTCATTTTTCATCTTTATGAAAAAAAGAAAAAAAAAAAAAAAATTTAGTAATTCACTCATAAAACGCCAAAATAAAATTTGATTAAATGTAACAGATGCTTCTTTTAATTTTTTTTGCCGTTCGCTTAACTTCTCAGTTTTTCTATTATTCATTATTTATTCTTTCTTTTTTATCGAATTCTTTTTCTATTTTGCTGAGGAGATTTTAGTAATAGAAGTTTTTATGACTCTCATTTCTGTTTTTAACTATGAAATAATGGAAAAACACTCTTAAGGGATAAAAAAAAGTCATCAACTGTTAAAATCAAAAGAAAAGTATTGCATAAGTATAGTCCACAAAATCAACCTGTAACAGTTTAGCTGATTTGGTATTAAATGCCAACTTAATATAATTTCTGTGTCACTTGTATCCTCCATTATTTTTGTTGTGCTGTTTTCTTCTACATCTCGAATTAAGGTTATTCGCCGGTAAAAAATCTAAAATCTAGAGTACCGTCAGCTGGTTACACTGGGGACTGCAGGGGTAACTTGGGACGAAAAGGTTAATTTACATTTAGCAACTTTGACAGTATTGTTATTCAATTTAATTAGTTTAAATAATTATTAAATGTAAAGAACTAAATAAACGTTTTCGTTCCAAGTTACCACCTGATATTGGAAGTATACCCTTTGATGGTAATAATAGTATAAAACCTGCATTGAACAACCAAAACAGCCTCTGCCCTAAATAAATAAATATATATTTAAAGCAATAAAACGTTTTAACAAAAATTCGTAAAAAAAAATAGCCAATTTTTAAACAATAAAGTTTTTGAAAATTCTGAAACTTCTTTTCTTCCAATAAAAGGCCCCAAACTTTTGATAGGGTTCCTATTTCGCCTACCTGCAAAAAAAAAAGAGCGATTGCCACCCGTGTAAAAAAGCACTGTAGTTACACTCCTCTAAGACTAGCACCACAGCACCCTATGCGCATGTCACTGATAATTGTGTAGCGAATTTTTTTTCGCGGATTCTCTTTGCTATTCAGATTATTAATCCGAAAAGTTTTTACGAACCACTAGCGGATTTTTATTTTGCGAATTCTTTTTGATGTTCGGATTATTAATCCGAAAAATTTTTACGAATCAATTCTGTGTTCCGAGATGACGTCACGAAAATCAAAATACATTTGTCTGCCATGTTGGTTCAAAAACAACTTTAGCTCAACTTTATTCAAATGCGGTTCTCTAACTTAACTATATCAAAACTTATCAGTTGGCCATTTTCCTAGCTACTATTTCCTTTTAGTATAAGATTCAATTCGAAAATTATTAACAACAAAACAAAAGTGTTGTATAAAGTTCTTTCAGAAAACGTTTTATTTGAATAACTCATAAACTCTTTATATCTTCAAATATGGTCTTCTGTTGCATTTTTAATTGCAGTAATCGTTCTGAAAACTGCAAGAAGTCGTTTTATAGAATTCCTAAGGTTATTAATCACCACGATAAAGATACGGAATTGTTATCAACAGAACGAAGAGCAAAATGGTTTGCTGTTATAAAACGTGAAGATATCGATACAAGTGCCAGTCACTACAGAGTTTGTTCTGATCATTTTGCTTCTGGTTAGTTAATATTAATATATTCATTCTTATTCATATAAAAACTATTTATAGGATATTTTTGTACACGTATAATAGCCTGCACAACTGAAAAATGTCCTCTTTCTAGTCTCATTTGGAATTTTGTTTATTTTGATATTGTCTTTATATAGTTAAAATATTTATACGATTCTAAACTTTTAAAGCATTTAAGTTCTTCTTTGGTGGCAGGGCTTGGTGTAAACAATAAATATGTAACAATATCAGCATGGGAGATTTTAGGATAGAATTCTGGATCGGAGAGAAAATTTGTCTTTTTCAACGTATATGGATCAATATTATCAATTTTTGAGATCTTTCTATATCTAGTTTTACTTTGGTTTGAAAGGTTTTTATAATAGTCGCTCTCTGCGTTACTCAAGACAAAGATTGAATACGCTCAGTGTTATAATTTGTTTGTGAACCAACATGGCGGATACGCATAATTTAACATAAATTAAAACTTCACTCGGAACACAGAATATAACTTTAATTCGCTTAGCGAATTATACGAACCGCGTTCCGTTCGCGTCATCATAAAATGGTGCGGTCCAAAAAAATTACACTTTTTTATTATGTGCGCGTCATATAAATAGTGGATTTCTTTTTTATTTTCAATCAGTCCTATTTGAAAATCTTAACCTTCAACAATTCGTACAACAAATCAACAAGTCTTCTATTCTTCACTTACATCTATTACGGTAAGCCATTATTATATTATTTTGATTTAAAAGTTAAGAATTTTTCGAACTGAATTTTTGCGGATTTCTTTTTTTTTTTTTTTTTTGGATCGGATTCATTTGCGAAATAATTCGCTTTGCGGTTTGCTTCAATTAGTGGATTGGTCCGATAAAATTTATATTGTTTATTTTCTTAAAATTCAAATAATCTGATTTGTTCCATTTTTATGTTATTTCATTTTTTTTTTCTTTTCAGATGCCTGAGCTATCTAATATTTGAGAATTCTTCAATAAGGTGGAGGAAAATAAGGTAAAATGTAAGGCCTTTGTCAACAGAGGTGTCATCAGAGCTTGCTCACTAGTTCAATGAAGATCTAAACAAAAGATTCGAAGAGGAGCTGATGAATATTGAACTCTTTATTGCTCATTTTTAAAATCCTAACAGCAAGGGCATGTGCTTTGTGGATGAGGGAGAAAAATTTGAAGTAGTCAAAACTTAAGTAAAGAAAGCTATGGAAGAACTGTCAAAAAATGAAATTTTGGCTAGCCAAAGCACTCTTCCCCTTCAATGTTGCATGACGAAGATGATGACAACTTTGATTTCTCTGAACAACTGAGAAAGAAAGTGTTTGGTGCAGGTTACATTAATCCTGGAGGTGAAACAAACACCAAGAAAGCTATTTCAGCTGAAATTGAGGGGTATTTGAATGCAAAACCAGTTCCAGCAAGTACAAATGTACTGGAATTCTGGAAACAAAACCAGTATATTTACCCAATAATGTCAAGGTTGGCCAGAAAAAACCTCTGTATACCTGCTGCATCATCAACACCTGAAAGAGTTTTCTCAACAGCAGGGAATATATACAGCTCTAGAAGAGCCAATCTTTCAATCTCAAAGGTTGAGATGTTGGTATATATGAAAGAAAACACTAAGCAACTCAGCAAAATTCAAGACATTGTGTGGCCAGGAAATGAATTTGAAAAATGATAAACTTTCAGTGTGATTTTGACTTTTTTTATTTCTTAACATGGAAATCATTTCGTTTCATTGTATATTTGAATACTATAAATAAATAAAAATGAATCTTTTTTCAAAAGCATTTCTTATTCTGAATCCGTATAAATCCGTAAAAATATAAGCGGTTCGGATTTCAATTCGAAAAAAAAATTTCGAATTGCAATCCGATCCGAAAGTATCGAAACGGATTGCAATCCGAAAAAGTTTTAATGAATTTTTTTCTGATACATTATTTTCGGATCAAAACAATCCGTAAGTAATCTGAACCGTTCAGCAGAGATAGTTCGGTGCACAATCCGACAATCCGATAAACAGTAACGGATCGGCGGTCTCTAGTAAATAATGATGACATTTTTAGATTGGTTTTAGGTTGAACCAAATATTTTAATGTTATATATAACCAAACATGCGTAAGTATGTTATATATAAGGAAATGCCGGTTCTGGCTCATGAACACTTTTCCATACTTAAGGATGCTAACGTTGATGTGATGAGTTAACTTTTTCTTTTAAAAAAATATGTTATCTTGAGGGATGAGGTACCCCTAAAGATCTAATTCTTATCATTCAAAAAATTTCTTGCCTTTTTCAAACCTCAGCGATAGGTCGTGTTTTGTAGTGACCGATGGCAAGTGTGTGAATTCCGTCATCTAAGATAATTCTTTTGTCGTCGTTAGCGCTGAGTGCGACTTTGTTAATTTCTTCAGTGTAAACGTTGTGAAGATGAGATCGGAAAACGTTCATGGTTGCAAGTTGTTCTGTCTTGTTCATTAAGCAGTCTTTAAAATGTTGGTGCCTTATTTTCTTTTCAACGACTTTCTTTTTGACTCCTTTGCATTTTTTGTGTTCTTGATCTTCTTTAGGGATGTAGTAAGAGTAGAGCTTAGGTCGAAGGCCGACAAACTCTTTAATTTGTTTACCAGCAGCCTCATCTTTAAACTTGCCAATGATCTTTTTATTTTCGCCTACTTTGAATCCAGCGTTTTGAATGGCAGGATGATCTTTAGGAAAGTCGCTCGTGTCAAATTTAGTTTTGACATCACCAGCAATGTCTTTGTAAAAATCTTCTGTTTCAATTTCAAAAAAGAGCGAGTCAGTGTCGGTCATGAGCAGCTTGGCTTTATCGCCATATTTAGGCTTGATGTAGTCGTAATAGAATTCATACATGAGAGTTTTGCTGATGTCGAGGATGCACATTCCCAAGTAAACAGGTTTGTCATAAGTGACTTGTGTTTTCTTCATATGAATCGCAGCTAGGTTTTCATCAAAAATGACGTGTCGTTCATATCGAGTTTGTTTAGTTAATTTTAAGACTTCTTTTCTTGTGGTGACAAGTTTAATATCAACATGTTTTTCGATGTTTTCCATTGTTTTTCCAAAGACAGAGTTGTTCATGAGTTTGAAAAATTCTTTTTCAGATTCGTTAGGAGCTTCTTTTCTTTTTTCAGTGTTGCCATCAATATATGGTTTCATCCAAGGTTCTTCTCTAAAGGTGAAGCCTCGATGAATTTTGGTGATGACTAATCCCATTCGTTCATAGAGTTTAAGATTTGTGTGATGGACGATGTATTTTACTTTATTGTTTAAATTTGGAACGAGCTTATCTACTTTTCCAATGGTTAATCTTTCAGGAGCCAAAGGGTAATCGTTGTGTAAATCGTGAAGCTCTTCAGGATATCTTAAATCAACTTCAAGAATGCATGTCATGCTGCGCCAATTGTTGAGTTCTTCATCAGTCATCCATTTGAATCCTCCAACGGGAAGAGGTTGACTCATAGCCCATCCGTAAAGATTGTTAGCGTCTAAATACATGAGGAATTTTGAGGGTTTTGAAGGATCATAGTCTGGCATGTATTTGTTGTTGGCATTTCCAAGTCGGTTGGAGATCATGCTAATTCCGCCGCGTATTCCTTTTTTAACCATGTTGAGCATATCAGGATCGCTTGTATAAAAGTTCAATTTCAGCTTTAGTACTTTTATAACAGGCTTCCATACCGAGTCCAGGACAGGTGTAAAACTGAGCAGGATCAAGATCGTAATTTTTCATGCAAGCGTTTCTGAAATTTTCAATAGCGTCTTCTAGAATTAAGACATCAGACACGTTATAAATTTCTAGGTAATCTCTAAATGTTTTGCATCCAAATACATCCCAAACGTTTTTCGCATGCGCGTATTCTTCATCAGTGATGTGTTTGTCATCTAGTCTGGAGTAAAAGGCTTCTTTGGGCGGCAATTGCGTTTCAGTTAATTTTTCAATTGAGTTCATCCATTCGTAAGGAAAAATACCTTTTTTTCTTATCAAGTCGAACTTTTCCTTTTCAGGATAATATTCCCTAGCGTTTATGCATTGTTCATCGGTTAGATGGTTTGTCTAAAGTGTCAGACATGAACCTGTAGCTGTCAAGAAACCTCAGTTCTCTTAATACTTCTTTTGGTTCGCCTTTCTTATCGACAGTGTCTCTCAGTTTGATTTTTTTAGAGAAGCTGATATATTTCTCATCATTGTTGGGTATACAAGTGATCTTTCCTTTTTTTCCACCTAATTTTTTAATAAACAAATGACTGTCATAGGCAGACAAGCAATGTATAAATACGGGTATGAAATTTGGAATTCGATAATCCAAGTTGCATTTTTTATGAGCAGCACCACGATACTTTCCAGTCAAATGACAGTGGTCCCACACTTTGTCATCATTAAGATCTTTTTTGCAAATGTGACATTGGGTTTCAGCTTCAAACTTCTTTTTATCCACATCAGTCTTTATTGGCTTATTCTTCCATTCTTTTTGCAGTGAATCAATCTTATCGAAAATCTTTTTAGAGTCTTCTTTAAGCCTGGTGATAAACTTTTGAGCCACATCATCCTCTTCGCTTTCTGCTGTGTACATGACTGGTTTTTCTTTATAAATGGTTTCATCAAAGCATTCGATATGGTAGCTGAACGAGCATGGAACATGCTTTTGATATTTTTTGGTATATGACTCTTTATTATTATACTCAGTGTTATCCTCGATGGGTTTGATGAAACTTTCAAAGTCAGCAGTTACCACAAACGGAACTCTCATGGTCTTGTTATAGTTTTTAAACTGAACAGTTGTTCCTTTTTCAGGAAGATCGATTCTCATTGAAGCGTTCTCATAACAGTATTCTTGATGAATTTGAAGCTTTTCTTCCTGCTCATAACCTTGCATACAATTTCTGCAAAAGTATTGTTTATGTTGATGTTTTGATGCTGAAGAACTAGCAAACCGACTGAAATTTTTAATAAGACAATAATGGCTGTTGTCTTCGTTTGAAATATACAACAAATCAACACAGTGTTTTCGATCATGAAATTTGGATATTTGCATAGGTTGAGGTTTATTCATTTCGTAGTGAAAGACGTTCACGCTGATGTCAGGATTATTCACTTCAAACTTTTCGATTTGAGTTGTCTTTACAGGAAATTCCATTCCGTTCCAATTGAGCTCTTTAGATTTTTCAATCAACTCATTATCAATTCTTTCGTTGTTTTTATTTTTCATGTTCAGAGCTCTGGTGACAGACCACTTGAAGCATTGGTTGTCGTTGTTTACCATGTTAATGATGGCTTTTTTACTTTCCAACTCGGGAGACAGCTTCATGTAGGAAGAGCCTCTGAAAGGTTCATAATCAGCAAAGTTAATATCCATTCTTAAAATCTTCGACAAGACGCAATTGGATCCCATCTTGTTGTAATTAGCACTACTTTCCAAGACTTTCTCTTCCATTTCAGTCATGAGCGCTCTCACATCATCACGCTCCAATAATCTTTTCGTGTTGGATGAAAAGTTAGCTGTCTGAGTAGTTTCCTCACCAGTCAAGATGCTTACGCGAGTCATTTCACAGGCTAAAGAAATTCTTACCCTTGTATTCCTTTCTCCTTCCATGGTTTGAATAGCAGACTCTCTTACTAAATTAAAAAATGAAACAATGTCTTGATAACGAGAAGACGGCTCGTATGAAAACAGTCTGGTGGAGCGCTCTGCTGAATGCTTAGTCATATTAAACTTTACTGTAAAAGGCTTTGACTCGGGATGTTTATACACTGTTCTTAATACAAGTGATTTGATAGAATTTACCTTTTCATCGATTTGTTCCATTGATTCGCTTACCTTCTTCTTGACTACTTCAGGAACGTAAGGATCTATCCATTCTTTAATATCATTAAACTTATTTTCAACATATGACGTCACACTTTTTGTAACTGCCGTCAGACTTGAAAAAAATGAAGGTCTTGGTGGAATGACTGGTTTTGGTGTCATGACAGGTGATGAATCTAAAACCGGCTCATCAAGGATGTGATTTGAAGCGATGACAGGTCTTTGAATATTAGGATTTTGCAAATGAATTGGTTTCGGAGCAATAGGAGGTTTTACCACAGGTCTTGGTGGGATGATCGCTGGTTTAGGAGCAATGACAGGTTTCGGAGCGATGGGTGGTTTTATCGCTGTGGAAGGTTTAACAACAAACCTTACTTTTGTCGGCTTTATTGAAACTTTTGTCGGCTTTATTGAAACTTTTGTCGGTTTTACAGAAACTTTTGTCGGTTTTACAGAAACTTTTACAGCTGGTCGAACAAACCTAACCACGGTAGGTCTTTCATTAACAGGCAAAGGTCTCG
Organism: Hydra viridissima; assembly: GCF_058129835.1. Classification (NCBI taxonomy): domain Eukaryota; kingdom Metazoa; phylum Cnidaria; class Hydrozoa; order Anthoathecata; family Hydridae; genus Hydra; species Hydra viridissima. The sequence goes on along the minus strand of NW_028324308.1, from coordinate 1,828,341 downwards.
CCTCAGTCGTTCGTCTACGAGGAGCAGACCCATAACCAATGACAGGTCCTATAGCTTCAATGAGCTCGGCTTTTTTCATTTTATAGATACCTTTGATATCACCACGGTCTTTAGCCATCTCTCTTAATTCTTTCACAGTCATTTTATTTCGATCATTAACAGGCTCTTTGACAGCAATGACAGGTATTGTTGTTTTAATAGCCTCAACAAGCTTTTCCCTGGTCATTCTGGTATAGCCTTTTATAGCTCTTTCTTTAGCATCCCTTCTTAATGATGCCATTGATACTTTTCGATCTTTAACAGTTTTACTTTCCATTTTTATTACGGAAAGATTTTTCTTTATGTCACTTTCAATTTTTCGCTCTTTGGCGGTAGTTTTTGCTTTTTGCTTTTTAGCATCAGTTTTATCACCCATTTTATTAATGGAAAGAAAATTTTTTTCGATGCATTCAAGTTTTCGCTCTTTAACAATTAATTCCGGTTTTGAAGAATAGATACTCATTTTTATTATACTAAGATTTTCTTTAAGTCAATTCAATTTTTTTTAAATCTTGGCACACTTTCAGCATATTTTCTTCTTCGAAAAGTTTTTACCGTTTTTTTAATTCTCCCGTGAAAAGAATTAAAAAATTATTTGGAAAGACGTGAATACATATTTTTAATCTCTCTAATATGTTCAGTGATTTTACGACAATTATTACGTCCGCTAGCATTTAGTTTCCAATTTGTTCCTATCAGGAATTTATTACGCAGATCAATGTCTTCTTTTATATTTCTGATCACTTCTTCAAAAGGTGCTACTTCAACCATTTCTTTGAAAATGATTCGATGTTCCTTTGGAAGTTTTCTTATGTTTTTTAGAAATTTTAGCAAACTTTTTGATTTAGTCGTATCAGAAGTTGGCTCAAAGCTATCATCAAGAGCATTTAAAAGATCATCCTTTTGCATGCTTTCCATCTTTTTATTTATGCCAAGAATTTTATTTAAGTCAATTTTTTAACATGACAAAAGTTAAAAAATCAATTTTGCTGCTTTTTACGTTTTTCAAGCTTTTCAGAATTTAAAAATTCAATCTTGATTCCATTATCCACCTTTCCATCTCGACGCTCTAAATATCTCCATCCACGTCCAGTTCCTGCCATCGCTTTGTAAAGAGACTTGTATTCTACCACCTCACCCGTTTCAATGTTGGTTATTCTCACAGTGATGGGTTTTTTCTTAACTAAACTAAGCCATTCCCATTTTGGATCAACAGGTTTTTTTTCTTTTGGAGGAGGCTTTACTTTTTTTTTTTTTGCTCTTTCTAAAATCTCATCTTTACTGATCAAATTATTTTCAACCGCAAGCATCATCAACGTTATTAAATCATCTGCTGTTTTACTAACGCCGTTTTCATTCAACAAATTTTTCAAATACGATGTTGTATATCTCATTTTATTATACCAAGATTTTTTTTAAGTCAATTCAAAAATCATGATTCTTTAGAATACTCTCCAATGACTGGTCTTGTGTTTTTTATTGCTTTCACAAGCTCATCCTTTTTCATTTCTGAGTAACCCTTTATCGCATGGCTTTTACCTAATTCACGCAATTCTTTTACCGTTTTGCTATCCATTTTTTATTCAGATTAAAAACTAATAAACAGCAGTCATGTTGGTTCCGTCTGAAACAAATTTAAGCAATTTATCAGAAATAACCACTGCAAAAATAACTGTATTTGCAATAGTTGAAGTTCGAAATTTAAGGTTTACCACTAATTCAGCTGTTTCCGACGTCATTCTTTCTTTTTGCTTGCTGATATCCACAAAGAACAACGGATATAGTTTTATATATTCAAGCAAGCTTAACCCAGATTGACAAACAAGTTCATTTGTGCCGTAATATTTTTCATCAAAAGAGAACGCATCTGAATAAGCCATAACCACTCTCTTTTCTCCAAAATTCAAGTTGTAATTGTAATTTGGATACTTTATTCCATTAACAGTCACGTAAAAATTGCTAACATCACAATGGTCGAATAGTGATGGATTAACTGTTTGACTGGAATTTCTGTTTGTCTGAAGTCCGAACAAGATAAATCTTGGAATGCTTTTGTCAGTGACTCTTCCAAGCGACCAGGTAAATTCTGTTTGACCGGCTGGAATAAGCTGTCTTTCACATTTGTTTGATTTATAAGCCACTTGAATGGGGATTTTTTGAGCTATTAAATTCATGAAATCAGTCTTTTTCGAAATATCCAATTCAACGCGAGGCATATAAAGTCTGAATTTTTTAAGGTTGATCATTCCTGCACTAACACTTTCCGCTCTATAAATTGCATCATCGCATTCTTTCTTTGTAAAGGTGATGGTATGTCTAAACCCATAAACAACTTTGTCATAGGTTTCGCAAAATCCAAAAATGTGCTTCAACGGAATTTTAAACGAAAAAGCTCCAACGGATGTAGTGTCTGCAAACAAGTGGTCTCGTCTAACATTGAATCCTGAATTTCCAACAAGATTTGACGTATCCATATACCACATCTGTTTTAATCCATCAGCAAACTGAAATCCATAAGGATATTTCATCAATCCAAGTATGGTGGTGGCTGGACCTGGATACATCACTCTTTCCACTTGCTCTCCCGACAAGTCATAAGTCACATCATTAAACAAATACATCAAAGCGTTGTTCACCAGTGCAATGTTGTCTTTAGCATCATAAAAGGTTCCATCGCTCTTTTTCAACACTCCTTCAATAAGAATGTAAGCCTCTGATGGTACTGTTTGAATCGATTGGCAGTCAATCTCAAAAGTAATCGTGCCTGAAGAATTTAAATCGAGATTGGTTGGAAGGTACTCAAAAAAATCAACTTTTTCAATACCAATATCATACTCTGGGTTCTCAGTAACTCTTAATCGCTCAGTACTTATCATTTTTTATATAATAAAAAAAATTATTTAATTCATTTAAATGTCTCTCATTGCAAGTCATCGCAACAAAATGCTATCTTCATACTATTTTCATGCCATGCCCCATTTTCACCAGGTCTTGGATTCGAATCGCGTTCTTTTTAGACATTTTCTTAATTTGAATAGATGAACCAGTCTTTAATTTTTCAATGGTCTTTTTACCTTTATCAATAGCCACGTCTTTAGCAGCGGAGATGGCTGAAAGGGCTAACTCTGTCCCAGCAGATTTTGCAGCTGTAATCGCTTCTTGTCCAATTTTACTTGTAGCAGCATTTTTAAGCAAATTCACTGTTGCTTTTGACACACTTGACGCAGCTGCTCTTTTTATGAAATTTTTAATCATGTCCACAATACCACCTCCACCAACAACGTTCTATTTCACATATCTTCTTTTGTTCACAATGAGCATTTTTTAAATAAAAACAATTTTTTAAATAATTTTATCAATAGTCCTCATTAACGATTTATATTCCTCTTTATTAATCTCTCCTTGTCTCAACAGCTCATCGCAAATAGCAACAGCCACATTTCTTGACTCTTTATTCCCAGCATGCCATGCAGCTACACTCAATTCAAGCTTTTCCACCAACGCATTAGGATCGCTTGGAAGAATAATGACACCACTACCTTTTTTACCCTTTTCAATACGCATCATTTTTTCCCAAATAGGAGCAATAAGTTGCTGATACTTTGGTCTTCTTAATGATTTCGGTTTATGCGGTTGCGAATCAGATCTTATAGCATCACTATCCATTAAAATTTTTTCATAATTTTGCAAATCTTCATCGGTATAGCTCTTTGGTATTGTTAATTCACTCATCAGCTCCCAAAGACCTTTTGTCCCTTCATACCTTTCACCACCGACAATGATATCATCTCCATCTATTTCAACCTCCATTTTTCCAATGTACATTTTATCTCCAACTTTGTTCACTTCGAAAGGTCTTTTCTTTTTTTGATCGACTGACAGGCTTTTAATCATCTTTTCATTGCTTTCAATCAGAGGCTTGTAAAGCTTTCTCAAATCAGTCTGAAAATTAACATCTGAAATGTTGTCGTTGATGCTGTTCTGATTAATTCTCTTTCTTCTGTCATTAATTTGTTTCACAATTTCATCCCTTTTATTCAGGTCTTGTATTTTAAAGAAAAACATCTTTTTAAAATACGTGGAAAAAAACATAAATTGGTTTTACGATTATGTTGATCCTTTTTAAAATACGTGGAAAAAAAAACATAAATTGGTTTTTACGACTACGTTGATCCTTTTTTAAACAAATTGTTAAACGTTTGAATCGCGTCTTCTCGACCTTTTTGGATCAAGTTTTCTTTAGTAACTTCATCTATTCCCTTTTTGGTTTTGGTTCGTATTTCCACCGTCAAGGATTTAAATTTTTGAAGCTCCCCAAGAATCAATTGAAACTCTGAATCGCTTATTTTTCCGTCTATCAACGCTTTGGAAATGTGCTCGCTGATGGTGTACAATTTCGACTCAGCCAACACTTTAATCTTCTCATGCTTTTCCGCTTTTAATACCATCTTTTTATTCACTTGACCTCCAACAATCGATAAAAACCCCATGCCAATAGCCACACCTTCACACGCAATCGCTACTGGGCTGGCAATAATCGTAGACAAAAACCCTATTCCAGTCGCACCCAATGCTATACATAATCCTTGCATCACATTGTCCACATTCGAAATGATCCTAAACACACGATGGTACTTTTTGCTTAGATGAACTCGCTTTGCTTTTTCACTCTCTATCTCTTTCTGAATCTCGCTTATTTTATGAAGACGGTAAACATGCCCTCCTTCTTCTATAGGAGCTGATGGAAGAACTGGATAAAGTTTTTCATTCAATATTTCCATTTTTATTAAGCGAAAAAAACTATTTTAAATCAATGTAACTAATCTTACAAAGTTTTTCTCCTTTTTTAACAATCACGTCCTGTTTGCTGTTACTATTCACGTCCATAATAACATCATCTACAGACTCTGAAATAATAACTTCGTTTTTTCTATAATTCAATTGATCAGTAATTTTATTCATTAATGTTATCACTGCAACACCTTTCTCCAAATTCAGCCCAATGGATAAAGCTATCATTGTATGTGAGAGAGCAACAAATTTAATGTCTTTCTGGGCAAAAATCTCATATTGTTCGTTAACGTTGAAATAAGGTGGATGATTTAACGTTTTCGTAGACACAATAATGTTACTCGGTCTTCTTTCCTCCAACTCTCTAACCCTCTCTTCCAAAATTTTTAATTGCAAATCCAAACTGTGAACTTCTGCTGATACAACATTTCTAAAAAACTTGTGAGGAGCATGCATTTTACATATTAAAAATAAATTTTTAGATCATTTTTGCAAACTTAACAATTCATTATTATCCACCCATGAATTAAACGAGTCTGGATATCCCAACCATTTGACTAACGACTTGCTCTTGGTTTTGCGAATGATTTTTTCAATTCTGAATATGTCTTGTTGCGTCTTTTGCTTCTCCTGCTCGTAAAAGGTGCCTTGAATTTCTTCACCGTTAGCGTCAGAGATTTTATACGTAGGCGGATTCGTATACTGAACTTTTGACACTGTAAAAACCTCCTCAGTCCATCTCGGCGTATACCCTTTTTCAAAATGAGACTTCTTTTTTACGATCCTCACTTGATCGCCTATGGAAAATTTTGGTTTTGCTGGTAATGTTTGATCCTTTCCATACATATTCCACCATACCCTACCTTTATTCTTTTCATCGCTGGCCTCCAATGGAGTCATTTTGATGGAAGAGTGCTTTGTGTTGTTGTAATTTTTCACCATCTCATCTAATACGTCAATTTATTTATTGGTATTGTTGGCTGAAAAATATTTAAACATTCTCTCTTTCATCGTTCTGTTCCATCGCTCGACAACAGAACTTTTTTCCTCGTTTTCAGTGGAGTATAATTGCACACCCAACGCTCTCACGTGCTTGTTGTAAAACTCTTTTCCTTTATCTACCCACAATTTGACGCATTTTCTTTCACCAAAAATCTTTTTCAACGATTCTGCCACTTCAAGACCCGTTTTGCTTTTTAACGGAACGATCCATCCATACTTTGAAAACACGTCAATCACCATTAGCAAATATTTTACGCCCTTGTTGAATTTTGAAAACGATTGCATGTCCACCAAATCTGCGGCCCATATTTCATCAATGTCGTTTACAATCACCCTTCTTCTTTTAAAATGATGAATCACCGGTTTATGAAGCTCCTCTGCAAGCTGATCCGTCCATTTCAAATCACTCACACCCAATCCAAATTTAGCTTTGGCTTTGATGATGGGAGCGATAAGTTTTCTTTCGTTCATTTCTTTTTGAGTGGGATTGGGAATCGAATTCATTTCTTCAAGCATCATTCGATCTGCTAAATTTCTGTTTTGTCGGTCGTTAAAATATTTATAAGCTAAATCGTGGTGATATGCAGCATTGTCTACTCTATCCACCGGTTTGCTCCAATCTTGATACATGTCCGTGGAAGTGAGTCTTTTGTCTAAATTGGTTCCAGGTCCTGCAAAATTCATCCCTGGAACGTGCATTTCTCCTGGAAACTTTGCCCATGGAAGCTTTATTTTTTTTGAAAAATTGTTGATCGATTCCACCAAGTCTCCTCCATTGACCGCATGCGAAGATGATCCTTTGGGCGTATGAGAAGAAACAAACTTGCATTTTGTTATCCCACAAGAGTTGCAAGTCCCTTTCAACATAGGTCTGTTGTTTTTTGTGATCTCGTTTTTCAAGTGAATGGTTTCAGTCTCTCTTCTACACTTAACGCAGTACATTTTAACATATATAAAAACTTTTTAAATATAAAAAATGGAAGTGATGAAATTGTCGTGTAAAATTGGGAAAACCAAAAGAAACAACAGCAAGCTTTTACCAAGAAGCATTCGAGGAATCATCGTTGGAAAGTCTGGATATGGAAAAACAACGTTGCTGCTCAATCTACTTCTCAGACCGGGATGGCTAGATTACAACCGATTGTATGTCTTTGGAAAATCCCTTTTTCAACCTGAATACAAAATACTCAAAAGATCCTTCGAAAATAAACTTCCTAAAAAGGATATTGTTGATTTGTTAACGGATGATGTACAAGACGAAATGGAAAAATTGAATTTAAACCCTGAAGATGTTATTAACAACCTTTCAAAAAAATATTCCAACAATGATGATATGGAGTGTCAATTTTTTGAAACAGCGGACGATGTGCCTGAACCTGAATCCTTAGACTCAACCAAAAACAATTTAATGATCTTTGACAATTTGCAATTAACCAATCAAAACAAGTGCGAAAAATATTACATCCGAGGAAGACATTCTAACGTCGACTGCTTTTACCTCGCTCAAAACTATTTTGAGATTCCAAGACATACCATCCGAGAAAATGCCAACTTTATCTGCCTCTTTAAACAAGACCAAAAAAGCGTTAATCACATTTATCAAGACCACGTTTCGTGCGATATGAAAATAGAAGATTTTAAAGCCTTTTGCAATCATTGCTGGAATGAACCTCACGGATTTGCCGTTATTGATCTCTCTTCTAAAAAGAACGAGGGAAAGTACCGAAGCGGGTTTGACAATTTTTTATTTTTCTAAAACAATTTAAAAAATAATTCTTATTTAAAAAAATGACAGGTATAATAATCGATGTAGATGGAAAATCAAGTGTTATCACCACTGATTTTTTGGATAAAATCGTTTTTGACGAAGGAAAAAGTTATGAAATGGCTTTTCTCGGTCTTGAGACTTACAACAGCATTCCAAATGTAAACAGTAAAAACAATTCTTTCAAATACAGCATGAACAATGGAGCTAATTGGGAGAACATTATCATTCCATCAGGAAGCTATGACATTAAAGACATCAATGAGTATTTGCAAAAGTCTATTTTAAACACAATAAAATCAGCTCAACGTGGAAGTTATATTATTGCAAATAAAATTAATTACTCTCCAAACAACCTTTAAATTGGAATCAATCTTAATACTTTAAAATCAACCATTAAACTTGGCTTGAATTATTTGATTGACTTTAATGTGGAGAATAGCATCTCTTCAGTTTTAGGATTTACTAAAAGAAAATTAAATTCCAATTCCGAATACGAGTCGGATCATATCGTTAGAATTTCAAGCATTAACACCATCAGAATCGTTAACAACGTTATCGGATCATCCTATATTAATGGAACCCAACTCAATTGCATCTACTCCTTTTATCCAAATGTTAGTCCAGGCTATAAAATCATCGAGAGACCAATGCATTTGATTTATCTTCCTGTTAAACTGTTTGAAATTTCAACAATGGTTACTCGCATCATTGATCAGAATGGAGATTTGGTTGATTTTCGTGGAGAGGATATTACAATACGATATCATATTCGAGAAGTGAAATAAATAATTTTTAATACATAAAAAAATGAGCAATTATCAAAATATCAAAATTAACATCTCGCAGAGCCAATCTGATAAAATTAAAAAAGCCATTCAAGACAAAACCGATACTAGCATTAAGCTTTCTCATCAAGACTTGAACGGTAAACATGTTCTAGCTATCACTAATGCGCAATTGAACAAAATTTAAAAAGCGTATGAAGCTGGTAAAGGAGTCACACTCAAACTGAGCAGAAAACAATTATCATACAACTCAACCATTGAAGGCGGATTCATCGGAGCTCTTTTACCGTTATTAGGTATGTTAGGCAGCACTCTTGCTACAAGAGTAGTTCCTGCTCTAGCCACTGGATTGTTAGCAGGTGTAGGATCTTCTGCTGGTTCCGCTATGGTTGATAAAATTGCTGGGCGAGGTCTTTTTTACATGAGCAAAAATGGAAAAGGAATGAAGATAAAAACTTTAGGTGGAGAAGGATTGTTTATCACCCCATGGACTAAAAATGTTCACGGTGATGGACTCTTTGTTAAAAATGGAAAAGGCTATCAATCTGTTGGAGCCGGATTATTGCTCGGACCAAACTCACCCTTCTCAAGCATACCCTTTTTAGGTGCTATTCTATGAAAAATCGCTTGTTAAAAAAATTCGGATAAACTTTTTAAGAAATTAAAAAAGAAAATGATCAACTTTCAATGGATTGACGTAGAAGGAATTGTTTTACCTAATGAAGCTTTAACTAACTTTCAATTGATAAAGTCTGCTAAACAGTTAAAATTAAAAAACTTTCAAGGCGTGTTTGTCAGGGATGAGTTACCAAAAAAGACAATGAAAAAAGAATGTGGAATTGTCAACACAGGAGATTCTAGCACTGGTGGATTTCATTGGGTCTGTTGGTATAAAGACGGAGACAAAAAATACAGCTTTGACTCTTATGCTCAGCCTCCTCTTGTTGAACTGGTTGACTACTTGAAAAGTCCAGTTTATTATAACAGCGAGAGAGTTCAATTTGGTAACACTTCTTATTGCGGCCACTTGTGTCTTTATGTTTTGAAAAAATTGAATGAAGGTCTTGACTTTCAAGACGTTATCAATACCTTGTGGTGACTGCTTAATGAACAAGACAGAACAACTTGCAACCATGAACGTTTTCCGATCTCATCTTCACGACGTTTACACTGAAGAAATTAACAAAGTCGCACTCAGCGCTAACGACGACAAAAGAATTATCTTAGATGACGGAATTCACACACTTGCCATCGGTCACTACAAAACACGACCTATCGCTGAGGTTTGAAAAAGGCAAGAAATTTTTTGAATGATAAGAATTAGATCTTTAGGGGTACCTCATCCCTCAAGATAACATATTTTTTTAAAAGAAAAAGTTAACTCATCACATCAACGTTAGCATCCTTAAGTATGGAAAAGTGTTCATGAGCCAGAACCGGCTTCTGACTATATATTATGTTCAAGTTTGTGACAAATTTGCTCTTTTAATCGTTTTGAGACACTAGTGAAATTCATGAATCTTGTGCAATGTTCAATAACTGCATTTCTTAGATACTTAAAATATTATCTGCATCAGCAACCATGCTTTTAAACCTCGCCGAGACAAAAAATTGTTTTTGGATAAGATGGTCCACTCCCAGTGGAAACGCCCTACTAATATTCTACATTAAAACATTTTTTCCTGCATATAAAAGTATGCTTAAATAAACAAAGCCAAAGAATGTACAAAAATATATTGAAAAAGTATTTTATGAATATAATTAATTGCGCTGGGACCCAAAAAAACTCAATAACTGTTTCCATCATCAACCTTTTAAACTATTTTACTCATTTAATAAAAGTTTACAAGACGTTTTTGTATTTAACGAAATTTTATTGAGTAACTTTCAATCATATATATTGGTTGGTGTAGAGGAACCAGCAAGTTGGACAAAGGATGTTTTAAAGGAAAGCTTGCATCTTCTATTAGTTGGAGTCCAACAAAAGATTTATGATGGTTTTGAAATACTTCAGTGAAAGCACCACAGAGGTGTTCATGGAGCTTAAGGGCACAATAACAGCAAACAAAGACTTTAAAGCAAAATTAATTATTCATCCCCAGGATTCCAAAGTTATTAACCATTACATTACCAACTAAAAATTTTGCATATTCACCGTTAACCTTACACCAATAAAGTCGGCAAATATTAATGTTGTGCATCAATTAAAGAAAAAAAATGCGTCTGTTGTTCTGGAAACTCTCCGTGAGAGTCTCATAATAATGGGAATAGATTAGTAAACTGTGTCATTCGTTAAACTGTCAAAAGAACACATTTCCAATTGGTCTTCCTGAGCGTAATGGGGTAACGGGGGGTGAAACTAGAAAATTTTAGCATGTTTTTCTTTAGTGGTTCTTTTTAAATTAGTTCAAAAGTGTGATACCTTCATGTATTCTAAAGCTGTGTGTAAGCTATAAGTGGGTATAATCAACAGCCAGGTACCATCTCAGACTTCAAACAAAATGAAAATAAAAGCTTTTCTGTTTCAATTCTAAAACGAAACAAAAAAGTTGAGTTTTAGAGTTTGGCTTAAGATTTCGATCTAACTCATTATCAACACCTCTTATCGAATGGCAATAATATAACAATTAGTTAATGGTAACTAATTCATTATCGGCACCTCATATTGAATAATAATGATAATAGCAGAAATGTGGTTAATTTAACTTGCTTTAATTTAAAATGAATTTATTCAAAAGAAGGAAATGAGATGGTGTGCATTTTAAAAGGTGCGCATCCCAGCTCAATCAATAAAAATGTTGATGATATGGTTTTCAGTTTTTGACTAATTTTGTATATGGGGTCAAATAAGTCAATTCTACTGCTCTAAAGAAAGTTCTTAATCTATCAATCATTAAAAAGTCTATCCCAGCTGACACAAAGAATGTCTGAATGCTAAAAAGCTCTTCTTCTAACAATTGCAACTTCTTTAGCGGAAGTTGCAAATGTTAGTGTCTTCAAAACCTTGTTTTATTATATTTACTAATAAATTAACGCTCGTTTCTAAATCTTCTCTTAATCAGTGCTTTTCCATCCTTGACAAGAGCTCTCTGATCTCAAAAAATTTTTTATCCGAGATGGAGAAAAGCTGGAGCCTTAATGTTAAGCGAATAAAGTAACAATTACCTCACAGTAGAAGTAGAACTATTGGTTACTCGTTAAGAATTCATTAAAAAACACGTTTTAAATGTAAAATTGCAATTTTGGAGAACAATCAAGTGATGATTGTCATAACAACACGTAGACTAAAACTCAAGTAAATTCAACATATGTACAACAAACTAAATGAAAATGCAAGCACCACTTTCAAAAATTTGGAAGTGCGTTTGAAAGAAAAAACAAAATGCGTTACAATGAATTAAAAATTCATTTAAAAAAAAAAAAGGGTAAATTCTTAATTATTGATTAGTTTTTTAATAATCGATTTCTAGCAAGTGTTAGTAGCTAGAAAAATAGCGTCATTTCCACACCTACCATGGAATCGACATTTATCGCAGATATTAAAAGTTCAAAAGAAATTTTGCGACAAGTAGTTATTTGTTTTTTTATATCGAAATCAGCGAGTTTTGCTTTAAAAATTGAATAATTCTTGTTGCTTTGTTCCCAAATAAAACACATTCCTTGCAGCCACTCGACATAGCTGTTTTTGGGCCAATGAAGGCAAAGTGGAAACCATTAGGCCGACAATGGCGCATCGACCATATGAAGATTAAGAAATAAACAAAGAAAATATACGAGTTGCTTTAGATTTATTCATAATCTATCTTTCTATTGCAAATAATATCAAAAGAGATTTTAAAAAGACAGGATTTTGATACTAATAGCGTTGACTACACAAAAATGTCCAAAGATTCGCTGTGCCGCTTGCAATTGACGCTGCAACTACTTATTTAGAGCAGAACCTTTTAAATATGGCTTTATCAGCTTCTTCTCACATAATCTTTATTGAATCGCAAATTGATCCAAGTATTTTAGAGCAGTCCAAAAAAACTGACAATTGTTTAGGCTGGAAAGGTGATCTAGAATATCTGAAGCTATTTTATTTGTGAAAAAGATTTATCTAAGAATAGTAAAACCATTAATTTTTCATTTGAAACCATGAATACATTACGAATCAGATACAAAAGCAGATTTTAAGATATACGATAAGTGTCAAAAATAAAACTAGAAGTTCAGTTTCAGGGTGAGAAGAGTTTTAAACAAACCCTTAAAATATTATACTTGTGGTTGAAAGAATTCATATCCAATACTTTTTTACATTTTTAGTAATCTAATATACTATAAAAAACTCGGATGTGGAACTCAGTAAGCACGCCACGAATTATAAACGTTTTATTCACGTATTTTATTCGCGTTTCCGAATAAAATACGTGAATAAAACGTTTATATTTCGTAGCGTACTCACTAGGAAACCACTTTACGGATTTATCATGCTATGCTGAATTAATTTCCAATTTATTAAGACCTAATCACACCATAAACTATCTATTCAGGATCATTAGCTATTTCGTCGGAAGCTGCTACAAAAACTAAACCTTAAAATGATTTGTTTTTCCTGGTTGAAAGTTCGGCTTTAACAAAGTTTGGAAAATAGATAATGCCATAAATGATGCTTCAAATTCATCTCTAGGTGAATTAAAACTTGATATCAATTTTTAAGAACCGTCAATAACAAGTTCGTCAAACTTCACAGTGCTGCTCAACAAGTTTCATCAACCAAACGAAAATATAAAAAAGTTTGTTAACAGTTTAGAAATAGGAATAGCAAACTTCGTGAGTGTAAATGAAATTAGGTATATTAACTAAAGCAAACAATTTAGATAAACTGACAAGTTAAATAAAAGAAAAATGATGTGAATTAAAAAGAAAAACCATTTGGAAGTTTAAACATATATGGCAGAGAAAGTATGTAAAAATTTAAAATATTTTAATTTCCTTCGAGAGAGTTAATAAACTCTATGACAGTTGCTGTTAAATTTATATTAAACCTGAGTTATGTAAATATTTAACACCAACTGTCGTGGATGGCAGAGTTAAAGCAAGAGCCATCTAAAACGATCATCCACTGAGAGTTTTGTAAATATTTTTAAAATGCTTTAAATTTATTAGTCATAAAAATGTATGCTTTAACACTCACTATTCCGCTTTTTAGTTACTTCCAAAAGTTGAACATTTGGATTGACCAGATTAACCAATCCATAATGCAAAACGTTAATGTCTAGCTTGCTACAATGAAAGTTAGAAAAAAACATTAATTGATTATTTTAGTTTTGTAATTAGAATTTTCAAACTTAGGATGTAATAAAATGGCTGAAGTAATAAAAAAGCAAATAGATAAAATTGAAAAATATAATAAAAATCGGAAGGATTTCAAACCTGGTAAATAAATATAAAACCCATTATCAATACTAATCAATAAGTGTCAAACCAATAAACCTTTTATGCACAAAGCTCCTAACAATTAATGGTCGAGGTCAACGTCACTATTGCATGGTTGAAAAACGACATCGAAATTTGTAAACATTGGTTTTAAATGATCCAATAGAAGCTGAACAAATTCCTTAATCAGCCATTGTCACAAAAGAAGGATCCCCTAAAAGAATCATGTGGCTGAGTCAAGTAAATGGTTGCTAACAATTTTTTAATATTGTTAAACTAAAACTTCAAAACTCCGTTTGAAAATAAAACTAATTCTTTAACTTTCCTAGGTCATCCAAAAGCATAGCTTTCTTTGACCAATACTCTCAAAAACCAAAAGATGATCAATGTTCAGCTCAATACCGACATGAGGAAATTGAGATCTACTTTGAACAAGCCAGCAGGGTTCAGACTGGCGACAGAAAATCACAAAGTTGCTCAAAATTCCAACAGCTAGAGACACTAGCCAATTAATTAAGTCAAGCAGCAACTAATCATTACAGTCGCAGAAGAAGTTCCAGAATCCTACAAGAACGTTAACATGTTGCTGGATTGGATAAACACAAACAGCGTTAGGTTCAAAACTTCATGCGATCTCAAAGTTGCCAACTCTTGTGCAGAATTCAATCACATTCAAACAAATGCCCCTGCTATTGGTGTGACATTGACTTTCAAAAAATCTTTTCCGCCAAAGGAGTCTCAAGAACGTTCGTCTGTTGACTGATCACAACAAGTTTGTTGCAACTAAATCAATCAAAAGTAAAGCCGACAAGTTCATCAACATGATCGAGGCTTCTTTGATCACGGCTGAAGATTCTGAACTTGTTCTGGAACTATCTGTACCACCAATGGAGCTTCATCTTCTTTTGGGGCTTGTTAATCATCTTTTAAAGAAGCTCATACTGCATTGGCCAGACGCAAGAGACTGGCCTACAAAACTAAACATTCAGAAGCAGACGTTTCACGATGGTCATTTATCTGGAGCTGAGTACAGTAGCCTGTTAAAGAATGTTGATCTGCTTCAAAGAGTCGTTAAAAGATTCTGTGCATATCTCTTCTTGATAGTCGCGGTGATTCTTATAGCACATGCTGTTTTCTACCATGTTCCAGAGTTCATTAAACACCACGGCACTTCACTTAGATTCTTCAGTGAAAAGGCAACGTAAGCGATGCATTCAATATTCAAATATCATGGAGAAGATGAAAAAGAAACGAATCCTATCCAGATTATGGATCCAAGCTTTTGCAGTGCATCGTCAATTTCAATGGCAAATGTTAGTGAAGTCTTTGAAAAAATCTTTTAACTATAAGTATTGATAAAAAATGTAAAAAATAAAAGCACATCTAGTTTCGGTGTTTTTCGGTTGAAAGTATAATTATTTTTGTATTTCTCTTTTTGGTTTTTTAGAAAAGGTTTATAGTAAAGGAAAGTGTTTCTTTGTTAAGAGTTGTTAATCGAAGGTGTTTTTCACTGAAACCTTAAAAACTAAATATCTCAAATGACAAAGCTAAAAGATTTTGATATTTTGCATAGTTACGCTACTATACGAGTACATTCACGAGTACATTCACAAGTACATTCACGAGTACATTCACGAGTACATTCACGAGTACATTCACGAGTACTATACGAGTACATTCACGAGTACATTCACGAGTACATTCACGAGTACATTCACGAGTACATTCACGAGTACATTCACGCTTCAAAGGCTTTTCTTGGGAATCGCGATAAATAATAAAACCCTGAAATTTACAGATCGTGAAAAAAAAAAAAAGATTACGCTGCAGTAATTGAGGAGAGAGTATAAGAAAACGAACTCATGAACAAAAGCTTAGTTTTGTGAAACTCAAGTGAAATTTGTATAGAATTTAAAACAGTTAAAGAAAAAAAGTGTTTTGTGTTTGGTAACTTTGCAGAAAACAGCGAACTTGTCATTCGGAATGAAATACAGATTTGGTCTAAACACAGTTGCACGCTGTATCCAGTTGCGATGTTTAAATCTGGTATGTATCCATCAAAAGTTATTTTGCTCGATGTCGAATGATAAACATCACGATACCGGTTTTGTTTATAAAATTTCAATTGTAAAGAGATTTGCAACTTGAAAAGCTATGCTGCCGGGAACCCGACGTTGTTATCGTAACGTTCCAACATTGAGTATAAAACTTTCACCTTAATTTGCAGAAAATTTAACAATATTACAACAACCACAACAACAAAATAGCCCAAAGTTGCAGGCTTTGTAGCATGCAGGCATGACAGATATCGGTGGATAAGGAAGTTGATAATCACAACAAAGATGTCAAAAAAAAGTTCATGAACCCTCACGGGCCATCGAAGATGTTTTCTTAGCCACAAAGAAATGTCTTGTGTTACAGTTATAGCATAGTTAATGATATCGAAATATAATAAGTGAATCACAGATATTTTTCATCGATACCGCGAACGTTTTTTCAGATTCAACAAGATAAAAATAATCTCTGCACCAAATATCATGATTAAATATTTTACGGAACAGATTTATGTGCATAAAACGCAATTTAAAAAGGCGAATTTTAAATATTGCAACCATAACGCTAAACAGTCATAACTCGCTAATACCTTTAAATTGGAAAGTCAAACTTTATGACGATTTCATATTTTCATACGTGTTAATGATGGGGTAAAAATCAACAAAATCTGCTTTTTAAGTGTTCCATTTTTAAAAAAAGGATGATTTGACGTGAGATTACCATACGGAGAATGTTCGTTTTTAACTAAAAATGCATTTAGAACATCAGTTTGTTCTCGCTCTGTTTACCCTCTTTAGTTTTTTACTCTTAAACTTAACACAAATGTTTTTTGTTTTTTTTCATTCAAGAGTAGAGAAAAAATATTGATAAAATTTTATTAGCGCTTTGTAAATGTTAATAAAAATATATATATATATATATTCAGCATTAAGTTAAGATTAAAAATTCAGTATATAGTTTCCAACAGATAAATTCCCAACAAGTTGTAAAAGCATAGTTGTAGGAGCCTACAAACATACACAGGCTGCAGTTTATTAAAACAAAGGTACCGTATATACTCGCGTATAAGTCGAGAAATTTTGGACGAAATATTTACTCTAAAAAAGCAATTCAATAAACATTTTTTAATCAAAAAATAAGAAATACGAAAAAAAACTTCTAGGAATAAATTTGTTTTTTTTCTGACCCGCATATAAGTCGAATTGCTGTTTTAGAGTAAATATTTCGTCCAAAATTTCTCGACTTATACGCGAGTATATACGGTATGTTTGAGTTGCGCAATGTAAATTACGGATTATTACTGGTTGTTAACAAACTCTGTGCAACTTCGACTGTCAAATTTAAGAGTGATGTTAAAAACCAGATTAAAACTAGAAATTGTGTTAAAAATTCAAAAAGAAACAGCAAAAGTTAACGTAGAAACCTGAAAACGAAAAGTAAACGTAGAAACCTGAAAACGAAACGCACATTGATAAAGTATTTACTAAATTTAAATCTCTCATAAAATTTATTCCTCTAAAAAACTGTGATTATTGTGGCAGTTAAAAAACTGCGTGTTGGGAGTGAGGAAAGGGGATGAGGAAAATGACTGACGATCAGGAAACTATGCGTTTCCTGATAATGTGCATTAAACGCAGAAATTTTAATGGGCTTTCGTTTATAGCTTCTGCTTATATGGTACACAAAGAGCATTTTAGAAAACTGAACAAATTAACATCAATTAATCTTGTAAATCGGAAATTAAGTCGTTTTTTGTTTTCTCCGTTAACCAGACGAAAAAAACTGAAACTTATAGAAAATGCAC
Organism: Hydra viridissima; assembly: GCF_058129835.1. Lineage (NCBI taxonomy): Eukaryota > Metazoa > Cnidaria > Hydrozoa > Anthoathecata > Hydridae > Hydra > Hydra viridissima. The sequence continues at coordinate 1,810,679 of NW_028324308.1, read as the reverse complement.
TTGAAATTGAAGTTTGTTTTTTAAACAGTAAAGTTTAAGTAAAGTTTAAGTAAAGTTTAAAAAACAAACTTCTTCATTTTAGTTCAATCTATTGAAGACGAAATGAAAAACAAGCTATTTTCATCTACTTTTATTTAAAGCCAACTATTTTTTGAACTTGTGCGAGGTAGTTATGCGTAGGTAGGTAAAATTATACGTAGGGCTACGGGATCGAACTCCGAATATACAGTTTTTGTGGGTTTTAATGGGTAAAGAAAGAAAGGTTACGTTATTTAGTGGAAAATTTTCCTGTGTTTTTTATTTTATCTTACTCTCGAACAAAAAAAATCTCCGAGTAAAGCCCTGGAATCGAATTGATAGAGTTTATGGATTAATCTAACTTCCGTTATTAAAAAACTGAAAAACTGAACCAATGAACTTCATTCGCTCCGTTGGTACGGTGAAAATTTCATATTAAAAACATTTGTATGATAAACTAACGCGGAAAAACTTATTGCTGAATTTGACGCACAGGGAAGTCCAACAAGCCAGGTATTTCGTTCGCAAAGATTCCGCATTCCTTAAGCATGCTTTCAGGTATGACGACATTGAAAATAAATTTTCCAGACGTCTTTAAAAATAAGATAAAAGCGTTATAATTCAAAAATCCACCCACCTGATGAAATTAGTGGCCAGCATTGCTATATAAAAAGAAGTCTCTAACTTTATCGAACATTCATGAACTTGCTGGCAAGAAAGGTAGGCAAATTTTACAATTTCAAAAAATCAATTTTTGATCTTTAGTTATCGATAAGTCTTTTTAGTTAAAACTTAGCTTCAACTCAAAGAGCTCTCTAAATCAGCTCATCTCTCATCATTAGCTTCCTCCGAATAAAAGTATACGACGAGCTTTTTATCTTTTCATATTTTCATATCTTCTATTTCATATATTCATATTTTCATGTCTTAGAATAAAATATATTACTTCAAAAAAGAATTTCAAAAAAATGAATTATTTTACTTTTACCAGAATGAAGACATTTCAATTGCTCGGTATTTTTGTTATTGTAAATCAAATCAATGCACATTTTCGTAATGTGTTTCCTGGTGAAATGACTCCTAATAAACAAGATGGCGACATGGAAAGTATTTTTATGATCAACGATGAAGAAACTCAAGAGGAGAAAAATAACGGTGAATTGTTGTTACAGAAATTCGTTTTTTACTTTTAAAAAACAAATGTTAAGTTTTTACACAAAGTTATCTTTTCTGTAAATTTAATAGATAATGAAAGTTATGATAAATTATGATATTATGATAAATTATGATATTATGATAAATTATGATAATATGATAAATTATGATAACATGATAAATTATGATTTGACAATTCAGAATTTCGAATAGAATACTTGCAATTGAAAGTATATGACCAAACATTGACTTAAGGCAGCATGAATCAAAAAGGAGATTATAATAATTGTATTTCGCACGTTTTTCCTTCAGATCAATCCATGCAAAAATCATTCCAAAATTATGAACAAAAAATGTTATGTGGCAACAATCCATACGATACAAAGTCATATTTCTGTAAAGGAGAACATCTTTACAAAAATACCCTTTACGAAACATGCGGTGGCATTATACAGCTCAAAAAAGACAATTTCTGTCACCGTGGTAAACCTTATTCGAAGAATCAGTACCAGGTGTGTGGAGAGGGCGTGTACGACATCAAAGCTCAGTTCTGCAACGGAGGTAAAATGTACGAAAACAGTCTCTACGAAGTGTGCGGTGAAAACGTATACCTCGCTAGCGAAAACTTTTGCCACGGAGGTAAACCATACTTGAAGAACCAATACAAGGTGTGTGGAGAGGGCGTGTACGACATCAAAGCTCAGTTCTGCAACGGCGGTAAAATGTACGAAAACAGTCTCTACGAAGTGTGCGGTGAAAACGTATACCTCGCTAGCGAAAACTTTTGCCACGGAGGTAAACCATACTTGAAGAACCAATACAAAGTGTGTGGAGAGGGAGTGTACGACATCAAAGCTCAGTTCTGCAACGGCGGTAAAATGTACGAAAACAGTCTCTACGAAGTGTGCGGTGAAAACGTATACCTCGCTAGCGAAAACTTTTGCCACGGAGGTAAACCATACTTGAAGAACCAATACAAGGTGTGTGGAGAGGGCGTGTACGACATCAAAGCTCAGTTCTGCAACGGCGGTAAAATGTACGAAAACAGTCTCTACGAAGTGTGCGGTGAAAACGTATACCTCGCTAGCGAAAACTTTTGCCACGGAGGTAAACCATACTTGATAAACCAATACAAAGTGTGTGGAGAGGGCGTGTACGACATCAAAGCTCAGTTCTGCAACGGCGGTAAAATGTACGAAAACAGTCTCTACGAAGTGTGCGGTGAAAACGTATACCTCACTAGCGAAAACTTTTGCCACGGAGGTAAACTATACTTGAAGAACCAATACAAGGTGTGTGGAAAGGGCGTGTATGACATCAAATCTCAGTTCTGCAAAGGAGGTCGACGCATTGAAAAAGTTTATCATCCTCGAAACTATCAATATATTCAAGACTAATGAACATGGAAGTGATTAGAACCTTTTTTTGACGAATGATATTTCGTTGAAAGTGTTCGTCAAGCTTATTGATTTTTTGATTTTTTTCCTGTTTTTTTGTGATATTATAAAACAATATCTAGCAAGTTTCGCTTAATTTGGAAATATAATATTTGAATAAACTCTCATTTTTATGTTTTCGGTAATTTCATTATTATGTCCATTCGTGACTTTTCATGATGCGATTTATCTTTTTTTATACATTGTCTTTCACTAGTTGGTCCTTTAGAGACAAATATTTAGTTTACATATGATTGTAGTATTGAGGTAAGAGGTGATTGCAGTTTTGAAGCAAAAAGCAAATTTTGGATCACGTCATGAAAATTTTCTGATCTATCTATCAGATTTTTTACATCAGATAGATAATAAATTTACACTTTGTAATGGTTTCATGATCGCATGATCACAGGAAGAAATGTTTAAAACCCTTAATCAGTAACAAGTATAAACAAGATAATTTTAGAGAGATATTTTAATGGAAGATTTAATAATGAGTGTCAGTCAGTTAGCAGATTAAAGTTATTTGATTTAAATGACTGGTTTATTTATAATTGGCTGGTTTTACATATCGTTTAAACCAGTGACACACCCAAATTTTTGTCTTGGTTAGGGAAAGAAACAGATATTTAAAAAATGTTTTGATTAAAATGAAATGCTACCACATTTGATTTACTGCCATATTGATTGATATATGACGTAGGGTAAAGTAGTATAATAACCCGATTCTTTTATATTTAGTTGATTATTATGTAAACTCTACATTTTTGAAAAAATCTTTTTTTGATTAGGTAGCATGATTATTTAGCTCTAGAAACATCATAGATTTATTGCTCACACCTAAATCAATTTCAAGGAAATATCATTTTTCTTAAAACGGTACTAATGGCGATGTAAGCCTCATATGCGTCCAATATCGCCACCCACACTTTTTTTTATACTTCGGTATTCATAACGCAAATTACGATAAAGAAACGAATAAAAAATGAATCATTATTCTTAAAATCATATTATTTGTTTAACTTTTTATTACAAATCTAATCGTTTAGTCATTTTTGCTACTTGATGTACACCCTACTTTGCACAAAGTGCATAGGGCACTTTTTATGATGCATCCTGTGTCACAGTGCTCATGGAACCAAGTTTTGCATCCGACGCATCGAATCCAATCATCTTTTTTTCGTTTGTCATAGTAAAAGATTCTGCAATCACCACAAAACGTATCTTCGTCATTCTTACTTCTCTTTTTCGATGATTTTCGAACTTTTTTCAAATTATGTTTCGTGGCCATTTTTGTTTGACTTGGCCTGGGTGTTTCAGTTATTTTATCCGCAACTAAATTTCGATCGACAACAACAGCTTGGACATTTAATGATCTTCAAGTTTTTACTTTTCTAATTATTTAGGTGATGGAATTATTGAACGGATACTAGATGCAGGGTCTGAAGATTCAGGTTCCAAAGTACTAAACTTGTCAACATCAGGACTTTTTACGTTTATGCGATTAGAAATTTAATTTCTGATAATTAGGGTAAAGTAGTCCAATACCGTCGGCGGCTTCAATCACCATTTCATTTTTTAAGGTTGGCTTAAAGAATATTTAGTGGCGCAGTTTAGGAATTATTGTCAGAACTTCTTAGATAAATTATTTTTTAGTTATAAAACATCATACTTTTTTATTTGATTATATTATTTGATTTTTGAAAGTAAGCAATGCTCACAATGTAAACAAAAAAAATTCGTTTTACATAAAACATTTCTGGCCAATATTGCTAAACTGGAATGGGCAAATAACGCCACATGTTTATTTTGATTTTCGATAGTGAGATTTTGTGAATATGTGTTGTAATTGCACTCGAAGCTTGTAATTTATTGTTTTTGCTCTCGAATTTACTTTAAACTACAGTAATTTAATGCTGAAGTTTAAAAAAAATGAAACTAAAAAACGTAAATTTTAAAATTCTTTAAAAATAGTATTTAAGTCGCTGCGCTAATTGCATCAGTTAACACAAAAATGACTGTTTAGGGAATTCCTTTTAAATGTACTTTTGTTATTGTTTTCACAAACTCATTATTTTATTGTTTTAAACTTAAAGACGCTTATAGATGCTTTCGTTGTCAGGTGACAAATGCAATCTTGAAGATCACTGTCAAAACTGCAATTTCCACTATAATTTACTGAAGCACGGTTGCGTACCGCTACAGCAGCAAATGCCATATCAGAATTCAGATTAATAGGAATCTATCCTTTCAACCCTAATATTATCCTAAAGTACCTTTTGCATACAGTGAAATTTCTCATCGCATAAACGTAAAAAGTCCTGATGTTGACAAGTTTAGTACTTTGGAACCTGAATCTTCAGACCCTGCATCTAGTATCCGTTCAATAATTCCATCACCTAAATAATTAGAAAAGTAAAAACTTGAAGATCATTAAATGTCCAAGCTGTTGTTGTCGATCGAAATTTAGTTGCGGATAAAATAACTGAAACACCCAGGCCAAGTCAAACAAAAATGGCCACGAAACATAATTTGAAAAAAGTTCGAAAATCATCGAAAAAGAGAAGTAAGAATGACGAAGATACGTTTTGTGGTGATTGCAGAATCTTTTACTATGACAAACGAAAAAAAGATGATTGGATTCGATGCGTCGGATGCAAAACTTGGTTCCATGAGCACTGTGACACAGGATGCATCATAAAAAGTGCCCTATGCACTTTGTGCAAAGTAGGGTGTACATCAAGTAGCAAAAATGACTAAACGATTAGATTTGTAATAAAAAGTTAAACAAATAATATGATTTTAAGAATAATGATTCATTTTTTATTCGTTTCTTTATCGTAATTTGCGTTATGAATACCGAAGTATAAAAAAAAGTGTGGGTGGCGATATTGGACGCATATGAGGCTTACATCGCCATTAGTACCGTTTTAAGAAAAATGATATTTCCTTGAAATTGATTTAGGTGTGAGCAATAAATCTATGATGTTTCTAGAGCTAAATAATCATGCTACCTAATCAAAAAAAGATTTTTTCAAAAATGTAGAGTTTACATAATAATCAACTAAATATAAAAGAATCGGGTTATTATACTACTTTACCCTACGTCATATATCAATCAATATGGCAGTAAATCAAATGTGGTAGCATTTCATTTTAATCAAAACATTTTTTAAATATCTGTTTCTTTCCCTAACCAAGACAAAAATTTGGGTGTGTCACTGGTTTAAACGATATGTAAAACCAGCCAATTATAAATAAACCAGTCATTTAAATCAAATAACTTTAATCTGCTAACTGACTGACACTCATTATTAAATCTTCCATTAAAATATCTCTCTAAAATTATCTTGTTTATACTTGTTACTGATTAAGGGTTTTAAACATTTCTTCCTGTGATCATGCGATCATGAAACCATTACAAAGTGTAAATTTATTATCTATCTGATGTAAAAAATCTGATAGATAGATCAGAAAATTTTCATGACGTGATCCAAAATTTGCTTTTTGCTTCAAAACTGCAATCACCTCTTACCTCAATACTACAATCATATGTAAACTAAATATTTGTCTCTAAAGGACCAACTAGTGAAAGACAATGTATAAAAAAAGATAAATCGCATCATGAAAAGTCACGAATGGACATAATAATGAAATTACCGAAAACATAAAAATGAGAGTTTATTCAAATATTATATTTCCAAATTAAGCGAAACTTGCTAGATATTGTTTTATAATATCACAAAAAAACAGGAAAAAAATCAAAAAATCAATAAGCTTGACGAACACTTTCAACGAAATATCATTCGTCAAAAAAAGGTTCTAATCACTTCCATGTTCATTAGTCTTGAATATATTGATAGTTTCGAGGATGATAAACTTTTTCAATGCGTCGACCTCCTTTGCAGAACTGAGATTTGATGTCATACACGCCCTTTCCACACACCTTGTATTGGTTCTTCAAGTATAGTTTACCTCCGTGGCAAAAGTTTTCGCTAGTGAGGTATACGTTTTCACCGCACACTTCGTAGAGACTGTTTTCGTACATTTTACCGCCGTTGCAGAACTGAGCTTTGATGTCGTACACGCCCTCTCCACACACTTTGTATTGGTTTATCAAGTATGGTTTACCTCCGTGGCAAAAGTTTTCGCTAGCGAGGTATACGTTTTCACCGCACACTTCGTAGAGACTGTTTTCGTACATTTTACCGCCGTTGCAGAACTGAGCTTTGATGTCGTACACGCCCTCTCCACACACCTTGTATTGGTTCTTCAAGTATGGTTTACCTCCGTGGCAAAAGTTTTCGCTAGCGAGGTATACGTTTTCACCGCACACTTCGTAGAGACTGTTTTCGTACATTTTACCGCCGTTGCAGAACTGAGCTTTGATGTCGTACACTCCCTCTCCACACACTTTGTATTGGTTCTTCAAGTATGGTTTACAGTATCGGACAAAACATGGTGGACAAACTCAAATTTAGAACAAAAGTTAATCAAAAACTAAAAAGAACTAGTAAAACAATTGTACATATTAATTTTTAAATAGTTTATTATGTTCTTAACAAAATTTAAAACGTTTGAATCATACTAAGAATCACAAAAAAAACTTATAACACATTTTTCTCAACAAACTACATTTTTCCTTGGACAAAACAAGGTGGACAAATCAAAACGAAGCTTTTTTTATAAGATTTCATTGTCTTTATTCAATTTACCGCATTCTTTTGTTTTCACTTTTATCCTAACATTACTCTAAAATAATAAATAGATTTTGGAACGTCTGGCCAATTATTTTTTCAATTAAACTAAAAATAGATTTAACTCGTGATATATGGGGTAAATTTTGCAAAAATTGCAACTTAAAATGGCTTACGACAAATTAGGAAGTGTTTTACGTGAAAATATTATTAAAGATTTTAAAAGCGGAAAACGTCAAGCTGAAATTTGTAGAAAATATAATATAGCTAAATCGACTGTAAGCAAAACTGTCAAATCATTTGGATCTCGTGACTGCTATAAAACAAACCATCGGGGCGGACGTCCAAGAAAAACAACACAAAGACTAGATCGAATAATTGTTAAAGAGCTTAAAAAAGATCCATTTTTGTCATCCACAAAATTAACCGAAAAACTTGAACTACAAATCTCTAATCGCACTGTGCGACGAAGAGCTAACGAAGCAAAATTGTTTTCTCGAATGCCTGCCAAGAAACCGCTAACTTCCTTTAAAAATAGAAAGCTAAGACTTGCGTTTGCCAAAGCACACCAAAATTGGACTGTAGACCAGTGGAAAAACATACTTTTTAGTGATGAATCAAAATATAACCTTTTTGGAAGCGACGGCAAGAAGCGAGTCTGGAGACCAAAGAACACCAGATTCAATACTAAATATACCAAGAAGAGTGTTAAGCATGGAACGTCTGCTATGGTTTGGGGATGTTTCTCAGCACTAGGAACTGGTCCTATTCACAAAATTAATGGAATTATGGACCGCTTTGTTTACAAAGATATAATGGAAGATGTTATGTTACCACATGCTGAATGGGAGATGCCCCTAAAATGGATTTTTCAACAGGATAATGATCCCAAACATACGTCAAAAATTGTAAAACAATGGTTCAAGGACAAGAATATCACCATAATGGAGTGGCCTGCACAAAGCCCTGACTTGAATCCCATAGAAAATTTGTGGGAAATAATTGACAATAAGATTGAGCGTGCAAATGTGAAGACCAGTGAGGAATTATTTGAACAAATCGAGAAGGCCTGGCGAGAGATTGATATGAGAATTGTTGACTCATTAATTGCGTCTATGCCCCGAAGAATGAAAGAAGTAATTAAAAGTAAAGGAGGTCCTACCAAATATTAAGTCAACTTTTGAAGTTTTTTGAAAAATAATAAGTTAATTTTTGAATTTTTTTGAATTTTCAGTCGATTTTTTGAATGTCCACCTTGTTTTGTCCAAAGAAAAATGTAGTTTGTTAGGGAAAATGTGTTTTAATACTTTTTTAGTGATTTTTAGTATGATTCAAAAGTTTTAAGTTTTGTTAACAACATAATAAACTACATAAAAAATAATATGTTCAATTGTTTTACTAGTTTTTTTTAGTTTTTGATCAACTTTTGTTCTAAATTTGAGTTTGTCCACCATGTTTTGTCCGATACTGTACCTCCGTGGCAAAAGTTTTCGCTAGTGAGGTATACGTTTTCACCGCACACTTCGTAGAGACTGTTTTCGTACATTTTACCGCCGTTGCAGAACTGAGCTTTGATGTCGTACACGCCCTCTCCACACACCTTGTATTGGTTCTTCAAGTATGGTTTACCTCCGTGGCAAAAGTTTTCGCTAGCGAGGTATACGTTTTCACCGCACACTTCGTAGAGACTGTTTTCGTACATTTTACCGCCGTTGCAGAACTGAGCTTTGATGTCGTACACGCCCTCTCCACACACTTTGTATTGGTTTATCAAGTATGGTTTACCTCCGTGGCAAAAGTTTTCGCTAGCGAGGTATACGTTTTCACCGCACACTTCGTAGAGACTGTTTTCGTACATTTTACCGCCGTTGCAGAACTGAGCTTTGATGTCGTACACGCCCTCTCCACACACCTTGTATTGGTTCTTCAAGTATGGTTTACCTCCGTGGCAAAAGTTTTCGCTAGCGAGGTATACGTTTTCACCGCACACTTCGTAGAGACTGTTTTCGTACATTTTACCGCCGTTGCAGAACTGAGCTTTGATGTCGTACACTCCCTCTCCACACACTTTGTATTGGTTCTTCAAGTATGGTTTACCTCCGTGGCAAAAGTTTTCGCTAGCGAGGTATACGTTTTCACCGCACACTTCGTAGAGACTGTTTTCGTACATTTTACCGCCGTTGCAGAACTGAGCTTTGATGTCGTACACGCCCTCTCCACACACCTTGTATTGGTTCTTCAAGTATGGTTTACCTCCGTGGCAAAAGTTTTCGCTAGCGAGGTATACGTTTTCACCGCACACTTCGTAGAGACTGTTTTCGTACATTTTACCTCCGTTGCAGAACTGAGCTTTGATGTCGTACACGCCCTCTCCACACACCTGGTACTGATTCTTCGAATAAGGTTTACCACGGTGACAGAAATTGTCTTTTTTGAGCTGTATAATGCCACCGCATGTTTCGTAAAGGGTATTTTTGTAAAGATGTTCTCCTTTACAGAAATATGACTTTGTATCGTATGGATTGTTGCCACATAACATTTTTTGTTCATAATTTTGGAATGATTTTTGCATGGATTGATCTGAAGGAAAAACGTGCGAAATACAATTATTATAATCTCCTTTTTGATTCATGCTGCCTTAAGTCAATGTTTGGTCATATACTTTCAATTGCAAGTATTCTATTCGAAATTCTGAATTGTCAAATCATAATTTATCATGTTATCATAATTTATCATATTATCATAATTTATCATAATATCATAATTTATCATAATATCATAATTTATCATAACTTTCATTATCTATTAAATTTACAGAAAAGATAACTTTGTGTAAAAACTTAACATTTGTTTTTTAAAAGTAAAAAACGAATTTCTGTAACAACAATTCACCGTTATTTTTCTCCTCTTGAGTTTCTTCATCGTTGATCATAAAAATACTTTCCATGTCGCCATCTTGTTTATTAGGAGTCATTTCACCAGGAAACACATTACGAAAATGTGCATTGATTTGATTTACAATAACAAAAATACCGAGCAATTGAAATGTCTTCATTCTGGTAAAAGTAAAATAATTCATTTTTTTGAAATTCTTTTTTGAAGTAATATATTTTATTCTAAGACATGAAAATATGAATATATGAAATAGAAGATATGAAAATATGAAAAGATAAAAAGCTCGTCGTATACTTTTATTCGGAGGAAGCTAATGATGAGAGATGAGCTGATTTAGAGAGCTCTTTGAGTTGAAGCTAAGTTTTAACTAAAAAGACTTATCGATAACTAAAGATCAAAAATTGATTTTTTGAAATTGTAAAATTTGCCTACCTTTCTTGCCAGCAAGTTCATGAATGTTCGATAAAGTTAGAGACTTCTTTTTATATAGCAATGCTGGCCACTAATTTCATCAGGTGGGTGGATTTTTGAATTATAACGCTTTTATCTTATTTTTAAAGACGTCTGGAAAATTTATTTTCAATGTCGTCATACCTGAAAGCATGCTTAAGGAATGCGGAATCTTTGCGAACGAAATACCTGGCTTGTTGGACTTCCCTGTGCGTCAAATTCAGCAATAAGTTTTTCCGCGTTAGTTTATCATACAAATGTTTTTAATATGAAATTTTCACCGTACCAACGGAGCGAATGAAGTTCATTGGTTCAGTTTTTCAGTTTTTTAATAACGGAAGTTAGATTAATCCATAAACTCTATCAATTCGATTCCAGGGCTTTACTCGGAGATTTTTTTTGTTCGAGAGTAAGATAAAATAAAAAACACAGGAAAATTTTCCACTAAATAACGTAACCTTTCTTTCTTTACCCATTAAAACCCACAAAAACTGTATATTCGGAGTTCGATCCCGTAGCCCTACGTATAATTTTACCTACCTACGCATAACTACCTCGCACAAGTTCAAAAAATAGTTGGCTTTAAATAAAAGTAGATGAAAATAGCTTGTTTTTCATTTCGTCTTCAATAGATTGAACTAAAATGAAGAAGTTTGTTTTTTAAACTTTACTTAAACTTTACTTAAACTTTACTGTTTAAAAAACAAACTTCAATTTCAAGTGCATTTTCTATAAGTTTCAGTTTTTTTCGTCTGGTTAACGGAGAAAACAAAAAACGACTTAATTTCCGATTTACAAGATTAATTGATGTTAATTTGTTCAGTTTTCTAAAATGCTCTTTGTGTACCATATAAGCAGAAGCTATAAACGAAAGCCCATTAAAATTTCTGCGTTTAATGCACATTATCAGGAAACGCATAGTTTCCTGATCGTCAGTCATTTTCCTCATCCCCTTTCCTCACTCCCAACACGCAGTTTTTTAACTGCCACAATAATCACAGTTTTTTAGAGGAATAAATTTTATGAGAGATTTAAATTTAGTAAATACTTTATCAATGTGCGTTTCGTTTTCAGGTTTCTACGTTTACTTTTCGTTTTCAGGTTTCTACGTTAACTTTTGCTGTTTCTTTTTGAATTTTTAACACAATTTCTAGTTTTAATCTGGTTTTTAACATCACTCTTAAATTTGACAGTCGAAGTTGCACAGAGTTTGTTAACAACCAGTAATAATCCGTAATTTACATTGCGCAACTCAAACATACCGTATATACTCGCGTATAAGTCGAGAAATTTTGGACGAAATATTTACTCTAAAACAGCAATTCGACTTATATGCGGGTCAGAAAAAAAACAAATTTATTCCTAGAAGTTTTTTTTCGTATTTCTTATTTTTTGATTAAAAAATGTTTATTGAATTGCTTTTTTAGAGTAAATATTTCGTCCAAAATTTCTCGACTTATACGCGAGTATATACGGTACCTTTGTTTTAATAAACTGCAGCCTGTGTATGTTTGTAGGCTCCTACAACTATGCTTTTACAACTTGTTGGGAATTTATCTGTTGGAAACTATATACTGAATTTTTAATCTTAACTTAATGCTGAATATATATATATATATATTTTTATTAACATTTACAAAGCGCTAATAAAATTTTATCAATATTTTTTCTCTACTCTTGAATGAAAAAAAACAAAAAACATTTGTGTTAAGTTTAAGAGTAAAAAACTAAAGAGGGTAAACAGAGCGAGAACAAACTGATGTTCTAAATGCATTTTTAGTTAAAAACGAACATTCTCCGTATGGTAATCTCACGTCAAATCATCCTTTTTTTAAAAATGGAACACTTAAAAAGCAGATTTTGTTGATTTTTACCCCATCATTAACACGTATGAAAATATGAAATCGTCATAAAGTTTGACTTTCCAATTTAAAGGTATTAGCGAGTTATGACTGTTTAGCGTTATGGTTGCAATATTTAAAATTCGCCTTTTTAAATTGCGTTTTATGCACATAAATCTGTTCCGTAAAATATTTAATCATGATATTTGGTGCAGAGATTATTTTTATCTTGTTGAATCTGAAAAAACGTTCGCGGTATCGATGAAAAATATCTGTGATTCACTTATTATATTTCGATATCATTAACTATGCTATAACTGTAACACAAGACATTTCTTTGTGGCTAAGAAAACATCTTCGATGGCCCGTGAGGGTTCATGAACTTTTTTTTGACATCTTTGTTGTGATTATCAACTTCCTTATCCACCGATATCTGTCATGCCTGCATGCTACAAAGCCTGCAACTTTGGGCTATTTTGTTGTTGTGGTTGTTGTAATATTGTTAAATTTTCTGCAAATTAAGGTGAAAGTTTTATACTCAATGTTGGAACGTTACGATAACAACGTCGGGTTCCCGGCAGCATAGCTTTTCAAGTTGCAAATCTCTTTACAATTGAAATTTTATAAACAAAACCGGTATCGTGATGTTTATCATTCGACATCGAGCAAAATAACTTTTGATGGATACATACCAGATTTAAACATCGCAACTGGATACAGCGTGCAACTGTGTTTAGACCAAATCTGTATTTCATTCCGAATGACAAGTTCGCTGTTTTCTGCAAAGTTACCAAACACAAAACACTTTTTTTCTTTAACTGTTTTAAATTCTATACAAATTTCACTTGAGTTTCACAAAACTAAGCTTTTGTTCATGAGTTCGTTTTCTTATACTCTCTCCTCAATTACTGCAGCGTAATCTTTTTTTTTTTTTCACGATCTGTAAATTTCAGGGTTTTATTATTTATCGCGATTCCCAAGAAAAGCCTTTGAAGCGTGAATGTACTCGTGAATGTACTCGTGAATGTACTCGTGAATGTACTCGTGAATGTACTCGTGAATGTACTCGTATAGTACTCGTGAATGTACTCGTGAATGTACTCGTGAATGTACTCGTGAATGTACTTGTGAATGTACTCGTGAATGTACTCGTATAGTAGCGTAACTATGCAAAATATCAAAATCTTTTAGCTTTGTCATTTGAGATATTTAGTTTTTAAGGTTTCAGTGAAAAACACCTTCGATTAACAACTCTTAACAAAGAAACACTTTCCTTTACTATAAACCTTTTCTAAAAAACCAAAAAGAGAAATACAAAAATAATTATACTTTCAACCGAAAAACACCGAAACTAGATGTGCTTTTATTTTTTACATTTTTTATCAATACTTATAGTTAAAAGATTTTTTCAAAGACTTCACTAACATTTGCCATTGAAATTGACGATGCACTGCAAAAGCTTGGATCCATAATCTGGATAGGATTCGTTTCTTTTTCATCTTCTCCATGATATTTGAATATTGAATGCATCGCTTACGTTGCCTTTTCACTGAAGAATCTAAGTGAAGTGCCGTGGTGTTTAATGAACTCTGGAACATGGTAGAAAACAGCATGTGCTATAAGAATCACCGCGACTATCAAGAAGAGATATGCACAGAATCTTTTAACGACTCTTTGAAGCAGATCAACATTCTTTAACAGGCTACTGTACTCAGCTCCAGATAAATGACCATCGTGAAACGTCTGCTTCTGAATGTTTAGTTTTGTAGGCCAGTCTCTTGCGTCTGGCCAATGCAGTATGAGCTTCTTTAAAAGATGATTAACAAGCCCCAAAAGAAGATGAAGCTCCATTGGTGGTACAGATAGTTCCAGAACAAGTTCAGAATCTTCAGCCGTGATCAAAGAAGCCTCGATCATGTTGATGAACTTGTCGGCTTTACTTTTGATTGATTTAGTTGCAACAAACTTGTTGTGATCAGTCAACAGACGAACGTTCTTGAGACTCCTTTGGCGGAAAAGATTTTTTGAAAGTCAATGTCACACCAATAGCAGGGGCATTTGTTTGAATGTGATTGAATTCTGCACAAGAGTTGGCAACTTTGAGATCGCATGAAGTTTTGAACCTAACGCTGTTTGTGTTTATCCAATCCAGCAACATGTTAACGTTCTTGTAGGATTCTGGAACTTCTTCTGCGACTGTAATGATTAGTTGCTGCTTGACTTAATTAATTGGCTAGTGTCTCTAGCTGTTGGAATTTTGAGCAACTTTGTGATTTTCTGTCGCCAGTCTGAACCCTGCTGGCTTGTTCAAAGTAGATCTCAATTTCCTCATGTCGGTATTGAGCTGAACATTGATCATCTTTTGGTTTTTGAGAGTATTGGTCAAAGAAAGCTATGCTTTTGGATGACCTAGGAAAGTTAAAGAATTAGTTTTATTTTCAAACGGAGTTTTGAAGTTTTAGTTTAACAATATTAAAAAATTGTTAGCAACCATTTACTTGACTCAGCCACATGATTCTTTTAGGGGATCCTTCTTTTGTGACAATGGCTGATTAAGGAATTTGTTCAGCTTCTATTGGATCATTTAAAACCAATGTTTACAAATTTCGATGTCGTTTTTCAACCATGCAATAGTGACGTTGACCTCGACCATTAATTGTTAGGAGCTTTGTGCATAAAAGGTTTATTGGTTTGACACTTATTGATTAGTATTGATAATGGGTTTTATATTTATTTACCAGGTTTGAAATCCTTCCGATTTTTATTATATTTTTCAATTTTATCTATTTGCTTTTTTATTACTTCAGCCATTTTATTACATCCTAAGTTTGAAAATTCTAATTACAAAACTAAAATAATCAATTAATGTTTTTTTCTAACTTTCATTGTAGCAAGCTAGACATTAACGTTTTGCATTATGGATTGGTTAATCTGGTCAATCCAAATGTTCAACTTTTGGAAGTAACTAAAAAGCGGAATAGTGAGTGTTAAAGCATACATTTTTATGACTAATAAATTTAAAGCATTTTAAAAATATTTACAAAACTCTCAGTGGATGATCGTTTTAGATGGCTCTTGCTTTAACTCTGCCATCCACGACAGTTGGTGTTAAATATTTACATAACTCAGGTTTAATATAAATTTAACAGCAACTGTCATAGAGTTTATTAACTCTCTCGAAGGAAATTAAAATATTTTAAATTTTTACATACTTTCTCTGCCATATATGTTTAAACTTCCAAAAGGTTTTTCTTTTTAATTCACATCATTTATCTACTAAATTTGATTAAACTTTTGAAGCACTGTTTTCTTATCATATGTGTTTCACGCTCATTGTATATCTCGAAATCTGCTTTTTTGTTTAATTTATAATGTATTCATAGTTTTAAATGAAATATCAATGCATTTGTAACATTTTTGTTTTGAATTTGAAGTTAAGTCTCAGATGTCACAACCGAAGGTAAGTCTTGTTTTTCGGTAAGACATTTGGACTGGTATTTTTATGTGGTGTTGGTTTTTCTTGTAACCACGTCTCATAAAAAAAAACAAAAAAAAACGTGTTATATTTTCGGACGTTACGGAGTAACATTTTAAGTAATATATTTCGCTTCCACTGAAATAAATCAATTACCTTTTCACTCTTTTTTCAAATTATTTTCTATGTATTTTTTTTCTAACCATTTTTTTTTTAAATACAAATCTCACAATATCATGTGTAATTTGTATAAAAAAGGATCCCAGTCAAACATCTTATAGGCCACGTATAGTGATTTTTTTAAAACCCATTTTACCTCCAATTGATTTTAAAATTACTATCAATTAATCAAATCGTTAATTTATAAAGTTTATAAAATATATTTTATAAAATATTGTTTTTTTGTTTGGTTTATTTGGAAAGTAATTTTTTTAATTTTGCAGCAATCAATGTTAGAAACAAAATCAACACTTAAGTCTGTTTAAAAAGTTCTATTAATTATTATTAAATAAAGTGCATTTAGATGAGCATTTAACATTGAGGACCAAGGATCTCTTTTAAGTCTTACTATTTTTGAAAATATTGTCTCTGCAATACAATTAATGGTTGGCAATGTTTTTTTAAAAAAGCATATGCAATCTCTACATTTGGAAACTCTGATCCTTGAACTTCTATAATATCCTTGCAAATATTCAAGAGGGGACATATTTTTCTCACTCTCCATGAATTTAAAAAACTGAACCATCTTGGAATGCAGCATTTATATTTGAAGGATGAGTTGTACAAAAAGATTTGGTGTATCAAATTATTATTTTTTTGGTAGTATTGTTATGGTGTATAACATTTTAGTAAATGTTTTATTTCAATAAGAAATGGCAACTCACGCTCACATGAGTCATGAAGTTGTTCCTGATGCTTTGCCATATGTTGATCAAGGTTATGATGAACCAGGGATTAGAGAAATGGTAGGCATGAACAATGTATTTATAGAGTTTATATAGATAAACATACTTAATCACGATAAACTATTTTTGATGTATTAACATATTTACTTATCCTAATTCTGGTTGTAATTACATTTTATTCAGGGTAACTTGAACTAGGAGTAGTTTTTAATAGCTAAGTGTCAAATATAGCTTAATTTATCTGAAACTAGGTAAAGTGATCTGAAGTTTAAATTGAAGTTTATTTAACTCATTAGGTAAATGAATTGATTGAGGAAGAAACTAAAAGATACAAGCCAACTAAAAATTATCTGGAATTTATGGCCGCACCTAATTATGGAGCATTTGAGGTATAAAAAAAACACATTTTGATAAATCATCACCATAACAATAATTATTGAAAAGTTTTCTTTTTCATGATTTTTAGTTTTCTTGTTGCATCATCAAAACCATTAAGAAAATTAAAAATTTAGTTGTAAAAACAATTTTCTGAATTAATTCATAGAGATGTAACCATAGAAGTTTGGTTGTTTTACTTGATCAAAACCTTTATTATTAGTTTAGTATTAATATATATAATTCTTAAAAAAAAAAAAATTTAAATCTGGTTTGTATGTTAAATTTTTATGTAAATAACTAACATAAACTCCTTTTCCATTAAATCATATATTAGTTTCTTACCATTTTAAAATTTTACAGTAGCTATTAGCAATTTTGATTTTAAAAAGCTTCTTAAAAATATAACAGGAACAAACTGATTTTTTTTTTTTTTCATTTTTCATTATCTTGTGGCTTTCTTGTGATTTCACTTTTAAAAAGATGAATTCTTTATCTCATCTGTTTACCTATGTCTGGTTCTGCTGCTGTTGTCTTTTCTTTGTTAGATTACTGTACATGTGTTTTTAAAATACATTTTGAAAGGTCAATAAATGATCATATTGGTAGACTGTAGTTAATGATTTTAAAACATTCAAAATGCTAAAAGCACAATAGCACATTTTTAGCAATATTCACAGAAACTTGTGATGTTTAGCTGTCTGTAATAATTTGTAGGATTGGTCTTCTTTTGAGCACTTGATATAGTTAACAAAGTAATTCAAGTATACAACTCAATTCAGCCTACTTCCATCCTGAGAAATGAGCAAAAGCCTGGAGGTGAAACTTTTTTTCATTAGGCACTTATAACTGACATATAGAGATATGAATGCTATTGGTGCAAAGTTACTGCACACTGAAGTTACTGAAAAATTTGAAATGATTTCCTCGCTCTTCGATCTTTTATTGGCTAAATTAGACTCAATCAACAAGATCATCAAGTAGATCAACAAGACATCAGCAATAGATCATCAAGTAGATCAACAAGACATCAATAAATCAACAAGATCATCAATTACTCAGGTGATGAAATGAGCATCAGAAAGGTTTTTAAGTGAAACGCATTTTCTTGTGAAAAAATTTAATGTAGTCCCATTGCATGAAATTTGTTTAGAAGTTTTATTGGCTCATCATCATCATCATCATCATCATCATCATCATCATCATCATCATCATCATCATCATCATCATCATCATCATCATCATCATCATCATGTTAAGAGAAAATTGTATACTTAGAATTAAGTTAGTTTTATGATACCCAAAAGATGACAAGCAGATCAGAAAAAAGCTCTCACAATTTAAAAGCTCCATAAAAGATAACTATTTTTTCAAAATAAAAGTCAAATACAAATATAAAACAATATATCCCCATGGCTGTAAAGTGTAAACAAAAACAAACAAAAGTAAGTTAGGTACTTAGAACCATCTGTTGTCTATCTAAAAAAAAAATTAAGTGATAATTTATTTAAAAACTACCCATTTAACAAATCATTTAAATATAATAGGGTGCAAAAAAATTATATTTTTATTGTATTCTTCATTTGTTTTAATTGGGCAGCCAATTAAAAGGTGTGTATTTATTCTAAATTTAAAAAGAAACTTTATAAACTTTGGTGTTTCTAACATTTAAGATAATTAAAAATAAGGCGGAATGAACAAAAAAAAAAATCAGTAACTGGTTAAATTTAAAATTTAGCTTGTATAATATATGATAAGTTTTGAATATCTATAGGTATTTACTATCATTGTTGTTTTGTTTTTTTTGTTAGTTTTTTTTTTTTTTTTTTTAATGTATATGTGATGCCCCTTTCACTGTGAATCTCAGGACAAACTACTTCAAATCCCCCCTCCCTTTTTTTTTTTTTTCTCAGCAACCCTGACTGTCCATCAAACTAATGCATCACTTGCTTAGGTTGATGTATTGCAGGGGTTCTCAACCTTTTTTAGTCCAGCACCCCCTTTAAGATTTAACAGAAAACAGTGACCCCCCTGTGTGATGGTTGTTGTTGCTTTTTAGCACACAGTTTTTCTATTCTTGGTTTTGTCTTTGATTGTGCTAGCCTCATATCATAATCAATGTTCAATACACTTCTTTGTTTTATCTTTAACTTAAGCATTGTGGAAAATCCACATTCACACCTGTAAGTTGATGCAAATGGCAATAGCACTGGATTACCATTTCAGATAACATTCGGTAACTGGCACTATTTTTTGACCAGAATGCAACTAAGTTCTCCTTTTCGATCATCAATCTTGCAGATACATCTTCCTGCAATTGCATTAACTGTGTCTGTGCAGCATATTTTTTATCTAGAATGCATGTCACAGGAGCATTCAATGGATCTTTGACCAATATTGCTATTTCATTTGACAGCTCTGGAAAATGGTTATTGAATTCAGATGCCAACTGCTTCAAATGTTCAGTAATCATTTCTTTAATTTCTGAAGATAGCATTACATTACCATTGTCCAATACATCTGAACATTTTGAAAACATTGCAACATTTTCTAACTTTACCTTTCTGTGCCAATTTGCCAATTTTCTGATGAAAGCTTTAATTGTGTCTCTAAAATCAATGAAATTGGTTTCTCTGCCCTGCAGTTGCAAATAAGGATGATTCAGTTCAGAAAATATGTCAGTTAAATATCCAAGTTTCAGGTCAAAATAATAATCACTCATGACATTCAACTCCAGACCAATCAGTAAAGAAACAAAGCCATGTGATGTGTACGCTTCTTATTACTGATTGATCTGGTTTTCACAATAATCTTAAGTTCATCACTTTATTTTTTATAATAATATTATTATAAACTATACTGCATATTTAAAAAATTATATTAAATGCAAGAAGTAAATGACCCCCTTATGGATAAAATGGAATACTTTCATGACCCCCCTAGAAAAGCTACATGACCCCCAGGTTGAGAACCCCTGATGTATTGGATTGCTCACAATTCAACACCTACTAAAAGCTCCTCAAAAAATTTTAATCAGCTTTTAGAATTTTTCATAAACCATACAAATCTTTATGGAGAATGTAAAAAAACCATACAAAATGAACATCTGTAATTTTAACTGATTATCAAATAAAACCAAATTAAATGATAATCTATATTGTTTGCCAACATTTTTTAAACTTTAGTAGCTTTAATAACAAGTATATGAAAGTTTTCAGTTATTGAACTTATTTAGAAACTTGTTTACTAGACAAAAATTATGAAACATGAGTTTGAAAGAATCAGTAATCGACAACCAATGGAATTGCTTAGCATGAAAAGGTATTTTTTATCCCATTCATTAATCTGCTTCTCTTTTTTTTTTCCTTTTTTGTAATTGCAGATCTGAAATGGGTTTAGGAAAGTCACAGACTCTAAAATAGAATAATGGCTGGCCTGTTTTTCAAAAGTGTTAAAGAATAGTATAAATGACCCCTCTCCCTTGCCTTCCATGATGTCTTTCAATAGTTAAAAATAAAATTTATCTCTAAGAACTTCTTAATGAAATATTTTGGGTAGAAATTTTTTCTGTTCACAGTCATATATGAAAACTAGTAAGTATAAAATGTCAGAAAATGAAAATTCATAAGTCAATTTTACTGTCTTTTGATATACATTGCAAGAGTTTTATTTACAACAATTTTATTTAATAAAAAATAGATACCATATATGCAATATAAGTTAACCCATTTTATGTTACCTTCCTAATTTTAACTGAATGAAGTACTTTAATGTTTTATAAAAATTTGTAATTCAAAATTATTTTTCACAGATTAATACTTTTGTCTTTTTTTTTGTTTGTTATTAAAGAATGTTTTTGATCTATTCTAAATTGCTTGAAGTCTTGACTTATACACCAGTATATACAGTGGCTTATAAAAGACAATATTTGTAAAAGTTGCAGTAGTTACAAAATTGTTTAAATATTTAGGAATTCTCTAAAACTTTTTCTTTCCTACTTGATAATGTTGAATGTCATAATAAATATGTTTAATAACAAAATTAGCTCATCATACATAAAAAATTACAAAGTGTGTATATATATATATATATATATATATATATATATATATATATATATATATATATATATATATATATATATATATATATATATATATATATATATATATATATATATTGTAGGTTATAAAGGTATATATTATAGGTTAAATAGTTTAACTTTTTATTGAATGTTATTACTTTAAATCCTTTTAATGAAAATTAAAAGAAGTGATTTAGTTTTTTTTTTGTTTGTTTAGGAGATATTTTTTTAATCCTATTTTTGCATGCATGTGCATTTGTGCATTTATTTGTTTTTTGTTATATAGGTATGAGCTTCCTCCACCACCTGCCAGTCAAAAGAATGATTTATCTGCTTGGATTGAGGCTCTTAAAAACTCTATGGCTCAGTTAGAACACCAAGGTGAAAGGTAATTTATTCAAATTATGAATGGTAACACTTTTAGTTTTTCATATCTATCATTACAATCATATCAGAATGTCTACTGTCATTATCAAACCCTGAGAAAACTATTGCTAATAGGTAAAAACTCTCCAAAAAAACTTGGTATTTAAAAGTACATATACTAAGAGCAGTGAAATTTAAAAATTTGAAAACATTACTAGAAATTGCACCAAGTTGAGAAGCTTTCAGCTTCATATCATTCCAAATACTTCATCCGTTTCTGCTATGGTTCTCAGACCTTGTAAGTAGGTTTTAAAAATTTTCTCATTTCATGGTTTACCCACAATAGATCCCTTTTGGTTATATCTCAAATTCTTCTCATCTGCTGCAGTAAAAACACCATGCTGAGAAGCTTTGAACTTTGTGAGGTTATCAGAATGGTTTGAGGAGTAAAGTTTAGTTTCTTTGTATGCAAAAACACACAACAAAAGCTACACCTACTGTAATGAATGAATTCAGTAAGACTTCTATCTAGACCTTTCAGTCTAGAATTCCAAGGGAATATGTTGTAACTGTTGAGTCATTCTACATGCTGTATCAGTTTTAAAACCATAAAAGCTCTCATCATTTTTTGAATCTAATTCAATTGTCTTCCATTTCTAAGATCTTTTCCTGCAATTATATAATCTGCAAGATAGGAAGATCAAGCTCAAAAAACTCAAAAGAAGCTACACACTTATTATCTATGGAACCAATAAAACTGAAACATCTCCAAAGTCTTACAATAATTTAGAGAGGAAAACCCCTTGTTGAAGTACATAGTCAAAAAACCTCCAAACGAACTGGTTGTAGAAAAACTTCTAAGGTCAGTAGAAAAAATGAAAAGCTCAATCATAAAACAAAAAATAGCCATCACTAGGAGGTACAAGAAGACAATTTGCAGACCCACTTTTCCCAATTGTGGTAGGAACTTCTTAAATTTAAAGTCAGTCATCAAGTTTTCTTTCACTGTCAGTACTAAATATTCAACAAACAAAAAGTCTTTAAAACTTTAATCTGACAGTGTATCTAAACCAAATTATTCCAAAAGGATGATGAGCCCTGTTTTCCAGAGAATTTTGTAAAAGCAGAAGGATTCTTCCTCATTGTAATGAAGGTTAAAAAAGAGACTTAGAAGGGTTTGTTTTGTATGTGCTTGAATCTTGTAGCACTCTACCTCTTGTAACACTTGTTGATTTGAAGTGACATTATTTTTGCTTTTTAAACATGAACTCTGAACGTTTAGTTCTCTGTGCCATTACTCTTAATCCTTCATACCATCAAGATCAACAATCAAAGCACTTTTTTAGTTCAATGAACCTTTTTTGGCTAACAAAGAAAGACAATTTTTAAAGTCATTCTTCTCTCAGAGCTGCACCTACTTCTTGGCTATGTCAATCACCTTTTAACAGGTCTTGAAAAAGTGTGGCCTCAGACTGTGTAACATCCTCACCTGATTCACATCAAAGCCTTGACTTTTATGGTGGAGAAAACTTCAATAGTGTTGCTTGACTTCGCCTTTTAAGTACATTTGTGTTCAGTAAAAAAGAATCTTTTTGTGGAAACTTTTTTTAAAACATTTTAAAAGTCATTAAAGGTAATTTTAATTCTCTGTAGAGTTTTCAATAAATAAAAGAATTTTGTTTTACTCTTAGATAATGGCAGGAATGATGATGATGATGATGATGATGATGATGATGATGATGATGATGATGATGATGATGATGATGATGATGATGATGATGATGATGATGATGATGATGATGATGATGATGATGATGATGATGATGATGATGATGATGATGATGATGATGATGATGATGATGATGATGATGATGATGATGATGATGATGATGATGATGATGATGATGATGATGATGATGATGATGATGATGATGATGATGATGATGATGATGATGATGATGATGATGATGATGATGATGATGATGATGATGATGATGATGATGATGATGATGATGATGATGATGATGATGATGATGATGATGATGATGATGATGATGATGATGATGATGATGATGATGATGATGATGATGATGATGATGATGATGATGATGATGATGATGATGATGATGATGATGATGATGATGATGATGATGATGATGATGATGATGATGATGATGATGATGATGATGATGATGATGATGATGATGATGATGATGATGATGATGATGATGATGATGATGATGATGATGATGATGATGATGATGATGATGATGATGATGATGATGATGATGATGATGATGATGATGATGATGATGATGATGATGATGATGATGATGATGATGATGATGATGATGATGATCACGATGATGATCACGATGACGATGACGATGACGATGATGATGATGATGATGATGATTGATGATGATTGATGATGATTGATGATAATTGATGATGATGATTGATGATTGATGATGAATTTTATTTTACTCTTAGATAATGGTAGAAACATGTATAGAGTATTAAAAAAATGTTTTGCTTGATGAGATTTTTCTACTAATCAAGCAAAAAATGACAAATTAAATGCAAAAATTTACTAACTCATAAAATTGGTAAATTTTGCAATAACTAGTGAAATTATGGTGGCAAGGAAAAAAATACAATCTTGGCATATTCAACCAACATTAAAGTTTGGTGTTGATTTGATCATGGTTGGGGTTGCATGATGGGTAAAATGGCATTGTCTTATATTGAGATTTTGAATAGTCAACTCATATTGTCCATAGAAAAGTTTTGTTCCAAAGTTTCGGGTATTATCTTCCAACAAGACAATCATCCAAAACACTAAATGAAACTAAATCAAAAATGGTTTTCAGACCAAATTGATGTGCCCATCCCCAGATCTCAAACCAATTAAGCACCTGTGGGGATTTTAAAAAGAACAGGTGAAGTTTGAAATGTTCCACCTGTGGGGATTTTAAAGAGACAGGTGAAGTTTGAAATGTTGAGAAGTTGTGGTTATAATTTAAAAATACTTAGGAAAATACTACTTGAAAAATGAAAAACTCTTGTTGACAGTATGTCCATATGGATTTAGGTAGTTATTGACTCTCATGGTGGTTACACTAAATAAGTTAATCTAAGTTAAAGAAAACCTTTTTTTTGTAAACTTAAAAAATTACTATG
Source organism: Hydra viridissima (assembly GCF_058129835.1). NCBI lineage: Eukaryota > Metazoa > Cnidaria > Hydrozoa > Anthoathecata > Hydridae > Hydra > Hydra viridissima. Next base: position 1,785,802 of record NW_028324308.1, on the reverse strand, counting down.
AAAGTTTTTAATTTTACCATAACTGTATGTTTGTATAACTATATATGCTTGTATAACTATATATGTTTGTATAACTATATATGTTTGTATAACTATATATGTTTGTATAACTATATATGTTTCAATCAAAGTCAAATTTTTGTTACATAGAATAAAAAAAGAGTAATTTTAAAAAATGTCAATAAAAAAGTTATTAAAACTGAAGTATTTCTATTTGTAAGGGGAAAGGTACCTATGATGGCATACTTAACTTTAACCTTCATTGAGTTGTTACCTGAAGACCTAAAAAGTAATTTTTAACATGGTTGATCCTCAGAATTTTATTTTTTTACAAGTTACTACCATTAAACAAAAATGCAAGTTTAATTTAAAACATGCTATGAATAGGCAACTAATCCTTGTATGATGGCATATTTTAAATAAATTAGACAAATAAGAATTGTTTTTGTTTTTATTTATGGAAAACTTATCATAAAACAAGAGTAAAAATAAGTATTTTGTGTAAAAGCATAGTAGACATAATTTTTTTCTTCTATCTATGCTTGCATATAATCATTGATACCAAGACCTGCATTTTTGACAACAAATCAATGGTTTTTTACAGCAAGGTAGTAAATAAAATTCATCACAATACATGCTGCATCAGGTTCAAAATCAACTTTGTTATTACATTATTCTCCTCGCTGCAGTATTATTTATTATTCCCCTCGCTGCAGTATTATTTATTATTCCCCTCGCTGCAGTATTATTTATTATTCCCCTCGCTGCAGTATTTTTCTTTCTAACTATCATTTTTTTTTTTTTTTGCTTTTAACAAATTTTTACTTTTCCTTATTATCTTTTTTTTTCCTTGTCTTTTATTTCAATGGGTATCCATTAAAACCTGTGATGAGAGCATGTTTGTTAATAGTTTGTTAATAAAATTCTCAATAGATATTCATTGTGGTGTTTACTGGTCCAATTTTTTCCTCTTTTTTGTGTGTTTTTTTCAAAAATTCAATTTTAGAGTTACAAAAGTCACTGGAGACAACTTTTTTATATTAGATCTTACCCTTGAAGGCATAAACTACAGTTTTGGCAAAAGCATGCACATCACTGGCCAATTAAGCGTTTTTTAAGTATCGGTTGTTTAGGAGACCACCTAATTGAAATTGTGTCACAACATCTTCTTGAATGTTGTCTTCCAACATCAAGTGGTTGGTCATGGTGTGTACAATGTGTAGGAAAACAAAATAGAACAATGCTATTTTCTTTTGGATATTCTAAAACTCCCAAGCTTTTATAAATTTTATGGTCATTTAAAATTCTAAGATGTGTCATATACTTGGTATTGAATGTTAGATTTTTTTGGATTATCTTCAACACTAAATTTTTCATGCCAATAATCACTTACATTTTTCCAATTTTTTTCCAATTTTCATTTCCAAGAACTCTTAGTTTTCCACATTTCTCATTTCTTAACCGCAGGCTCTTTCTCTCGCATAGTTTGACAGACCAACATAGCTCTTGGATATTGAGTTTTACAATATTATTCTTAAATATGGCTGTTACACAGCAATATTTATATAAGCTACAGACTTTGTACTTTTATTTGCATCAAAGGCATTGATTATATCATACAGATGCAGAATGAAGGTCTAGAGCATGTTTATTTATCAAATCTACAACCAGAGCAAACTAGAGTTGGATAGTAGCAAACTTCAAGGGAATACCCAGGATACATACATACATACATGCATACATGCATGCATGCATGCATACATGTATACATTACATTTATACATACATAAATACATACAAAAACGTAAATATTGAGTTCATATTCATATTTGTCAGCATAGTTTGAACTCAGTAACTTTATGTAAGCGCCTAAAAAATCAATCATTTTCTTCAAAATTCACATGACTGTGTAATAGCACTATTTATCCAACCTTTTTGAAACTAAAAAGTAATAATAAATATGGCTGTGTAATTTTGTACACCAATTAACCCTTATGATGGCATACCTATGCCAAAATCATCAAAATGCTATCATAGGTAAAAGTCACCATTTTTATTTAAACAAGCTGTGCCTAGCTTATTCTAAACATAACATTGAAAAACTATATAAATTCACAAATCTAGCAGATAAAATGGATAAAAATTGCATTTCTATAATGACAAAACAAGGTTAAATTTAAAATACTTGTAAATTTAATTTTTTTAATTTTTACTTCTTTTAGTATATGGCACCTTTTACATTTCAAAAGTTGTTTTTGCGTTAAAGGAGATTTTGTCTATTAGGAATGTTTTTCTCAGGGTCATATCACTGTCGTAATCATCATATCATTCACTTTTTTTTTTCCAGTTTTTTTAATTCAATACACTTTCTTAAAAGATAAATTTTTTTGTTTTATGTTTTTATAAATCTTAATCTTCTGTGTTTAGGGTTGCAAATTTAGATTTATTATCTCAGTATGGGACAGATGCATGGAGAGGGCATTGCGAACTATTGCAGCAAATGTTTGAGGCTCAGCAACGGAAGCATGCAGAGATAAAGTCAGTTTATGTCAAAATTGTTTTGCCAGTAGTGTTGAGCTTTATTCATGAGTCTTAATAAATTTTTTTTCCCTCTCTGTTTCTATTTTTGTTTAAAAGCTGAGAATTTATATATATTTATATATTCAGGAGGAGAATCCAAGAAATAAATTGGAACCGCAAAAGTGAGCAGGTAAAAAATTTTTTTTCTAAATGCTTTCAGTTTTGTGGCATTTTCAGCAGTAAATTTGTGATTAATATGTGCTTTTTGTTCAGTTGACGTCAGATTTATTGTTAATAGGATATACTGTTAACAGGATATATTGTTAATCATATTTTTATATTTAAAAGAAACATCTTACATAATTTAACTTAAAACTTTCTAATCTCTAAAAATATTTGTTTTAATGAAATATATTTTTACAGGCGCCTAAATTGTTTTTGTTTTTCTTTTTTAATATAGAAAAAAGCTGGTACAGAGTTGCAACGTCTGGAAGAAAGGTATTATTTCTATTTGCAGTATATTTTATTTTATTTCTACTGTTGTATTATAAATATCCAAAATTTTTAGTGGTATCAAAAAATTTCTTTAAACAATTGTTATTGCAAACAAACTTTAATTTAAATAACTTTGCAAAAGTAAGAAAACTTAATTTAAATTTCTGCATAAATAAAGTACATAACTATACAAATATAAATCTTGTCTTAATCTCTCAGAAACCTGATTACATGAAGCAGAAATATTATCTGATAAAAACTTTGTCCTATCAACACCTTAAATTAGCTTTCAGCGAAGTTTGGTGAGAGGATGAACAAGCATTGCTTTCCAAAATACACTAAATAGCAAAGTACATAAACTGTAGGGCTGTTTTTACACCTGTTAAGGTTACACCTTCATAAACCATTACAGATGCTGTTTTTTAGTGCTGATTGGCTATTCACTTATTCACTGGGATGTCTTCTTTTTGCTGTGTAAATCCAATAGCTCTGATTATTGTGTATTGTTTGCACTGTAAATAATTTCATCTCTCCATAGTACTGGAGGTTGCAATCTATCATTATGCTTATCTAAAAGAAGCTTTACTCAACTATTTTGCTTTGAAGGTTTGTGACAGAAATTGAGCTTTTCTCTTTTTGTATGCTGTAAGTCTTGGATCAACTTGAATATGGTTTGCAACGTACCATAGGTGACATTTGCTGCTGAAGTCAATTTTCTTATGCTTCCCTTTGGATTCTTCTTGATTTTTTCTTGAGTGTTCTTGATAAGGCTGGGTGTTCTGGTTTTTTGATTCGGGGTAGCTCTTACCTTTGGAGTAGCAGATCCAGTTTCTCTAAGACATTTTGAGATTTTTTAGACACCAGATCGGCCAACATGAGGCTTCAAAACCTTAAAAATCTCACTAATTTGAAACTGTCAACTTATAATTTCTATGGTAAATTATTTTTTATAAATTAGATTTGCAAAATGTATAAAAATATGAAACATGAGTATAAAGTTTTATTTAAACACAAAAATGTCAATAGAAACTCTATAAGAGTTAAACGACTTTAAAAAAATTTTCTACACCTGGTCTGACCACCCTGTATTTTCTACACTTGGTCTGATCACCCTGTATTTATCATGTATTTTTATTAATTCTGATTTCAATGTTATTGCTTTTTAGTTGGATTGGATTGGTTAGTAAAAATTATGAAATCGAAAGAGCGATTGTTGAAACAGAGGCTGAAGTAGAACTGTTAAAGCAAGAAGTAGCGTGAATACAAATTCCTCGATGTTGTCATGCATTAGTCTCGATGATATATAAAGACCGAGCATGGTTGTGTTATGGAAAGTGTCACGTCATTTTGTGGCTGAAATTGAAACTTCTCTCCTCTTTACAAGAACATTATTCAAGAGATAAACACTTTTTATTGGATATAAATTGTTTGAAATTTAAATGTTTCTACTTTTCAAATATTTAGTATAGTTTTGATTTTTCTCAGTAAAGCTAAGTAAAAAAAACCTAAATAAACTTATTTTCTATGTAAAAAATTCAACTGTAACAATATTAGCCTGTAGATAAATCTTATATCAGCCATGTGAGGTCCTGGTAATGGAATTCTTTGGGAATTTATTTACCAAAATCTCCTTAGAGGTTTTATACAGCGAATGAATTAAATATTTGGAGATATGACAATCTGTTTTTATTCTCAAAATTATTCATCCGCTCGAAGGTTGCAAGTTAATTTTTTTTTTTTTCATTTTGTGCCGAATATTCAACACTGTTTATCGTGTTTACAATAACATCACAAATATAGGATAAAATAATACGCAACTTTTTTAGGGGGTTTGCTTCGGCATGAACTTCGTCTATATGAACTAGAACGTCTAATAGACTCGTGTGTTAACATTTTGTCAACTCTGCCAGCTCTTAAAACTTGTGCATTAAAAATGTTTCATTAAGTTAACAACTATCTCACGTGTAGAATTTTAAAAAATTCATTTGCCTCGCATTTTTATCTCGATTATTTCAGATAGAGAAGAGTAACAAGTACTTTTTTTTACTCAAAGAAAACGTCATCATAGGAACAATCGAGAGTTTCAATGACTAGGAAACTTCCCTAGACTCGCTGCGTCTTGTTTACACACGACTTTTCCTGTGTTGATAAAGAAAATATTGAAACAGATCATTGAGTGTAACTCACAGCAAGATATTACGAGAATGTAAAGCACTAAAGTGTTAAAAAGGATTTTTCCAAGTAAAAAGATTGATTTTTTTTTCCGAAATGGTGTGGCCGCCATTGAAAATAATTGAAATTCGTTTCGATTTGATTTTAATCACAAGAAAATAAAACCTTATTTAAAATATTTTTAAAAAACAAATTTAAAAAAAAAAAAAAAAAAAAGAACCGGAGCTTTTTTTAATGTCTGATTGCTTTCTTAAGCAAGACTGTTTGTTTACCTTCAAATTTGTTTTGGAAAGGAAGCCTTAATGTTAAATATATCAAGCGATTTCATAAATATCAAAAATATCTTCAAAAACTATTCACAGTTAGATTTTCAACTTAGGAGCAGCGAATATTGTAGCTTTCAAAGAAACGAAGAATAAAATTGAAGCAAAATATCATCTCTAAAGCAGAAAATCTTGACTTGGTACCCGCGAGTTTTTGCAACGTTCTCGTCGAGAAGGCTAAGAATAAAAGTTTTTTTACTGCGAAAAATTATGACCTGCTAGGTTTTATATTTAAAATGTCATACTTGACTGCGCTTTTTTTATTAGTTGGAACGTTCGAATGCACTTTCACTTACACGGAAGTATGTCCGCAGCAAAATTCTGACTTAGCAAATAATGATGCAAGTTTAATTGTTGTTGGAAACGTTCTTCGAGACTCAATCGAAACAAATCTTCGCGACTCAACCGAACTCGAAGTGTCTATTTTGCGAATCGTACACGGACGCACAAGCTTGCCGGTTTTAAATCTAATATGGAACCCAATACACAATATTGAATGTTCTCATATTTTCGAAAGAAATGACGTCGTCTTTTTTATCGATGACAAACTAAAACTTTTAGCGGTTTCTACATTAAAGCACCCGTTCTTTATTGAAGGTGAGTTTTTGCTTCATAGTAAAAACACAACTTTAAATTAAGGCTGGTCTATTTCACATTTCTTTTTGTAAATTTAAAGTTGTTTTTTTTTTTTTTTTTTTTTTTTTTACATTAAAACATTTGAAAAACTTTCCTGTTTGATTATTGCAGGTTCAAATTGCGTTTTCAAATGAACAAAATCAATACTTCATTTGAAAACATAATTAATGAAACGTCTTACAATTTAATAAAATGAAATTCTAAATAACATAAAGATCAATTGTCAGAACTGTTTTTAAACAAAGTTCAACAATTTTATAGCAAATTATTCTTTTATCCATTACTTACAATTGTTCTCGATTTTTCGAGTTCTTTATCTGTGATTGAATTGATATATATTATTGAAATTGGTTTTAAATGTTATTATCTGGAACTTGAAATTTTTGAGCAAGTAAACTTGTTGCGTGGTGGTATAATACTCATCTAAAGCCAACCCATTTTAGATCATTATAGGTGCAAGAATGTAATTGGTAGTTGACATGAAACAAAGGTTTCATGTCTTTTAGTGACACATAAGCATCGGTATACAAAACATCTTTTTTTTTCTTTCTCTGAAGGAGCTTATTAAGATTATTTTGACTAAAAAACCAAGAAGAGAAAAAAGCTTAAAATGCAACAAAAGGAATTTGTTAACCGCAAAATGAAAATTATTTGGTAAATAATTCCCTTCATTGCAATATTTCTGGACTTTTTCCCAGAAAATCTTCAAGACATAAGAAATGTTCAGCTCATATATTGTAAAAAATGAAAAGTTTTGACTAAAACTTAACATCTTATTAAGTTCCTATAAAGGTTTAAGCAATGATTTATGTTTTTTTTAAAAAAACGGTTTTTAAAACATCTAACTTTGTACCTTAGTATAACTTGGTAATTAATCTTATATTATGGCTTTGACTTATATTTAGCTGGTAGATAATTAAAAGCTATTGATACCGAGCAAAACTGATTATCATCTAAAAGGAGTCAAGAACTGTTAGCGATATTCTCTCTTTGGATTTTGTTATCATACTTTGCTTATTTCCTTATTTCTATTTAAATTCCATATCGGTGTTTGATTTCAATGTTATGCCGATAGTCATAACTTTAACCATTTGATAGCAGATGTCAGAAGTATAAAAAAAAAACCCATTTACGGTGAATTGTTGATTGTTCGTAACTGGTTGGCTATCATTCGGTTTTTCTCATTACTAAACTTTCGGGATTACCTAAGGCCAGCACACACTAGGCACCGCAGTTAGGTTATTCGATTTTTTTAAGGTTTGTAAAGATTGAATAAAAATTTGTGTATAAGCTGTTTAGAATAACCATGATTTAAAATAATTTGTATATTTATACATACAAATATACAGGATTTCAGAAAAAAAAATTGTGATACCTCGCAAACCTTATGTTATTTTTTTTCAAGGCATTGTGCAGAGTTGCTATTCGTTTAGAACCGATTTAATTCGATTTTAATAAATTTTAAATAACAATTTTACATTTGAATTTAAATATGCCACGCCGAAGACCGGACTTTTTTAAACGCAAAAAGAGTTCTGTTTTAATAAACTTTATAAAATTAGTTTTATTTTAAATAACTTATTTAAACAATTTTATTTTAATCGTTATTAACCGTAAAAAATCGAATAACCTTACTGCGATACCTTGCACACACTTAAAAAAATACATACTAAAAGTACAACGGCTTTTTGTTTGTTGAATTTGTTTTTTTTTAAAAAAACGCACGTGGGTATAACTTATCATGTTAAAAGCAGCAAAAATAGCTTTTCTGAAGGTCTATGAAATATATTAAAATATAATAAAAATGATTATATATTTTTTTATGTTACTGTTTATTACTATGCAGAATAATTTACTACAAACCAAAATATTTAGAACCATCCCTCGAAACTCATCGTAGTCGTAGAGAAACAAAACCATGCAAAAAGAAGTGCTACTTTGGTGGTGTATGTGACATACATCCATATACAGGGAAAGAAATATGTTCTTGCAATCAGATAATTTGTACAAAAGAGTATGATCCGGTGTGTTCAAACGATAATTATACTTATCCTAATGAATGCGTTATGCGCCACAACGCATGCATCAAGCAAACAAAATACACTGTTGCATATCAAGGAGTTTGCAGTAAGTAAAAAAAAAAAACACCTTTAACTGTATTGATGTTTCACAATATAATTTAGTTATTTTACAAATAGTTGTATTGTAAAATAACTAAATTATATTGTGAAAAATCAATACTGTTTGTATTGTAAGAATATGATTTTCTTTGGATTTCTTATTATCAAAACAAATTTTTTGTAGATGTATTTAGCTGCAAAGATTTAAAAAATGCAGGCTTAGCATCTCTTGATGGGGAATATTACATCAATATTAACAAGTCTTGCAATGTTCCAATAAAAGTCTACTGTGAGGGGATGAATACTGACTCTCCAAAAGACTACATTTCTTTAGTAGCTGGAAAATCAAAAAACTATGCAATCATATATGATAAAATATTGTCAAACAGTGAACAATGCTCTGGTGAAACAAGAAAAGTTAACTATGTGAAAGCAGGGATAACTTTGTTCAAAAAGGTTGGAATAAAAGTTTTTTTCTTTTTTGTGTTTTATAAACATTTTTTATATTTAAGTTTGTAAAAATTATTCATATATGAATATTATACAAATTCTAAATTCTTAAATGTTACACTTAAATTTTTAAAACTTGTTTATATGTAAGTTTAATTTATTCTTTTTATAGATAAGAGTTGACTTAAAAACATTAACCGTAGTGACAGATGATTTTAAATTTGCTGAGACAAATTTGGAAGGCAATCCTGTTGCATATGGTACCGCTGGAGATTGTTTTTCTTCAAATCTTAATTCAGAATGCAGGAAAGGATCCTTTATGATTGACATAACTGGAACTGGACTAAAAGTTCATCGCCACACAAGTTGGGAAGTTCTATCCTCCATTCCTGGTATAAAAATAGAAGATTTTCAAAACAAAAATTACACTAAGCTATCTGCTAAATGTGGTGGAAGATGTGCTCATTGTCAGCCTCTTGGGGATCTTAGACTTGAACTCCAACAATGTCTTTTTCAAAAAGGTACTTGGTCCTTCTCCAATTTTTTTCTCCTTAAAAGAATGAGCTTCTTTTTTTACTTGCAATCCCAATCCAAGTTTATTGCTAGTTTCTAGTTGCAATCCCAATCCAAGCTTATTGCTAGTTTTTAGTTGTAATCCTAATCCAAGCTTATTGCTAGTTTTTAGTTGCAATCCCAATCCAAGTTTATTGCTAGTCTTTAGTTGTAATCTAACCCAATCCAAGCTTATTGCTAGTTTTTGATTACTAGATTGAATCTCAATGCTTAAATATATTTAGATATTTGTACTCCCAGTTATAAAAAAATTTAACTAATCTGTTTGACTAGTTAGTTATTAAATTTCAGCTTTGTAATCTTATTAAAACTAAACATGTTTTATACAAGAAATTTATTAAACATTAAATTTTTAAGTTTAATATTACTACAGAAACACGCATAAAAATTCTAATTTCAACTATTACAGATGTTTGTGCTGGTATTAGTTGCCCATTCTATGGATCATGTCAAGTGTTTGATGACCATTTTAAATGTGTATGTCCCATATGTTCATCAGAATCTTTACCTGTTTGTGCTGATAATGGTAAAACTTATTCTAGTGAATGTGAAATGAGAAGAAGTGCTTGTCTGAGCAATTCAATTATTCAACTCAAGTCATATGGAGCATGTGGTAAGTTTTCTTTAACACAGTTTTAAAAAATATTAGGCTGTAATACCTTTAACTTTAAGTAAAAAGACTAGTTTTAAAAATAAACTGTATACTGAAAAATAGATGTTTTGAGAAAAAAAGATAAATCGTGAAGGTAGATGAAAAAAAAGCTGTAATGAATTTAGCACCAAAAATATGAAGCAACACTCTTTGGACATTTGTTTAAAAATTTCTTGTTACTAGGAATTGGACCATGTTACCAAAAAAAATGCAGCATATATTCTAATTGCGAAGTACAGAATGGAGTTGCCATATGTGTATGTCCAACAAAGTGTTCAAATATATTTAAACCAGTGTGTGGATCAAACAAAAAAACTTATTATAATTACTGTCACCTCAAAATGGATTCATGTGAAAAGAAAACAGATGTAGCAATTGTTAAAAAAGGAGTTTGCAGTAAGTATCCTGTAAAGGTAGCAATAAAATTTGAATGGGTTTAGTATTATTAGATATAGCTTTGCTACAGTAGAAGCATTTTATATTGGTTTTTGATATTTTATTTTTTTAGTTGTTTTATTTAAAAGGTTTTATTTAGTTTATAAAGCAACAGAACCGTTTGATTTTGACATCATGTTTGCATTTGGGACAAGCAGTGAAGATTCAGAAGATATTTTTGTACAGCAAAAGCACTTTGTCAGCATGTTTATTGATTCTTTTGAGCTACCTATTGCTAATAAGTTGGTAAAGCTAGGGTTAATGGAATTTTTCAATTCTGGATCTATTGTCAAAAATTTGCATGATAACTACACAACTTCCCATGCAAGAAATTATCTAAATGATATAAATGTTTTGCATACTGGAGAAGCTATTGCTCACAGTTTAAATATGGTAGCAGATAAGTCCTTCTATTTTTCTGATCCTGATTCGCTGAAGTTTTTAGTTTTATTTGCAGATAATTTAATTGAAAGTGACAAGTTGCGATTAGATGAGGCCAAAAATAAACTTAAACAATTGGGTGTATGCATTGTACTTATTTCTGCAACTAATAAAATTAACTTGGCAGATGTTAATTTTCTTATAAGTGATCCCAAAAATGTAATCACTAATTTATCAACAAAAGACTTCTTTCTATCATTTACAAGACTAATGGACATTCTGATCAAAGGCATGTTATAATACTTTTTTATATTTGCTGTGTGTTGTATCTACTCTTCGTTTTTTATTATAGTTAAAAATGTGTTATTTTAGAAAAATGTCGCCACTTAAAATGTGAAAGTAACGAAGATTGTGACTCAAATGATTTTACAAGTATTAGATGCAAATGTACAATGAATTGTCCATCATTTATTAAACCAGTATGTGGGACTAATGGTGTTTCATATGCCAATAAATGCTTGCTAAAAAGGGAAGGTTGCATGCGGACCAGTGAACTTAAAGTTTTGACTTCTGGCTATTGCAGTAAGTGAAAAAAAAAAAAAAATTCCATTTATATTCATGTTTTTCAAAATTAGAAAAAGACCTGACAAGTTGTTTAAAACCAAATTTCCTATTAAATAATACAAATCAGCTAATTACGAATTTTTGAGTTTATGAATACTTTTTATTTTAAATATTTCATTATCTAAAAATGTAAATTTACAAAAGGTAATAAGATAAGTTTTATGCTTGTGAATATTTACTGTAACATTAATGAAGTTTGTAATTTTTATTACTATTTTTACTATTTATCTTATTACATATACAAAAGTATTAATGTTTTATCTATATATATATGCATATATATTTATTTACGTATATAGAGCAACTCAAACCTGTTGATACAGTGTTTCTTGTTGATGTGTCAGAAAACTCAGATGCCAATAAAATCAAAACTTTAAAAGTTTTTCTAAAGAATTTTGTTAGTACATATGAAATTGCTCCAAACAGAAATCGTATTTCTTTTGTTACTTTTGAAAGTGAAGCTGTAGCCTTATTAGATATTAGTGGTGATGTTGAAAAGGTGCTAGAGTCAATTAATTACATAGAATTTCGTGGTAAAAGTTTGTTTTTTGACATGTTTTGTTTAAATACTTCTTTCTAATCTTATTAAGTTAACTTATGCTACAAGTAATTTAATAAATTATGATACATGTACTTTAATGTATTTATTAAGTACAATTTGAATATACTTAAAACTTTCTTCATTACTATTATAAATAATTGTAGTAAGTAATTTCTTAACATTTCAGGTGGTAAAAGAAATAGTTTTCTTGGATTGCCAAACTTTATATCAAAAATTTTCTTGCCATCAAATGTAAATACAAAAGAGGTTGTCCTCATCACATCAAAAGTCAATACCAATGATATGAATGATCTTTTGAGAATTTACAAAGATTTTTTACTAAATGGAGTTTTCCTCAAAATTGGAATTCTCGGAGAATTATCTGAGGGAGTCAAAGATGTGATGCTGAAAGAAGCAAGCAGCAGAAATATTATTGAGTCTACTTCTGAAAATTTACAAGAATTGGTTAGCATGGTTGCTTACCCTCAGTTTAAACTATCTCGTAAGTGTTACTTACTCTCTAAACTATCTTGTAAGTGCAAAGGAAAGTCATTTCATATTTATTTTTGAAAACAAAAAGTTTAGCAACATTATTTTTGCATAATTTTTTCTGAATAAATTTGACTTTTAGATTCAAGTGATATCATTTTTGCTCTTGGAGGAAACCAACCAGCAAAATATGAACTGCAAAAAAAACTTATTATAAAAACTCTAAAGCGTTTATCCATTTCTAAAAGTGAAAATAGAGTAGGGCTGCTCACGTATGGCAATACAATTAATCAAGTTACACTATTGGAGGATTCAGTTGATCAAAACACTGCTATTAAAGCTTTAGAAAGTGCTATTTTCCCTGAAGCTGGTTCAAAGATTGACATGCTACTCACTGTATTGAATATGATGTTTGAAGTAGAAAATGAAGCTAGGAATGGTATTTACAAGGTGGCAGTGATATTTATTGATGAGGATGCAAGATTATTAGAAAATCAAGTTTCACTTGACAAACTTTTTTCTCTTAATGTTGATGTAGTTTTGATAAGAATGAGTAATACCCAAAGGATAGAAATTCCCAAATCTGCACAACGACGGTTGAATATTCTTTATAACAATGGGATGGATTTATTATCCACTGAGAATACTGTTGAACAAATTTTTGAAAATCTTCATAAAGGTTACAGTTGTTTATAGGTTTTCTTACTTTATGACTTATTAATTATATATATATATATATATATATATATATATATATATATATATATATATATATATATATATATATATATATATATATATCACCAATAAAGAGCAGTTAAAAGTACTATATTCTATGGGAGTATCTTTCAAGCTTTAAAATCCATATTACTCAAAAGTTGCAAAATGTGACATGTCTGTTTTTTCCCCTGTTGTCTTCATATATCATTAGTAAATCATTACAATTCATTAACAATTCACTCATAAATTATTAACTAATTGTTTTACTTTTTAAAGAACTTTATATTCTTACATTTTTTGTATTCTTATATTTAACTAAAAGGTTATCAAAGTATGTGTAATATAATTATTGAATTGTTAAATACAAATGAAATGCAAAATATTAAATGGTATTGATTTTTAAAAATTAGTTTGTTGTTTAGATAAATGCACTACAACTAAATGTGAATACTATGCAGTTTGTATCCCAGAAGGAAGAGACTCAGTAAAATGTGTATGCAAAACAGATTGTTCTATAGAGTACAAACCAGTATGTGGCAGTGATGGGATTAGTTATCCAAATAAATGTGCAATGGAGACTGCAAGCTGCAAGAAGCAGTATGAAATCTCAGTTATCAAGAACCAACCTTGTGGTATGTTTTCTAACTTTCTAAATTTTAATAAGTTATTATTTTACTTTTAATTAAATCTTAGCACTTTTTGTGGTCAACATTTTTGTTGTGTTGCTGTTAAAATACTCTCTCTTTAGTATCAAGTATATTTTTGTGCTTGACTTTGTTTTGTCTTGGTGTTAAAAAAAATCTTTCTTCAAAATATATTTTTTTCAAATATGTATTTTTGGTAATTGGAAGTTACCAAGCAGCAACACAATATTTATGTTAATTATGCTAGTTATAATGACAATGATAATATTCATTAATTTTATTACTCTATTTATGCTAGTTAAAATCATACTAATTGTAATATTAATTACAACAGTTGCACAAGTTATGTTAATTATACTAATTGTACTAATACACTAATTATACTAACTATACTAATTATACTGATTACACTAATTATACTAATTACAATAATTATACTAATTAGACTGATTGCACTAATTATACTGATTATACTAACTATACTGATTACACCAATTATACTAATTGCACTTATTATACTTATCAAAAGGATTTTATAAATCAATCTTTTATTAAAATTTACTTGATTTAGTTGATTAAAAGTTGTATGTTTTGCATGAAAAAATTATTTTTAGGAATCAACGAAAAATCAAATCTATATGTTATAGTAGAAAACTCTTTAGAAGTTGATGAAGAGTCAATGGTTATACTTAAAACTTATGCCAAAGCAGTTATCAATGAGTTCACATTCAGTTTAACTGAAATGCATGGGTGGTTATTATCATTTAGTAACAGACCCAATATACTTTTAAAGGACTCTGTTGTAAAATCTGACTTAATGAGTTTTGTAGATTTAATTGCCATTGATAATGGTGCGTCAAGGCTTGACAGAGTTTTAACAAAAGTTTCCGAATTATTGAATTCTCAACTAAGTGGTCAAAACAAGATACCATCCACTGTGGTGATTCTTGCTAAAGGTGACTCAAATGAATCCACTTTTTCTTTTTTAATTTCATTTAAAAACCAAACATTATGTTTAAATTTATTTTAAGAATTTGAAGCGGATTTTTATTGAAATAATTTTTTGGTAGGTCCTATTGATAGCGATGCAGCGGATTTGAAAAGAATTTTTACTGATCTTCAAGAAATGGCAAATGTGTACTTGGCTACATTATCTGAAAACAGTTTCATTAAAAATTTGTTTAATGAAAAAACCAACTTATTTTTTATTGATCAAAATGAACCTTTGACTTCTGTTAGTGCATTGCTTGAAGCTAAGGCAGTAAATGTTGGTATGTCTATGTCTAATGAGACACTTACATTTTTTCCTAAAAACTTGTAATTATTTATTTTTTTTGAAAATAATTAGTATTTATTTTTTAAAAATATTTTAAATTCTTTTTTTTTCAATGTTTCTGGAATTGTAGACACCACCAACATTTTGTGGACTTGTGTTATTGTAATCATTTTTATCTGCATATCTTTTTAGCAATAAGAAAACCACATGAAATTTTAATTGGATTTGGACTTGCTGGACCAAGTAAAGATCAATTTGAGGATCGAGCTAAGCTTATCACAGAACAGATAATTTCAGATAGTCCCCCTGAATTCACTTCAATTGGACTTTTTAAATACGGAGACTTTCCTGCTGAGGAAATAATAAAAAGTACTTCAAAACTGAAAAATATCATCTCTAGTTTAAAGTTTAAAAAGCTTGTTTCAGATGGAAATGAAATGCAAAGTGTATTTGATTTTATTACTAATGCTTTTAAAGTTGACACTGTTGTAAGTGCAGTTCATAGAAAAGTTGTATTCATTACTGACCAAACCCCTGATTTTTCTACAAAGATTTTATTAGAGAACTTATTTAGATATGGAATTAGTGTTTCTGTTATTGGAATTGGAAATGATGTTGATCTTAGCATATTATTGACTATAAATGATCATTTAGCTAAAGTTCAATATGAAGATTCAGGAGATAAAAAAAAAATTGACATAGCCTACCCATGTAAGTTTTGCATTGAGTTTATAAAATATTAGAATTTGCTGAGCCTTAGTATTGGTTAAATCTTTGTTTGAATTCTTG
The DNA here is from genome assembly GCF_058129835.1 of Hydra viridissima. Lineage (NCBI taxonomy): Eukaryota > Metazoa > Cnidaria > Hydrozoa > Anthoathecata > Hydridae > Hydra > Hydra viridissima. Next base: position 1,769,962 of record NW_028324308.1, on the reverse strand, counting down.
AGCCAAATTTCTTGAGCCAAAACTCTGAAAAAAAATCCTTGAGAATTTGGTTTTAGAGTTTTTAACTATTTAACTTTTCACCATCTTAAATTAAATTCATAACACTTTCCTTATTTTAAGTTCGTTATCTCTATTTACAGATGCATGTGCTACAAAACCTTGTTCAAAATATTCATTATGCTCTGAAAAGAAGGATGGAAACTATGAATGCTTATGCCCAGTCTGTGAAAGTGCATTTGAGCCTGTCTGTGCAAGCAATGGGCATACTTTTGGAAATGAATGCGAGCTGAAAAAGTTTTCTTGCAAAAAAAGTGAACCAATCTCAACTGTTAAAAATGGAGCTTGTAGTAAGGCTAATTATACTTTTTTTTTTGTATATAAATTTGATTAAGTTAAAGTTGTTTGTATGAGAGAATGAAGTGATCTACATGTAATGATGATCTAGATGAGATAATTTATGAGATGATGTACAGTAAACTTAAATCCTGTAAGTAGTTTAACAATACATTAATATTTTTAGCTTTTAATGCTCATTTGGATATTGTATTCTTGCTGGATAGCTCTGCTAAGATAACTGAATCCACATGGTTTGATATAGTTAAGTTTGTTAAAAACATTTTGGTTAATTTCCCATGGTTAAATACAAAATCACGTGTTTCTGTTGTCAATGTTGGAAGTAATTCTAAAATTGAAATTGGTTTAAATGAAGGAGTATCACTAGAAAAATTAATTAGAGCTATTGAAAAAATGCAAAAAGTTTCAGGTCAGTTAAACCTTGTTTCTGGTTTGCTCTCTATTCAAACTGAGTTATTTGGAAAGAATAGAAGAGAATATGTTGGAAGGTTGATTGTAAGTATCTTGGCTGGAGATGCAAGTAACAGCATAATTACTGAATCATTAGATGTAATACATGAACTTCAAAAGAAATATGTGGAGATGGTTGTTATTACTGTTGGTGATAATATCAACTATAATTTTAAATCTTTAGCAACTTATCCTGATTATTTTATTGGTCTTGATAGTTCTCTTAAGTTTCCAGAAACAACACATATTATTTCCAAAGCTGCAGGGTATGCTGCTGGTAAGCACTAAAACACTAATTTCATCATCTTTTTAAATTTCAATTAATTTTTTTGAGTATCTAAATTTATTAAACTCTTAATCAACATCCTTAAAAAAAATCCTCAAAAGCTCTTTCTTTAAGTTTATTTTGAATGCTGTTCAAAATATTTTTGGGAAAAGGTTTTGCTGCAGTTTAAAATGATTTAAACAAAAAAGAGCAGCTTGCTGTTGTAAATACTCTTAACTTGTAAGTAAATAATGTGTTGTTTGTTTTAGTAACATTGCTTGAAAGAGATACACTCATCGTGTTTCTACCTACTAAAAATACTGATACTCTGCTGTTGCGCAAAATGGGGATAAACTTTATAATAAATTATCCGAGTTTATTCGGAAGCTCTCATGTTGCTATCATGTCCTTTGAAAATCATTTTCTTGATTGGGAAAAAGCTGATAAAGCCAGTCGTTATAAATTGATTAACCAGTTAACAGAGTTTCCTATACCTACTCCAAAGAGTCAAAATGACATTTTACAATATGCTACTTCTGTAAGCAGTTATTTAAAAACAACCCACCATTCAGATCGCACCAAAGTTACTGTGGTATTTTTTATTAATGGAATACAAACCAGTGAAATTATAAACTTTTTAAATCATTTAGCAGAGACCAGGAAGGTTGTTGTAATGGGGCTTATTGATAAAATGAGTGAAGTTGCTCTGCGTAAGCAACTTGATCCTAAAGTCACACTATTGGTTGATGTTTTAGGAGATTTTTCAAAGGAGTTTCAAAATATACCTCAATTAATCTATTCAGGTTTTTTTTTTTTACTATTGTTTAAAATTTTGAATTAAAATTTCTCATCATTTATTTTAGACTTTTTTTTAAAGATTTTTTAAAATATAAATAATATATTTATAAATATAAATAATATATTTATAAAAAATAATATATTTATAAATTGAAATAATATATTTAGATCCCTGTGTTGATATCTCTTGTGATTTCTACTCAACATGCTTTGTTATGGCTGACCGTACAGCAACTTGCATGTGCCCTGTTTGTGAGGATATTTCAGAACCAGTTTGTGGTGATAATGGGAAAAGCTATTCCAGTTTTTGCCGGCTGAAATCAGATTCCTGTACACAAAAAAGAAATATAGCACTTGCTCATTATGATATATGCAGTGAGTCTTTCTTATTTAATAAAGAACTGTTTTTTAAAAGTTTTTACAAATATAGGGTTAATATAGGATACATTCCTGAATGTAAATCGTTTCTTGCAAAAAATTTAATGGGTTTTTAAAACATTTTTTTCTGATATTTGTTTAATTAAAAATAAACATTACATTCCTTGTAAATATTTTAAGTAGAATGTTTCATAAGTTGTTGTTGTTATTTACTTATGTAGATGTCAAGAACTCTTTTGATGTGGCTTACTTGATTGATATTTCTAATTCTATGTCAAATGCAAAGCTTTTGGAAGTTTCAAAAATGGTTGTATCTCAAACTACAAGTTTTCTAAAAAACCAAAAAGAAAGACGTGTTGCTGTTGTTGGTTATTCACAAAAAGCTTTTGAAATTGTTAGTTTGACAAACGATCAAAGCAAATTTTACAAGATTTATCAAGCTTTAAAACAACAAAAGGATAGTTCTAATATTGATGTTGCAATCGAATTTACACTCAGAAATGTGCTTCCAACATCTCTGAACACTACAAAAGTTTTGATTGTAATAATAGGCTCTCAACCAACACTTTCATCCACTGAAGCATTAAATACTCTTAAAATGAGTGGTGTAAAAGTAATTTTTGTTCTATTAAATGATCAAATTGATAATGAAAGGCTTCAGGATTTTGCTAGCAATCAGATTATTGAGGCAAAGTCTAACAAAAACTTACTTGAAATGTTATCAAATGCTGTTTTAAGTAGTTTAGGTATGTAGTTTAAAGTTAAATGCTAGAAGGAAATGTGGATTAAAAGAAAATCACAAAATGTAAAAGCTACATTCTTAAGTATTACTATTTTAACATCAACACTTAAACTTGTTTTTTCAAAAAGCTTTCAGTAATTACTTTTTAGACTTTGTTTTCTTTCTTTAAAGTGAAACCATTTTTGGTTGATGTGGTGTTTGTTTTTGCTGCATCTAAAAGTAGTTCAGTATTCCAAACACAGCAGAAAATTGCTATAAAAATCATTGATACATTTTTTATCAATCACATGTATGCAAAAGTTGGCGCAGTTTTATACGGGGAGCAGAGCAAAGTTGTTTTCAATTTAAATGAAAATAATGAAGTTGCAAAAGAGTCAATTAAAGCAATACAAAATCCAACTTTTGGTTCTTCATTGATATCGGGTCTTCAGTTGGCAACTGATGTACTATTTTCAAGTGCAAATGGTGCAAAGTTTGATGGAGAAAAAATGCTGTTAATCTTTATCTCAAGCAGTATGAAAGAATCATTAGAATCAGTTTTAGATAAACTTTCTGACACACAAGTTTTCATTATCAGAGTTGATAAAGATGCACTTGATACAGAATTAAAGTTTTCTCCTTCCCCCGCAATTAAACTTTTAGATGTTACAGATGATATTGATGAAAACTATGTTAATCTAATGAGACCTGGTGACATTTCTTATATTAATTAAATCAAAATTTGAAATTGTTTGTTTATTATTTCGAAAATTAATTAAAGTTATTCATCAAAGTCTTTTCAAGTTTTTCTTTTATATTGCTTTTGTAAGATTTTGCATGATGCAATTTTCAAAAAGTTTGTAAATAATTAATTTTTTAACTGTTTTTCCAGATGCTTGCAAGAAGGTTCGATGTTCAAAATATTCTACATGTATTCATCGGCTTGATAACTCGGCTGAATGTGTTTGTAAAACTTGTTCTGAAACTGTTTCACCTGTGTGTGCAAGTAATGGACAGACATTCCTCAGTGAATGTTATTTAAAAGAATTTGCATGTAAAACTGGCAAAGATATTTTTTTGATGTCTTCTGATGTTTGTGGTATAGTTTTTACTATTTTTTATAAACATTTCCTTCATAATATTATTTAGAAGTATTGAATTATTTTGTTGCTTTGTTATTACTTTTATTTTTCTGTGAAACGTTTTTTTTACTGTTAAGAATATAGCTTTAAACTTTTTTAAATAATTTTCAGCTAGCTCTGATGTTGTTGACATTTTGTATTTAATTGACACATCAATTGGAGTGTCAAAACAAGAAGTTGAACGGGTTAAATCATTTCTGAATACAGATATTCAAACAAAAATCTTTCCTGCTACTAATATTGGAGTTCTCATGTATGGTGCAGACATTGATCTTAAAGTAGCACCAGTAGATGGAATAAGTAGAGCTGCTGTTGAAAGCTCTATTTCAAGTCTGGAGGCAGGGAGTGGAAAAAGAAATCTTCAAAATGTTCTTAGTAAAAGTTTGGAGTTAGTTAAATCTAATAAGTTTCGCCAGTTTTCAAAAAAAATATTTATTATGACAATTAGTGGAAAAGATCAACTTAAAACACTAAAAGATGAAAATCTGCAAGAAAAGATAAAAGAATCTTTAGTGGAAATAATTTATATTACAACAGATAAAAGTGTAAGTAGTGCAGTAAACAATAACTTTGATAATTTTCCAATTAATATATTAAATCTTCAGACAATACAAGAATCAGCATATACATCAACAGAACTTAGTGGTTTGATTGCTAATGTTACTAGTAAGTTTTATGTTTACTTACCTCTTTCAATTTCTTTTCAGATGTTTTTAAGTAACAAAAACATATTCTTTTATTTTTTACAATACAAGTTTTACGAGTTTTTATCAAGTTTTTCTGTTTTATCATTTTTAGAAAACATTGTTACTATGAAAGATATAGTATTTTTAATTGGACCTATAAACATGAAATTCATAAACCATCTTGACAGCATTCAAGTGTTTGCTGTTGTAAAGAATATTATTAAGTATATGATAACCTCCTTTAAAGATATTAACAAAATTGGTATTGTACTTTATCAAAGGAATAGTGTTGTAGCTTTGCCTCTTGCTCAGTATAATATAAAAAAAGCAATTGAGAGCATTGATCGTTTAGATTTAGTGCCAAATGAGGGCTCTTTTACTGGTATTCAAAATGGATTGCTAATAGCATACAATGAATTTGTCTCACAGAAAGTTTGTAATCATAGCAGAAGAATTGTTGTCTTTACAAATATTGCACCCAAGGAAGAAGATGTAGATATGGCAAAGCAGTTACTTGATCAAGATCTAGAAATTTTTGTTATAGCTGCTGGGGGAGTTACAAAAGACACATTCTTGGGTTTGGTTAAAAGAGAAGATGATATTCTTACCCTAACTAGCAAAACCCCTTTTAATTCCCAAATTGTTTATGCTGTTTCAGAAATATGGGATAAAGGTCAATTTTTGTTTAAAATATTATACTTTTAACTAAATTGAAATTAGTTTCTAACTTTTGTAATTTTTCCTAATTTAGACCCTTGTTGGAACTTCATTTGCAAAGCTAAATACTCATATTGTCAAGCTAAAATAGATGGTTTAGCCACATGCTTATGTCCTGTGTGTGACAAATCATATAAACCTGTTTGTGGCAACAATGGTCTTTCATATGCCAGTGGATGTTTTCTTAAACGGTTATCTTGTCTGAATGAAATAGATATTTATGTTATAAAAAAAAACGCTTGTGGTATGTATAGAAATTCGTTTACTTAATGGCTTTTGAATATCAGCAAATGTAAAAAAAAAGTGATGTTAAAAAAATATATATTCTTGTTACAGAGGTTGGAAAAAGAGTTCATCTTGTTTTTGTACTGGATGTATCCCAATCAATGTCATACCAAAACTTAAATGATGTGAAAGATTTAATTCGAGCCATTTTGTTGTCAAACTCAAAGAGTGGATTGGTTGTAAGTTTTGTTTTATCTGGATGGTCTGATACAGCTCATGCTTTTATTGGTATTAGTTCAAGAGAAGAAATCCATTCAATTTTGTCAAATATTCAAAGAGGCATTGCAGATCGAAATTTTACTGATGCATTCAGCTTTTTGAGGCAAGCTATAGGTATGCCACTTAAGTTAAACATGCCGCATCATATTGTTATCTTTTCAGGATCTCCATTTATAAATGATAATGAGAGGAACATGGAGGAAGAAGTTAAACTGCTGAGGAAATTAGAGAGTACAGAAGTTTCCTTCATTGGTATTGGTGATAATTTTAACAAAGATCATGTGAACTTTATATACAAAGATCCTTCTTTAATTCAGTTTATTTCAAATGAAAAGGAAATTCCAGAGTTGTTTACATTTATTACACAAAATGTTGCTCAAATGTCAGGTAAGTTTCTATCAGTTAATTTAAATATAAACTTTATTATCAAATTTACAAATTTTTTCAGTTAAAATCAAATTGAAAAATCATTTATATCAATATAAATAATTCAGAGCATAGAATTTTTTTGAATTGCAAGTTGGAATTAAAAACATCTTTCCTTCAATTTTTTTTTAACAACCAGCTGTAAAAGAGGCACATGATATTGGTTTTGTTTTTGACTATTCAAACAAAAATATTCATGATTTTAATCAGCAACTTCGAATTACAAGTGAAATCATGTTAAGCTTAAAAAGAAGTACATCGTTAAAAGTTGGAATAATTGCTTACAACAAGGAAAATAAAGTTTTGCAGCCTTTAACATCAGCTGATGATATTGAGAAGATGCTATATTTCATCAATATAAAAAATGAATTCCTAAAAACATCTAATGCACTAGTAGCAGAGTTCTTTTCCCAATCACAAGGCGGAAGAGATCATTCAAAAAAATCTTTAATTATATTTCTCTCAAATAACTATGATAATAATGTAATCCAAGAATATAAGTCACTTCAAGAAAACGGAATCTCAATTTTGGCTATTGGAGTTGGAAGCATTTCTAAAGATTATCTTATTGAAGTTGCCGGTAACAAGAAAAATGCTTTCCATACAAATGAAATTATGAATACGTCACCGAGAAGTAAAAAATTTAGTGTAGCAGATGTTCTGACTAAAGGTACCTACTGAATTTTTTTTTTAATTTTTAGCCAAGTATATTTTTGCATATATGATATAAGTAATGTGTTATAAGTAGATATAAGTAGATATATGTATCTTGATAAAAATTGTGCATATTTAGTTTATAAAAATCATAAAAATAAAACTGAAACAGCGATCTTGAAAAAGATTAGTTTAAGCAATCAGAAAATCTGATTTTTTTTTTTTTTTTTGAAATTATCTTTTCATTTGGTGTTTTTTGAGTGCACTTTTTCAGAGAAGACCATTCACTCAAAACTGTAATTGTAGTATAAAGTGTATTAAAGCTTTATAGTTGTAACTGCAGTTATAGTAATAGATTGTTGAAAAAAAAATTATTTCAAGAAAAAAAGGTTGTTATTAAAGTCTAATATTAGTACAAAGTGATTATGTTTTTAGAATTTTGTAATGCAACTTCATGTGAAAATAACAAGGTTTGCATGGACAATATTGATGGGTATGAATGTGTGTGCCCAATATGCTCAGACATTCAGTCCTCTGGTTTTGTTTGTGGATCAGATGATGTAACTGAAGCAAATGAGTGTTTAATTAAAAAAAAGTCATGCTTTAGAAATTTAGATGTATTTTTGGTCTCAAGGAAGCCATGTGGTACATTTTAATATGCTTTGTTTTTAATATTTTCAATTATTTCTATTATTTGTTGATTATTTTAATAATAAATATATTTTAGATTTTATTTTTGATAGAATTACTACTTACTGATAAAATTAACCTTACAACTCTAGCTGCTTTATTGTGAGTTGAAAATATAGTGGTATTGAAAACCCTTGAAATAGTTGGGTGTAGTGTTCAGTGGGGAGTAGTGAATTCTCTCCCTTAAGTTAAAATTATAGAAGAAAAAAAATGTTTTCAAAACTAAACAATACTTCATGGTTTTTTTCTAAGAGTTTCTGGATTTGATTGTAAGCTTTTCAAAAATTATATGCAGGTGAAATTTCGTTATAAAAAACATTTATGCATATGCAACATCAAAATATATTTTAAAATATCACATTTAAGTAATTATAATATTTTATATTCAGATTGCAAATTTATGTTTTCAATTTTAAAAATATCTTACCCCATAGTGAAATGGGTCATAAAAATGAGGGTGATAAAGATGCTTTTATTTCAATTGAAATTTATCACATTTTTGTATCAAAATGTCATATAAAAGCAAAACATTTTAAAGTGTACTATCACAGAGATTTATTTTATTTTTATGATCTTTGAGTTGTTAAAACCAGCTACTTCTCCCTACTCTCCCCTACCCATGGTAAATCTTTATGGACTTTATATTGCATAGAGCTGCAAAAATAAAATTTTTATCATTTTGAATCATGAGACTTGATTTCACTGTAATTAACCACTCTGTTAAGTTCTCAGTTAATTTTTTAAATTGTAAATTTTGTAAATTTTTTGTATACAATCAAGATTACATTTTAATTAACTCAAACAAAAAATCAATTTCTGTAAATGAGATTTGTGTAATTGAGATGAATATAAAAATATGTTTTAGAGATAAAAGGCCAATTTGATATTTTGTACATTATTGATGTATCAATCCAGATGCTAAGTGTAAGTCAAATAAAAGAATTCATTCGCAAACAACTACCTGCATTCAACATCAGTTTTAATGGATCTCGAATTGGAGTTATTACTTTTTCAGATGAAGCCAATGTATTGCTAACTTTACCTCAAGGTACCTCAGAGCAATATGTTTTAGATGCCCTTAAAAAAGTTCATCTGTCATTAAAGAATCCAAATCTTTCTGAAGCTTTTAAAAAGCTAGAAGATGTCTTGTTCCGCACAAATGCAGTTAAGATCATAATCCTAATTACAGCAAGCAGCAGTAACAATGTTGAGTCAGAAAAAATACAATCTGTTGTACAAAAATTTAAAAACATCAATTCAAAATTCATTGTTGTTGGAATTGGAAATAGTTTTAGAAAAGATGAACTTCTATCATTGTCAACAGATGATAGTTACACTGCTTTTATAGAAGATGAATTGAACATTGATGAGCAAATTTCAAAGATCAGTACTGCTATTGCTAAGTCGACAGGTAAAGTTGAAGATATATTGAGTATGAATTGTGAGTTTATTATGTTTTTAAAATTGTTGTATTTTGACTATTTGTTAATATAACTTATCTTATTACTACATATATTTTTTAACCCTTTTCTGAAACGAAATCTTTTTTTTAGCTCTACCCATTTCTGAAACAGATACTGTGTTTGTTTTTGACATTCAAGACAGCAGCAATTTTGAAAAGGCAAAATCATTGCTACTTGATTTTCTACAACGTAGCATAATATCTGATAAGAGTGTTAGAGTTGGAGCAGTTATGTACAATCCTATTGAATATATCAGTTCTCTGACAGCAGATAAACAGTTTCTTGCAAAAAAGATTGAGAAATATAAATGGTCTAAAGAAAACAACTTTATAAGGGCCCTCTTTAAAGCAAAAGACATATTAAAATATTCAAGTTCTGCAAAAAATGTAATGATTTTCATTGATCAAGTATATTCAGTTGATGTCACTAAAACTATTAAAGAAATGCAGGATGAGGGTATCAATTCAATATCAATTTTCCTTGGAAGCAAACCTAAATCAATAGAAGAAATAAATGGTTTAAAAGAAAAAGGTTTAAGTGTGATAACAGATGTAACTGAAGCTATTCCTGATGAAATGGTGACACAGCTAGTTCCAGGTTCAGCCAATTAATTGATAAATGAATTTAACATTTATTGACTTAAATGAATAAATGAACCCAAATTAATGATTTAAAGTCACTGATAAAATTATCAAAAAAAAATACTAATGTTAATTGTTAATATCATTACTTAATTTATGGCCTTTTTAATCAAGACTTTTTGTTAAAAACCTCTTGCTTTTATCTTATAGATCCATGCTTTAAAATTCGTTGTCATACAAATTCAATTTGTATAAGAAGTGTAAATGGTTTTGCCCAATGCGTATGTAAACAATGTAATTCAGAATATGACTCAGTATGTGGTAGTGATGGTCTGACTTATGCAAGTAAATGTCACCTTCAGTTAGCATCATGTCAGACAAGGCAAGCAATTACTGTAGTGGCTCCACTTCCTTGCAGTAAGTTTTGCTCCTATTCTTCAACAAAAGGTTATTACTAATTTGAAGTAAATTTATGATTATGTGATTTTTTTTTATAGAATTGGCTTCCAAAATCTCAATTGTGTATTTAATTGACACCTCTAGTTCTGTTCAAGCTCAAACTCTAAACGATGTGAAAGATTTTATTAAAAATGAAGTGAACATTTATTCTTCTTCATCAGAAATAGCAATTATAAATTTTGGACTTGATGCTGAATTGGTAACTGGTCTCAGCACAAACAAAAATGCTATACTCAATAACCTAGCAAGCATACAGAAAATTGGAGGAGAAAGAAGAACCGATAAGGCTCTAGATATGGTAAATAATAAAGTATTTCATCAGTCAAGTAAGATGAATAAACTAGTTGTTATTTTCTCAACTGGAAATGTTAGTATATCTGGAAAAGATTATTATATGAAACAGCTGAAGCTCTTACAAGAAAGGAATGTTAAACTACTATATATTGATATTGGATTATCAGAGTTGGTATTAATGGTATCAAATCTTTTTGGATTTATTGTTAAAAATACAGGTAATTGCATACTTAGATAAACGTTTTTATAAAACTTAATTTTTTAATATTTTTCTTGTAAAGTTATTCAATGTTCATTCTGAAAAAAAAAATTTTTTTTGTTTGGATTTTTTTAGATCAATGCGATAGACTTACTTGCAGTAGTCCAAGTACATGTGCTAGGCTGTTTGGCAATGAATCAGTATGCAAATGTATGTCATGCCCTGATGAATACAATCCTGTATGTGGTGATGATAGTCAAACTTACTCCACAAAGTGTCATCTTAACCTAAGAAATTGTTTGAATGGAAAGAAAATAAGAATTGCAAAGTTTTCAGTTTGTGGTAATTTCAACTTTTTTACAAAATATGTAAAGAGAAAATAAAGTGTTAACTTTCTTTTTACATATTGTACAAAACAACTTATTTTGTACATAATTTAAACTTATGAATAATAGCTTGTCATACAAATTTTTGCTATAATTTCTCTCAGTAGAACTGGTTAATTATGACTTTTATATTGAGTAAACAAGTTTACATTATATAAAATAAGTTTGTTATTTTGATAAAGAGCTGTGATTTGCAATCAGTAATAATTTTCTTTTAATACTTTTAAGGTCATATATTGTTTTTATTATCTACTATACTTTTCTGACATTATTTTTTAATCATATTTCTGCTTTTTTGCATTTGTTCAGGAATATCTTCTAAGCAATTTAATATAGTGTATGCACTTGATGGTGCAAATGATGTTCCTGATGAACACTTTGAAAAAATGAAGCTTTTTGTACAAAATGCTATAAGAAGTTTTGGAGTGATGACAGATAAATTGAACATTGGCTTAATTGTCTATGGGAAAGCTGTAAATGAATATCTGTCAACAAATCAGCAACAAACAATCCATGATATTGAAAATAATATTTTACACATGAAAAAAGTGGGTGGTTTTAGAGACATTGCTTATGTTATGAATTTCATTTTGAAAAACTACAAAAATGATTTGACAGCTAAAAGAGTATTGGTTCTGTTCAAAGCTGGACAAGATTTAAATGGGGAGGACGTTCAGTTATCAAAAGCTGTATCAAACTTAGAAGCAAATGGCTGGAAGATTATTGTTTTAGCAGTAGGAGATAATATATTTTCGCATGAGCTAAATTTAGTTTCTACTGGAAACAAAGACAAAACTCCATCTATCAATCAAGTTTTCAAAGTTATGACTCAAGAACTGCCATTTATACTTGGTGATGTTGAAAATGCTGTAGCCAGAATTCTTGGTAATTTGTTCAAATTTTTTGATTTTTATCAAATATTTGTATTAATGCGGTAAAAAAAAAGTATATGTAAAAAATAAAAATGCATTAAAAAAAAAGGTACATTGAAATGATAAAACCACTTTTTTCTCAAATTAGAACCATCTTATGAAACTGATGAAGTTATTGATGTTTTTATTGGACTTTCTCCATCAACCAATCAAACCTTGTTTAAACTGCAGCAAGGTTTTGCCAAGTTAATTGCCAGCAGTTTCAACATTTCACCTTTATTTGTTCAAGTTACTATTTTCAAAATTGGAAAAGAAGTTACTAAAATTTCTCCTTCAAAGGATGATTCACTTGATGTTATAAAAAGAAAAATTGATGAATTACAAAATGATGATGAAATTGAAAGCAGATATGACTGGATTTTTAAAAAAATTGAAGAATTTTCTTCTCCTCCTCATGCTCGGTATTCTTCCAAAAAAATAGTAGTTTTGTTTATAAGTAAGGCAGAGTTTTGGATGACTCCCTTTAATCTAGAACATTTTAACAGAAATGTTGCCAAAGTAGTGATATTTGGGATGCCAGGAGTAAACAAAGAAGCACTCAACAGTCTGTTTGGAAACCCAGCAAATGCATACTTTTTACAAGACGATCAGCTCTTTAACTTTCCCAATTTTTTGCTTATGTCAGGTTTAAAAAAATGTTGTTTCTCAAATTAATCTTTTAGTTTTTTATTTTAGTTTTTTGTTTTCTGTTATAACTATTTTTTTTTCATAAAATTTTTTATTTAAATCAGATTTTATTATAATTTTTAGATAAATGCAAGTCACATGAGTGTAACTTTTATTCTAAATGTCTTCAGCGTGCAGACAGCTCTATTGAATGTGTATGTCCAATTTGTGAGAGTTCTGATTATTCTATAGTTTGTGGAAGTAATGGAAGAACCTATGGCTCTGAATGTCTTCTAAAACAGCATGCTTGCCAAATGCAAGAAAATATTACTCCTTTGAAAAGAAATGCATGCGGTAACCAAATATAAATTAGTTGTTGGCAATAGTTGTGTTGATTGTATTGATGGTTTATATTGATATTATAATAATGGTTTTGATTATAAAGAACAATTTTATAAAACAATAATTTATAATTAGGTAGTATTTAACTTGAATTTAAATCCTTTTTTTATGTATTGCTTTAGACATTTCAAAAGAGATAGAATTAGTTTTTGCAATAGACACTTCCAATGGTACCAACCCTGAAAATTTATTGCATATATCAAACTATACTGTTGAGCTTTTAAAAGCATATAAGTCAAGTCTGAAGCAAATCACACTCATAAATTTTGGAGAGTTTGCTGAGGTTCATTCTGAAATCTTTAATTCTATGAATGTGGGATATGTTTCAAGTTATTTTAAAAATTTAAAACCAATTGGTGGAAATTGTATTCCAAATACAGTTTTCTACAAAATGTTAAATAACAGTAAAAGAGATCAATTAGTGCATCTGGTTATCTTTGTTAGTGGTAAAATAACCTCAGAGGAGAAGCAAAAAAGTCAATTAGTTGCCCAACAATTGAAAAATTTAAAATTAACCATTATTGTCCTAAACTCATCAACCCCCATTGAGTTCTTTATTGATATTGCTGGAAGTAAATCACGTGTTATTAACATACAGCATGCTGAAAGACTTGTATCATCAGTTATGCCGTTGGATAATATCTTGCATTTCTCAGGTAAAGTCTGCCTTACTGAAATTCTAATAAAATTTATTGATAAAAAATATCTTGTATCACATCATATGTATGTATCAAAACACATCCATATGATGAGATGCAAGGTATTTTGTAATGTGTTTTTTGGTAGATAACTTTTTATTTAAAATATTTTACTAAATTTCAGAGCCAAATTCTCAGTACAATGATATTGCTGTTTTATTTGGAGCAGCTGGAAACTTTTCTGATGCATCATTTAAGTATCAAAAGCATCTTGTATCAGAAATGTTACAAAATTTTGTAATTGGACCATTTGCTACACAATTTGCTTTCATTCTTATGAGTCCATTACGCTTTGTAAAGAAATATGATGAGATCAACTTACAAAACTATAATGACATTCTAACAAAACTAGAAAACAATCTTCAAAATGAGAGAAAATTAAGTGACATTTTGACAACACCATTATTTACTCAAAGTCTTGGTAGTCGCACAAATGCTGGTAAATATCTTATATTGTTTGTTGCTGACAAGTTTTACGATACCAATGAAGCGCTTTTTGAAATAACTGACTTTTTGGAAAAAAGCAGCATTTATGTGATTGTCATTGTAATGAGTAAAATGTTTGACATAGAGCAGGCAAAAATATTGAGTGTCAGTGGAAAACTTATAACTCCTAAAGAATCAGAACATTTTTCAGAAAAATTGTTGGATTATTTGAATAAAGGTTTTCAGAATTTATTTTACAATTTTTTATCTTTCAAATGTTAACTTTATATATTTTTCAGTCCTTTTTAGTTCCTCTTTTTTTCTCTATCTCTAAATACTTTTTTATAACATAAGTATTGCTTTAAGTTTAAAGAATAAAAAGATCTTAATATAAAAGATAATATTTAAGTATATATATATATATAAATATATATGTATTTTTTAAACATCAGTCTCTGTAATCTTTGATTTATAGATGTTTGTGCAAACAATAAATGTATCAGCAATGGAGTATGTATTCCTATTAGTCAGCAAAGGAGTATGTGTGTTTGTAAATCCTGCACTCCCTCTTATGCACCTGTTTGTGGAAACAATCAAATTTTGTATGCATCAAAATGTCACCTCTACCAAAAATCCTGTTTACTTGACAAATCCATTGAGTTGATTCAAAAGGAAGCATGTGGTAAGATTTAAAAGCAACAGAAAAAAAAAGTCTTGAAGAACAATTTTTTTGATTACTTTTTGAAAGTGTTTTTATATCTGTTGATGTAACACTTAAAAATGTTGCTGATATTTCTCAATAATTTTAGACACAAGCGGTACAATTGATTTGGTATTCATGGTTGATAATGCAGTGCTTGAATCAGAAACATATCGCCATGTGCATCAGGACTTCAAGGAATTTCAAAAAAATTTTGTTAAAAGTTTAGCAGATACAGTTGATAATGTTGTATTGATTAATATTTGTTCATCTTCAGAAATTGAATGCAAAAGTAAGTCAGGTGGTTTAGAAAAAGAAAAATTTCATTCTTTTAATATATCAGATGAACAAAATCCATCTGATGTTATTCTTCAGCTAAATGAAATATCTAGTAACAAAAAATTTGTCATTTTTCTGGCTGCAAATCCTGAAATTATCAACAAGAATTCAATAAAGGAGTTTTTAAAATTGTCAAATGTAAACTACAAAGTCATTGGAGTTGGCAATAAATTCATAGAAAAACAGTCCAATGAATTCATTAAAGATAATACATTTATAATTGAAGAGGGTTATGACTTTCCATATTTTTTCAGCACTTTATTTAGAGACATCAAAAATTATATAGGTAAGCGTTTTTAGTTTTTTTTTTGGATTTTTTAAAAGTGAAACTTTTTGTATTTAATTTGTTTCAATTTTGAACTTTGTTTTGGAATTTATTTTTAAAGAACAACCTCAAAATGCATCCACTGATTTGGTTTTTATAATTGGTGCTGCTGGAGAAAATAAAGATGCCGTGTTTAACAACCAAAAGAAATTATTAGTTTCAATAATACATAAATACATAATAGATCAAAAGAGGGCTCTAGTAAGCATTATTGTGAATGGCAATGAACCAATGGTAATGAATTACTTAAATGGGTTCCAAACATTATCTGTAAGTAATCTGTTGGATTTTATCAGCAGCATCCCAAATAAAGGTGATGGGTCAAATCTTCGCTCATCAATGCGCATGGTAAATGATGTTTTTTTAGTTAAAAATGGAGCTCGACCACAAGCAGCCAAGTTTGTAGTTGTAATGGTTGACTTAATACCAGAAGGTTCAATAACTGAAATTACTGGAGTTGCTGATGAACTTTACAGAAATGGGGCTGAGTTGCTTTTTATTGTTGATAAACAGATAGAAGATCAGTTTCATGATTTTAATTATAAAGTGATTGGTCTAGAAATTTCTAAGGATATGTTTAGTTTTCCTGAGGATGTTATTTTACAACCAAGTATGTTTTTTTATTTCATACCACATATTTCAAATGTAGACTGGTGGTTATAAATCTTTGATGAAAAGTTATCTTATTGCACTTTTCTTAAAAATAAGAAAAAAAAAACAACAAAAAAACAGGTAACACTAGGTTATGGAAAATTGTAACATTAATCATTATTATTGCCATTTTTGATTAAATATCATTTTTCATAAATCAATAATTCTACTTCAGAGTTACCAGAAAAACCAAAGTTTCCCTGTCCAATATGTGAAGAACAAGATTACAAACCTCTTTGTGGAAGTGATGGTCGTAATTATGCATCAGAATGTTTATTAAGAAAATTTGCATGCCAAAACAATGTTTTTATTGGTGTTTCTAAATTGAGTCCTTGTGGTAAGTATTTTACTGACCAATGTTAGTGCAAAGTTCATGTTGTCAAGTGCTGATGTTTTTTTTGTAGTTAGTTTTAATTGTTGATATTTAAAAGTCGTTTTATCTAACTTGACTAATGTTAGGTTTGTTAGTTTTAAAAGACTAATGTTGGGGGGAAGGGGGGGGGGGGTTGTAATCGATAATAGTTGCAACAGTTTTTTTTTAAAAATCTTTTGTTTGTTTTGTTTTCTTCATATTGAAGATAATTTGAATTTGCTGTTTAAAAGTATGTTCTAATGAATAAATTTTTTCTAAAGGAATTTCTAACCCTCTTGAGTTGGTTATTGCTGTTGATGCTTCAGCACCTAAACAGTTGCTTGATCAGATAAAAGATTTTATTCGAAACTTTATTAAAGTATTTAGTTTGGAGCAACTTCAACTATCTCTTGTAAGTTACTCAGAAAATATTGATATTTTAATTTCCGTTAAAAATGGTTTAAATATGAGATCGTTTTTTGTGGCTCTGCAACTGCTAAAAAGTAGCTCAGCAGCTGGGAATCAAAATGTAAGAAATCTACTCAAGGATGATTTGTTCACAAAAGAGAAAATATCAAAACATCTCATTATATTTTTATGCTCTCCTGGTGAAAAAGATCATGATGCAATTTTAGCTTCAGAAAATTTAAAAAGGTCAGGCATTGTTATAAGTATTATTTCATTTGGGTATCAAGACACAACTTACTTGACCAATTTAGCAACTAGTAAGAAGCACTTGCTTGAAGTAAATGATGAAAGCAACAGTAACTTGCCCGAATTTTTTTCAGAGATGTCAGAAAATGTTAATTTGGGTAGAGGTAAAAGTTTTTATTAAAAGATTAAGTTTATTTACTTTTTTTGCATTTTTATATTTTTTGAATATTTGCAAACAAGGAAAACATAAATTATTTTATTTGAAAATTTTTTAATTTGAATAAATTCTGATTGATTTTTAAAGGAATTTCAAAGTCAATGGATGTTGGATTTGTGTTGACTGGCTCTAATAACTCCACATTATTTGAAATCCAAAAACAACTCACTTTTGCTGCCATAAAAAGATATCATATATCAAAAGAAAATGTTAACATAGCTGTTGCAATAAACTCTGCTGACACAGCTAAGCTGTTATTTTCTTTACAGAAGTACTTCTCTTCAGAAGAAATTATACGCACTTTATCTGAGTTAAATGATTCTCGAGATGGCAAGCAATTGTATTCAGCATTAATGGTTATAACTCAAGAGTTGTTTAAATTTGAATCAAGAAGTCATGTGGAAAAAGTCTTAGTTGTTTTCTTTAATGAAGTTGAAGAAAATATAAATAATTTAAAGAATTCTTTAGAGAAAGCATATTTGAAGAATATCAGAGTGATACTAGTGGCTCTTGGTAAAAATCCAGGCATTAAAAGAATGGTAGACTTTCTTAACAGTGAAAACATACCAGCTGATACTGTGAAACACTTTCTTGATAGTGTGAATGAACATGACAAGAATGATTTTTTCAAGGATACTCTGCCTGGTATGTGTTTATATATGTTTTTTGTAATCTATAGTTTATAAATTTCATCTGAAAATAAATGTAAACTATTAATTTAAAAATTGTTTTTTATAATTAGTTAGTTTAAGTTTTGAAAATAATTTTGAGAAAAAAATGTTTGGTTCAAATTCTGTCACCTTGAAATATTTCATGATTTGAATAAATGATGTGACTTTAAATATCACATGTTTTAAAAGAAAGGAAAAAATTTTCAAATCTTTTATAGACCCGTGTAAATATAATACTTGCAAGCACTACTCTACATGCCACCAATCACTATCTTCATCAGAATGTATATGTCCAGTATGTGATGATACATATTCCTTAGTCTGTGCTTCTGATCAAAGAACTTATGCTAGTGAATGCTGGATGAAGCAAGTGGCATGTGAACAAAAAAAAGATTTGAAAATTATTAATAAAACATCGTGTGGTAACTTTTTCTTTTTGATCTTTAAAAATTTTTATAGACAAATTATTGAATAGAAGTCATCATATATTTTTTTAATAACTAGGTTTCTCAAGCATGCTTGACATTGTATTTGCTGTTGACACATCAAGCAATGTAAAAAAGGTCAATATAATCAAAATCAAGTTGTTGCTTAAAGAAGTTTTAAAACAGTTTAAAATTGGTATTGGTATGATTCGTATCTCTATTGTATCATTTGGTAACCTCACTAAGTCTACTCCTTTTAGCAAAGGAGCAACATATGATCAAATCTTCAATAGTATAACAAACATGCCTATTGTTGGTGGCACTGCAAATTATACGATTATGCTTAGGCATGTTGAGGAAAATGTTTTTGACTTACAAAAGAAATTACCAAAATTATTGGTTGTTTTTGCATTAAGTAAGGATTATGAAAAGTCAATTTTAGAAACATTTAAAATTGCTAAAGAGGAGAGTATCCAAATGCTTTTAGTTGATATGATTGAAGGAGATCTAAGTACAATTAACACTTTTATTCTAAATTCTGGTGGGACTAGACATTCAATTAATGAGCCAGGAAAACTTCCTACAATACTACCCATACTTGACCATCTTGCTCATAAATCTAAAGGTATATTTACTTTTTAAATTTACTATGAGTAATGAAAAAAATTATGAAGTTTCATACTGTAAAAAAACAGACTTTGTTTTTAATAATCAAAAAATTTGTATATTTTAGATAGAGGACTTTCAATTGACATTGGTTTACTTACTGTTGTAAAAGACAATAAAAACATAAGATTAGCAGAAAATTTTATCTTTAAAGTTATTCAACAGTATACAACATCTAATGAGAATTTCCGTTTGTTATCTTTTTCTAATGGTATATTCAAAATAAATAAAAAGTTAGGTGAAGTGCTCTCACATGATCTTCTGGTACGTCTGATCAAACAATCATTTTCTTACACTGGAACTTCAGTACAGTTAATCTCTGAATTATCAACTATTAAAGAATTGTTTACAATTGACGATGGAGGAAAGAAGAAGATGAAGCGGATTTATTTCCTAATTTCTGATGAAGATTTGACTGTCTCTGCAGAACAATACCAAAAGATTTCAGATTCTGGAGTTCAGCTATTTATTATTGCATTTGAAAAAAACTTTAAAACTCTTCAGGAAAATAGTTTAGGTCTTTATTCCAACATTTTCCTCATGAAAGAAGATCCTTCTCAAGTAATTGAATCCATATCTGATTCTCTTGACTTAGGTAAAACCACTCTTAGGTTCTTTATTATCTTTTACTAAAGATAAAAAAAACTTTAACATGTTGTAAGGATTACCTTTCAATATATTGAAGCCATTCAAAATACTCTATCAATACTGACTAACTTAATGACCAAATTTAAATAACTTAAATGAAATAATTTCAGATAAATTTCCGCTATATTTAATTTTTCAGATTCTTGTTTTACAAAAAGATGTTCATTTTATGGAAGTTGTTCATATTTAAATGGCGTACCTGCTTGTTTTTGTCCCATATGTGAAAATGAATATGAACCAGTATGTGCAAGTCAAGGTCAATCATTTGCATCTCAATGCCATATGAAGAGGTTTGCATGCATTCATCAAACTCATTTGCAATTGTTAAAAGTTGGTCCTTGTGGTAAATGTAATTATGTCTTAAATAATTTTACTGCTTTTTAAAAACATTTTTGTGAATTTTTTGAAAATTGTCAGAGGATTTTGTTATTGTTTTATTGATTGATTACTTTTAGGCCATCTCCATGAAAAACATACTATTTTTCTTCTAAACATTGAGAAAAAACATAAGCATGGTGTTAGCGAGTTTTTAAAAAGCTTTGTGAGTGTGTTTGATCCAACAACAAGTTCAGTTTCTATTGCACTTAACAACAAAATTATATTACCTTTTGAAGATGGGAAAAGTCTTGCATTTATTCAGTATGTTTTAGGTAGTATTCATGATCTGCCATCAATTATAAGTTTACAAGAAGCTTTTGACTTTTTACAAAAATCTGTGTTGCCACAGTTTACTGGGCTTTCAAAAGGTTCTTTAAAGACTGTAGTAATATTTACATCTGTTAGAAAAGGTTTAGACATTTCAACTGTTGATCGTTTTAAATTAAATGGCATTAATCTTGTTTTTGTTACAATTGGTGAAGCTTTGGAGGAATTGAAATATTTTCAGAACAAAACTGATACGATTCTTATTGATAATCCAGACAAAATTCCTGAATTATTTCCTGAATTAGAACAATTTATCCTAAAAGGAAATGGTAAATATTTACATTATATAATTTTACAATGGTTAAACTATATATAGTTTTAGTTACTGATGTAATAAATAAGTTGTAAAAATAAAATAACTTTTCATATTATTTGTATTTATTATCATTTGTACATATTATTCACATAAACATGATCGTTTTTTTTGCTTTTTAATTTTTCTTTTAACTCTTAATAGAAAAGGAACCAGAGATGATATTTTTACTCACTACATTTGGTAAGCAAAATGAACCTCAAAAAGCAAAATGGTTTGAGCAACAAAAAGGTGCAATTAACTTTATTATTTCTAAAAATGATGCTAAAAAAATGAAAACCTTTTATAAAGTGATAGTGTACAAAGATGGCATTGAAAACAAGATTGTCGCAAACTCTGATCCTAGTTTTACAAAAGAAATAGTAGCTAGTTTAAAAAACCCAGGAGGCAAAAGCAGTGTAGGTCATGCGCTATCATTATTATCCCAGTTTTTGTCTGACTCTGTTGGAAAGAAAGTAATCATTTTATTTGTGGATGAAAGCATTCAACCAAATGAAAAAGAGAAAATTTCCCAATTTTTCAACAAGAAGAATATAAATATCATAATTGTATTGATGGGAAAAAAAGTTTCTGATTATGGTATTGAGGGAAATTTGGGCAATAACGGAAAAGTAGTCATTGTTAAAGATAATACTGAAGATATTGATATTACAAAGCCTTTAGATGAACTTCTAAATAAAGGTATAGTTTATTGGTAATTTAGCATAAAGTAATTTGAAAAGATGTTTTAAAAAGTTAAAAAAAAAGAAAGAACCAAACCTGTCACCAAATTAGTTTTAAGTAGATTTTTTTTTGAGTTTTAAAGAAATTTTTGATTCCCTCGAGCATTAAAAAATTTTTTTTTAATAAATTCAGAAAGAGAAAAAAAAGAAGATGTGTTTTTGAGCTTTTGCATAGTTAGTTGATAACCTTTATACTAAATATAAGTTCCAAAATTTATGAACAAAGTATACTCAATATGATTTCAGTTAAATGTGATGATCAATCAGTGTGTGAGTTTCACTCCCAGTGTGTTATTTTACATGGAAAGAATATTGAATGTTTGTGTCCAATTTGTAATGATGCTTTTAAAATTGTGTGTGGTTCTGATGGAAAGACATATGCAAGTAATTGTTGGTTAAAAAAGAAAGCTTGTGAAATCAAAGAAAATATTAACATGGCAAAGATTGGGCCATGCTGTGAGTCACTTTTGCTACTGCTTGTGTGTGTTACTGTGTTTGTGTCTGTTACTGTGTTTAATACTTTTTTTTACTTTTCTCTCTACAGCAATAAAGGCAAGTTTCAACCTTTTCTTTGCATTACCTATTGAGACCAGTACACAAACGTTTCTTAGATTACATGAGCTTGCTGAGGCAATACAAAAGTTATTTAAAATTGATTTGCCAGATTTTACTTCATTGTACACTTATGGAAAAACTGATATAAACAACACTAACTTAATTAAAATGTCATTTAATGAGTTAAATATGCAACCATCATTAGCTAGTGTTCTTAGTGATGTGAAAACAAGTGGCCATCTTGCTGTATTTATTCATGAAATGTATGCAAGTACTTCTAGTGAAATTCAAACTTTAAAAAGTCAGCTCAAAAGGTTGAAAAGTATTGGGTGTAGTGTCCTGGTGATTGCTTTGGGAAACTCAAACAACTTAGAAAATATTTTTGATGATGTTGTTACTGTACCTGATTCAAATGAACTTCCAGGGATCTTGGATGTTGTTGAAAAAAAAATTGCAACTCTCTTGTTTAAAGGTAGTTTTTTAAGTTTTTCAAATTCATTTTAAAAGTTATTCTAAAGCAATAATGAAAGAATAAAAATAAACATTATTTAAAAAGGTAATTTTATTTTAAATTTAATTAAAATGGCAATTTTTATTCTTTCTGTATTAATTTTATTCAAAAATCAAGCAAATTATCAAATACTGAAATTGATTAAATGATCATCGAAAAATGTCTTTTTATGTTTTTAGATGATAAACTTGATCTTGGAATTGTGTTTGGTGGAAAAAACACAGAAAATGAGTTTGCTATTGAAAAAGATTTTGCACAAAAACTTCTTGAAAAAAGAGTAATAAGCACAGATGCAACTAATGTAGGTTTATTTTATTATGGTGATTGGAAATATTTTGATTATGAAATTGCTGACTACCTAGTAAAAGCAAAACTCATACAGCTAGTCAATACTAAAAATGTTAAAGCAACTATAGAAGATGTGTTGAAAAATGCACGGTTGATATTTTTTAAAGATAAAACCACAAATACTGAAATAGGTTCTAGGTATGGCTCATTCAAAACATTAGTTGTTTTTATCAACAGCAAGCTATCCAGTATTGCAAATAGAGAGCTTTTGTTAATGAAAGAAGAAGGTGTTCATGTTATTATTGTTGCAATTGGTGAAATTGACAATCTTGAAGATATAAAATATTTATTCAAAAGAAGTTCAGATTTTGTTAATCTTAATGATAGTTTTCTTAGTCATCAACTTGCTAGTGATACTGCAGACAATTTAGTTTTAGGTAAGATATCACAATATTTATAGAAAAAATTAACTAGTAACAAAAAATTTTCTGTTATTTAAATTAATATTGATTAAAAGTTATTGAGTTGTTTTTAAGATATACTTCTGTTTAAAAAAAAATCTTTTTATTAAGAATGATGCATTTTTTTTTTAGGAATGTGTGACCATGATGCATGTGATGACAATAAAACTTGTATAATGAAAACTGGTCGTGAAGTTGAATGCTTATGTCCAATTTGTAATGAGCACTATGAACCTATTTGTGCTAATAACAGAGTAATGTATGCCAGTGAATGCCATTTGAAAAAGTTTTCATGTGAAAAAGCTATCAGTTTAACTGCTGTCAACAATCTTGCATGCTGTAAATATGTTTTTAATTTTATTTATTTTTGATGTAAAGCAATTGTTTCATGTGTTGCAATGAGGCAAAAATATCATGTTTTAAACATCTGGTTTTAAGTTTTGATAAATTTTGAGTTGATGGAAGTTGTTGAAATCTTACTTTTTTACTTTCTGAAAACATTCCTTTTGAAATTTTTGGTTTTTGATTAAGTAAAGGTAAAATTTTCTATATTTTTAGATTCCTCTTTAAATGTTGATATTTACTTCATTGTGGACTCATCTAGTAGTGTTTCTTTCAGTGACTTAGAACGAGTAAAGTTATTTTTAAAAACAGCATACAAAAGTTTTATGAGAAATTCCAGATTAGCAATCCTTGTATATGGAGGTAAAAATGTTAACTTGATAAAATCTTTAGAGGTAAAATTCTCAGATTACACAATGGATAACTTAATAGACTTGATTCAATATTATGGTGGCAAAGGCAATCTTTTGAATGCTCTGGATATAGTACGAGAAATGATAGGTATGGATAACTCTAAAACCTCATCAGTTATTGTGCTTACAGGTGGTGATGTTCAAAAACAATCTTCTTTGAATTCTGTTGTAATGTCATTGAAAGAGGTTTCTAAAATAACTTTTGTTGTATTTGATAAGAATCAGAATGCCATTAATCAGTTTGAAAAGTTGTTGCCTGAGGGTGTGATATCTATTTCTGGAGCTGAAAATTTACCTGATGTTTATGATAAGGTTCATCAACATGTGCTTTGTTCTAAGGGTGAGATTTTTTTTCTTTTTTTATTATTATTATTTTTGAATGAAATGCTTCTAAAAGTTAGTTCTTCCAAAAAGACATTTTAACTGGCAGTGAACTCTTCAGTTTTTATATAAATATGATTATGAATAAGTGTTTCCTTTCTTGGGAGATTTATTTATTTATTTTTTTTTAACTTTACAGCTGCAGAGATTGTTTTTACTTTTGTTTCTAATGACAACTCAGAACAAAAGTTTGCTTTACAAAAGCATATTGCATTAAGCATACTGAAAAGCCTTAACACTATTTCAACAAACCTTGCAATTATTTCCCATAATGGAGCATCCGATATGACCCCAATTACTAAAATGCTTACAGAAATTTCTTCTATCAAATACTATAGTGATGTTAAGAATAACATTTATTTGTACAAAAAGGCAAATACATTACTGAAGTCAAACAAGACCACAGCAGTGTTTTTTTATGGAAAGTTTTCAAACAATCTCTCTGAAGAAGAAAAAGATGTTTTAAAGAAAATGAAGAGCACTCATTTGATCTTTGTTATTATTGGTGAGGTTTCTCAAAGGCATCTTGATGAATTACTAGTTATAGTTGGCAAGCAAGAAAATATAATCATTTTAAAAAGTTTAGAAGATTTTTCTGAAGAAATTGTCAAAAAACCTTTTCAAAGTAAGTTTTTTTTAATTTTTTTATTGAAAAAAAGATAATAATGAAAATTTTTACTCTCTGGAATTTTTACATAAGAAACATAAGAAATATTTAACATAAGAAATATAAGAAATACACAACCAAAGAAGCTCAATAAAAATCTGGAGCAATAGAGTCAAGAAAAATCTGGAGCAATGGAGCCAAGCAAATGGAGGAAAATTGTCATCCTAAAGATAGATAAAGATAATAATAATAATTTTTCAAAAATAATATAATTTTATAAAACTCTTTAACAATCTTTTAAATATCAGGTCCATGCATGGACTCCATGTGTAGCATTGATAAAGTGTGTGTTGACAATTGGAATGGTTCTACATTGTGTGTTTGCCCTGAATGCCCTCTTTTAAATTACGAGCCAGTTTGTGGTGACGATGGAATAACATATGCAAGCCTTTGTCATATGGCAGCACACTCTTGTGAAAGTGGAATGAGCATAAACTTACTGGAAAATAAGCCTTGCAGTAAGTAATATTAACTTTTGCTTCTTTTTTTTTTTTTTTTTTTTTTTCTTGAGAAAACGGAAATGTTTTCTTGAAAAACAAAGTTTAAAAGCAAATTAAAAACGTTGTTGTTAAAAATACTTTTTCAAAGCTGTTTTTATGTCAAAGGAATTTATGTAAAGCTCAATTTAAAATGAGCAGATCTCTACAATTAAAGAGAAGCTTCTGTAAATAATACTTTTTTAAATTCAGTTTGTAATTCTTTGTAGTTATCTCATCAGTTTCAACATTAAAGTTGAATAATTTATTTTTGTTAAATTTAAGGTCTGTATGAAGTAACTTTTCCAACAAAAATTGTTTTTGCAATTGAATCTTCAATGAGTGAGTTTGAACTGAAAAAAGTTACTGAATATCTTGGTGCTTTATTGCAAACAGTCAACTTGAAGTCAAAATTTGTTTCATTGGACATTGTATCCTATAGTAAAACTGTAAAAAGGTTTCAAAATCTTAGTATAGAGGATGCATCACTCCTGCTTGCTAATTTTCCGCAGTTGCAAGGTGTGCCAGATATAGGAATGATGTTAAAGTTTTTGCATGACAATGTTTTCATAGATCTCACATCTAAAATGCTATTGGTTATCATTACTAAAATGAATGCTGAAAATATTTCACATGCTTCAATTGCCCTTCAAAATAAAGGAGTAGAGATACTGACAACAACTATCAGTAGAAGTGCTGAAGGCGATACTAAAGTGATCACCCAACTTCCAAAATCTTTAGGATTAATGGCAGATGAAATTGCAAAAAGGATTGGTTAATGCTTTTTTTCTTTTTTCTTTTTTCCTCCAAACTTGAAATTTAAAAGTGTTTATCTTTGTTTTCAAATTCACTTTTCAATGAAAATTTTTTAATATTAGGTGTTCCACAAAAACTAGATTTGATTATTTTAATTGGCGCTGGTGGGCAGAATCGACAAGCTGATTTTTCTGTCCTAGTTCAGTTTGTTAAACAGTTAACTTTTAACTTAACCATCTCTCCTGATAAAGTAAGAGTTGGCATTGTTTCTTATGGCAACACATCAAAGATTATCAGAAGATTAAGCTCTTTACAAATACACACTCAACTTCAAAGTGTTTTATCAGTTTTGACTCTACAAGAAGAAGGCTTTAATGCTGAAGAGTTAATACTTCTTTTAAGAAATGATTTATTTATGGAAGCTAATGAAAATGCTCATAAAGCCATTTTGTTTTTTGCTACTGATGATAATTCAGACTATGTAAAAATGGAGAAACTCTTGACACTCGACGCAAAGGTTGTTGTTGTTGGTTATGGCTCAAATGTTGAGCCTTCAACTTTATTACAAGTTTCTTCAGTGAAAAGCTCACTTTTTTTACCAAAGACTGCTTTTGAGGTTTTTGAGAAAATATCAGAGGTGCAAAAAGAATTGTTTAAGCCAGGTAATTTCTTAATGCAAATAAGCAAATTATTTTACTAAATACTTTTTTACTAATTATAATTTTAAGAGAGATGATTTTGAAAGTTTCATTTGGTACATCTCTTTATTTATTGTGCAGCTTCATGTGTGTCAGAATGTCATAAATATGGTAAATGTTTGCCTACACTCCTCCAAGGTAAACAGTGCACTTGTCCAACTTGCAATGAACTTTACAAACCTGTGTGTTCTACAGATGGTCATACATATGCAAGCAAATGCTATTTTGAAAAAAACTCATGTTTGCAGAAAAATAATCATAGTATTGTTAAGGATACAGCATGTGGTAAGTTTGACCATTGTTTATCTCAAACAGTTATTTAAAACTAATGTTAATTTTAACTTATAAAAAAACTTAAGAAAGTTGTTTCCTTTTGGCTCTCAATAAATTGACAAATTGTCTTTTAAACAGGTTTAACAAAAGAATTTGAAATAATCTATGCACTTGACATTTCAAAACAAACAACAAAAGAAACTTTTAGAAAGATGTTAAGTTTCTTGGATGCATCTCAGCTATTGTTTGTATCTCCTGAAAAAAAATCAAAAGTGGGTATTGCAAAGTTCAGTAGTAGTATTGAACTCTTACATATGGATAGTAACGTAAAAATTAAAAGTGCATCCAAAATAAAAGTTCCCGAATTTAAAGGAGAGCGAGATTTAGTTGTTGTTCTTAGAGAAGGATCTTTATTTTTTACTGGTGATCCAGGATTTACAAAAGTGATGGTCATTTTATTGTCAAGTAAAAGTTCAAGACCAGAATACAATGAAATTGTGAAGCAAAGAAAAGCATTACAAGAGAGAAATGTAAATGTGATTGCAATATCAATAAATGAGAATATTCCTCCTGATGAAATATTATCCATTGGCAATGAAAACACTTTTGTAATAAAAAGTGGAGAAGGCTTACCAGATGCTTTACCAGTATTAGAAAACATGCTGGGTGCATTGACAGGTACCAAATTGAAAATTGAAAATTTAGTTGCTATGATGTAATATGCATAAGTATTTTTTTAATGACAAAGTTTTTATCAGAGAAAAATATATTTTTGTTAGTACATGTCATAAAACTTCAAAAGAAAAAAAATGTTAAAATCTAAGCATAATGAGCTTTATTTTCTAGCTTTTACTAATAAGTTGTTAGTATTAATTATAATATGTTTTGTTTTTCTTCATTAATTGGTGTTATAGATATAAATCTTTGTCAATTTTAAAGAAAAAGGAAGAACTTTTTTTTTAGCCAAAAATACAGTTAAAACCAATCTAGTTATCAGTCTACCTTACTCAACTAATTTCCTTGCTATTCAAAATGATATTATTGAACTGCTTCAGTCAGTTACAGTATCAAGGTATAGTGTTCAACCTGCATTTTTAACTTATGGGAAAGATTTGAAAGTTTATTCAAAGCTTAATGAAATAGTGAGTTTTTATCAGACAAAGCAGATTGTAACCTCTTTACAAAATCCTGATATTGGATATAAACTTTCAGAAGTGATTAGCAAAGTTGAAGAAATATTTCATCAAAGTCAACGAAAAGATGCAGAAAATATCCATTGGTTGGTGATAACCAATAACTTAAAATCTGTATCTTTGATTCAAAGTCAAATTGAAGCATCAAAGCTAAAAAGAATTGTAACTCGCATTTTTGTTACTGATAATGTTGATATGAATCAGATAACTGATTTGGTGGGAAAGAATAATTTCAAGATCTTAAGTTATGGCGATGCAGTCCTAACAAGGAATCATCATAAACCAATGTTTATAGACTCTTTAAGAAAAGGTTCTTTTTTTTAAATGAATTATGTATGTATGTATGTATGTATGTATGTATGTATGTATGTATGTATGTATGTATGTATGTATGTATGTATGTATGTATGTATGTATGTATGTATGTATGTATATATTTAGATATTTGTTCAGAGAAAAAATGTGGATTGCATCAAATTTGTATTGAAAAGCAAGACCAGAGTTCAGAATGTGTTTGCCAAAAATGTGAGCATATATTAAATCCTGTGTGTGGGTCTGATGGCAAAACATATGCTTCAAAATGTCATATGTCTTTTGAAGGATGTCAATTAAATAAGTCAATTGAAATGATAGAAAACAAAGCATGTGGTAATGCATAAGTTTGTTTAAATTTTTTTATTTTAGTTTTATTAGACATATAACAAAAAATTATGATTAATTTTTTGATAGATTTTTGTAACAAAAAATTAAAATTGTTTTAGGCATCAAAGGAATCCTAAAAATAATTTTTTTGGTGAGTAATTCTAAAGTTGTGACAGAAAAAAGTTATGAGATGGTAAAAGATTTTATCAAAGCTTCTTTGCACTTCTTTGAAGAAGGAACTGATGTTGCTTTTGTTTCTTATGGAGAAACAGAACCTAAAACTGATTTGAATTTTACAAAAATATTATTTCTCAACAAAATCAAGTACGCAATAGATGAAACTAAACTATCATCTAATTATGGCAGCTTGGAAACTGGTCTAAAATATTTAGCAGACAACAATTTTCTTAAGAAGAAAGATGGAATTCAACAGGTACTTCTTATTTTCCCACCAGCAGATGAAATTGTGACAGACAATTCTGAAGCAATTATGACCCATATCAAAGCTACAGGCACTAAAGTTATTGTTGTCGGGTTAGGCAGTATAAGAGATAATGTTTTAGAATTATCTTCAGATGGTGATAAGTTTACACATGCAGCTTTTGACAGTGACTTGTTGAATAATTTAGGTGATTTGGAAACTAGAATTGCTGAAATTACAGGTAAAATAGTAGAAATATTTATTTTTTGAAATTGTAAAAAACTCCAGTTTTAAAAATAGTTATTGAGAAAATTTTATCAAAAATATAATAAAAACCTTTTTCCTTATTTTTTTTTTTTTACTTTGTTCTTTTTAGAACTTGCAAATGAAAGAGTTGATATTGGATTTATTATTAATGCACCATCACAGACTGTGCTGTTAAAACAAGTTCAATATATTCAAGCAATGCTTAAAGATTATATAATATCTAACACTTCAACTCGATTTGCTGGTGTTTTTTCAAGTAGTAATCGAAATGACATTATTCTTTCTTTTGTAGATGGTATTAGCAACCACCATGTATCAAAAGTACTAGGCAATCTAGAATTTAAATCTGGACAAACTGATCTTTTGTCATCAATAGATGATGCTGTTGATCAATTGTTTAATCCAGCCAATGGAGCAAAAAAGTATATTATTTTATTTGCAGACAAATCACTTGACCACTCAACATTGGGCATGATAGTGAAGAAAGCCAATAAAAAAAATATTAAGTCAGTTGTTGTGTTATTGGATAAAATTGAACACATCATGTATGACACAGATAGTCTAATGGTTCTAGATGCAAAAGATAATCCTCGTAACATTATTACAAAAGGTTATTAATTTGAAGTGTTGTTTTTTTTTTTTTTGTTCTTTTTATTTAAAGAAACCAACTGTCGATTTTTATTTACTATTTTATTGTTAGATGGTTGCTTTCAAAAGAGATGCAATTTCTTTTCAACATGTGTATCTTTATCATACAATAATGTAAAATGTTTATGTCCAACATGCCAATTGGATTTTTACGATCCAGTTTGTGGGTCAAACAAAAAAACTTATGCTTCCACTTGTTTATTAAAGCTAGATGCTTGTCAAGAAGAAAAAAATATTGCAATTGTTAAAAGTGCTCCATGTGGTATAAATTTCAAGTTTAGCATAAGTTTATTATGACCTGTGATTGCAACATTTGTTTTTGATTGCAAAAATGTTTGTATTGCAAAAATCTGTAATTTTTTTAAAACTGAGTTTGTTTGATTACAGGTATTTCAAAAAGCATCAAAATACTTTACATCTTTGATACTAATATTGAAGCTACTATGCTTACAGCTGTTAAGCGTTTTGCAACTTCGTCACTTTTATCGTATAACATTTCTGTGCAACATACTCAACTTGCTATTATCATGTTAAATAATAAAAGTATTAATGTGTCTTTGGAGTTCAAAGATGATCAATCATTTGATAATGCAAAGTTTGCTATATATGACATAAATGCATCTAAAAATTCCAAAGTTGATCCAGACTTACTTATCCAATCTATTAAAAAGATGTATTTTACTGAAAAGGATTCAAGAGAAACAGTAAATAAGGTTTTGGTGTTTTTTACATGTAGTTACTGCTATTCAAAAACAGATTTAAAATATTTAAATGAAAATCTTCCTGACATTCACACAATTGCTGTATCAGTTGATGGTTCAAAAGAGTACTTCAACAGTTTTGATGATGTTGTCATAGCAGAGAATTCCAGCGTTTTGTCCTTTGCATTGGGTGATTTGGAAAATGCTATTGAGAAAATAATTGGTGAGGATGTTTTGTTACTTGTATTTTAAAAACGTCTGAAAGAAGCACATTCACTGCTAAGCAACAATTTCAAAAACTGTTCTGCCACACCAACTTCTCTTTATAAATTAATTGTAATACAAAACTTCAAAATATATGTTAAGATATTTAATCTAGATCATTTTTAATTCGTTTGTTAATTATGGAAGTTATTTTCCATTTACTTATATAAGTTAAAAGAAATCTCTAAAATAAGATAGCAAAACATAGATTATATGAACACAGATAGCAAAAGAACATTTTACAACTTAACTTGTAGTTGGCACCTAATAACAAACTTCAGTGTAAGAGTCAACTCAGTCAGTCAGTGAATGTATTAAGATCTTATTATAAAAAATTATACTAAAGGCTTTTATTGAAAATTTGTCTTAATGACTAGGTTTTTATCACCTAGATTATAAATCTTTTTGTAACAATCTGGTCTGCAGATTTTGCTAATAAAATATATTTTACTAATAAATATAATCTTATTAATAAAAATTATTTGCATAGTTTTGTAAATCTTCATGTTTTGATATAAAGGTTCTTATTTCCATCTGAAATAAAGGACTTTGCTTTGATTTCCATTTTTCGATTTAAAAAAAAATATAACAAAAAGGAATTACTTTCAATTCTAGGGAATGGTTCCAATACTTGTGATTCAAATAGTTGTGCATTTTATTCTGTGTGCACCACGAGTGAAAGCCAAAATGCTAAATGTGTATGTCCTTTGTGCATTGATAGTGAAATATCTCCAGTGTGTGGTGATAATGGTGTTACTTATTCAAATGAATGTTACATGAGAAAATATGCTTGTGAAGAAAGGAGAATGATTACAATTGCAAAAGAAGAATCATGTGGTATTCATATTTTTTGAGCAAATTTTTTTTTCTCAAACAATAATTCATTAACATATGATAATTAACTAATAAATGATATTTATTGTACCTGTGATCAGATTTTAGGTTTTACAGATTTATTTACTTAGTTTTTTTTTTTCTTTCTACTTTTAAAAATAATTTTTGATATTTATATTTATTTCTATTGTTGTTTTTAACTTTAACAGGAATTTCCAGAGCAATTAGTGTTGTATTCTTATTTGATACTTCTAACGAAATGACAAAATCAAATTTTGACAAAGTGAAATATTTTGCTGCAACCTTGAGCAAGTCTTTTGGCAGAACAATTATGCATCAGTCTGTCGTTGTATTTAACCAAGGAGCAGAAGTTGTTAAGCATTCATTTTCTAAAGGAGAATCAGTTGAAGATGTAATAAAAAACTTAAGGCATAGAGGTGGCCAAAGAGATTATAGGAAAGCATTAAAATATGTAGTAGAAGATATCTTTGATAACATACCTTCAATGCAGCCGTTATCTGAAAAGGTCTTGCTTATGTTTACATCCCAATACCCAAAAGGAACATCTGATGATGATGATTTATCTTTATCTTTAAGTTGGTTGGAGGTTCAAAAGATTAAACTTGTTTTAGTGTCAATAGATGGTGCCCCTAGTGATTCAGTTAAAGATATGGTTTATACTAGGGCCAACATGCTACCTAACTATTTAGGTGTTGTTGAAAAAAAAATACGAGGCACTGGTGAGAAATCTTACTATAAATTATTGAGAAATTTTTTTTATGTAAATATTATAAATATTGCACATGTGTTTACATACAAAGAAACAAACATAAAATTTCTAAATTATTATTTAAATAACTTTATGAAAAAAAAAAAAAAAAAAAAAGAAGAAGAAGATTTTATGCAGTGAGTTCAAAATTACTTACAGATTGTTATTTTATGTTTTAATATCATCTTTCAACATGTTTTTATTTATAGTTTTACCATCAAAATTAATATTAATGTTTGGATTGTTTTTAAAATTTTTTAAAATTGTAATTTAATTATACTTATGATAATTTTTTTAAACATTTTTAAGTCCTCATCACAAAATCTGGATAACAGTATTTCTCTTTCTACTTCATTTGGATCACTAAGCCCACCATTTGGATCACTAAGCCCACCATTATCTATTCAACCCCAAATTTGACTGGTGCTGGATAAATCTTGATGTTTAATGATTGCAATCCAATTGTAGTAAATTATTTTAAAATGAATCTTCCAGATAACAGAGATGCTGAGGAGCTGTAAAGTGCTGATAATGAAGAACTTTTAAAAGTTTTTTTTATTGCATTTTATCATTATTTCTTAAAAAAAGAAAAAAAAAAAGAAAAAGAAAACCAATCACCGAAAAAGAAAACCAATCACCAAAAAAGAATAATCTCGTTTAAAAAAATCAAAACTCATTTTACAAAAATTTATTTAACCATAAATTTCTTTACCAAGAGTAAAAAACTTTTAATTTTAGAATTAATTTTAGAATTTTATTGGGCAACCTTTCGCTTTCGCAACCCCCTGAAAAGTTGTTTTCAGATTCGCCTTTTGCAAATTGTTTGTGATACTAACCTAAAACCAACATTATTTCTCAAGTTACACCAGTCATAAATTAAAGTCCTAGTTTCAAAATTTTAAAAAACTTATGCTTTACCATCTTTTTGGATTTATTGTTTTTTTTTAGGCATAGTTATGGATCTTGCTGTTGTTTTTACTGGGTTTGATTCAGAAGAAAAATTCAGGCAACAGATATTGCTTGGCAAGAAACTACTAGGAAAGTATAAGATAGGCAGACTATATGCTCATGTCAGTGTCCTAACATATGCAAACACATCAACTGTTGAATTTGATTTTAACACAGGAAGTGATTATGACTTGGTGAAATATAATCTCCAAAGTTTAAATAACCCTGGTATTTCAAATTATGCAGGACACATTCTTGAAACTTTGTCACAGAATGTTTTCATTAAAAGATATGGCTCTCGACCATTTGTGCACAAGGCTGTTTTATTATTTGTAAATGAGCCAATGTATGATATTACAGCAGTTACTAGTGCTAGGAAACTTGTTAGCCTTGGTATTCAATTAGTTATTATCGCTTATGGCAAGACATTTGATAAAGCTTACTTAAATCAGTTAGTTAGGAAACCTGAAGATTTGTTTTTCGTCAACATGGAAAATGTAAACGAAGAAGATATTTTGGAGAAAACATTACCAGGTAAAAAAAAAATTATTTAAATGAGACTTTCTATTTTTTTTGTAAAATCAAACAAAAAGGAGGCTACATAAAATTTTTTTGTAAAATCAAACTAAAATGGTGGCTACATAAAATTAAGTTACAGCAGATTGTGTTAGCTGCTTATTTAACTTATTTTTATCTCGTGTTTCTTTTTTAGACAAATGTATAAGTTTTGAATGCAAATTTTTTTCAAAATGTATTTCGATTGCTGGCCAGCAAGCAGAGTGTGTTTGTCCAATTTGCCCTGAAGATGAACCTTTTGAGCCAGTGTGTGGCAGTAATGATCAAACATATGCTAGTATATGTAAATTAAAGAGAGAATCTTGCAAAATGAAAAAGGAGATAGAAGTCATAAAAAGAAAAGCATGTGGTTTGTATAGTTAACAAAATTAATGACAAATTTATTACACATGAGTTACATAAATGTTCTTACTTATAGTCTAATGCTTTTTCTTTTTTAGGAATTTCCGGTAGTGTTGATGTTATATACGCACTTGATACATCACATGGTGTCAATAAAGATAGATTGACTAAAATGAAGTCTTTCATCATAAACTCCCTTTTGTTGTTCAATAATACAAGAATAGCAATTATAAAATTTGGCAGTAATGCTGAAATTATTTTGCCATTATCATCAGGTATGCAGCAATCTAATATTGCTAATTTTTTTCATCAATTAAAGCCTGTAGGAGGAGAAGCTAACTTGGTGAATGTTTTACATAAAACAAGTGAAATATTAAAGGGAATAAAGTCTGCTGAGCACCAAATTTTAATTTTCGTTATAAATCAAGTGAAGATTTTACCACCTGCTGATTATTTACATCAAAAAGGATTAAAAGTTGCAGCAGTTTACCTTGGAGAAACTCCTAATGCAATCCCTCATGGTTTTGTTAACAAACCTGGTCTGTTTATTGTTAGTAGACCTAATCATTTAACTGACTGCGTTGGCAGACTAGAAAAAGAGCTCAGGATGAGTTTAAGCATGTTTTTTTTATTATTATTTATTTTTATTTTTACCTTTGATCTTAATCTCAAAGCTAAATACTCTGAATAAGCTGTGATTGAATAATTTGTGCTTAGATTAATGGAGTTTTAGATTTATATAGAATTTGTATGAAATGATAGAATAAGCTGATATAACTAAAAAGTATTTTGTTACAGGCAAAGAAAAAATGGATTTAGCTATGGTATTTGAGTCAACATTACATCCTTTATTTGAAAAGCAAAAAATGGTTGCAAAAGATGTCTTAGAAAAAATTAATTTTGGTTATGAAGGAGTCTTGCCAGGATTTATAATCTCTGTACCACATTTAAAAATTTTAAAAGAGCTTGGTCAAACAAAAAATTTAATTGACGCATTAGATTTTATCAACTCTATAAATAGTAATCCTAGCTATAACATAGATGGCAGAGATCTGCTTAGCAACAATGGTGATGATTTAAATAGAGTATTAGTATTTGTAGAAGAGGAATTTTTCCACCCAATGAAAGGTAGGAGAAGCAATGCTACAAAATCTCTCCTTCTTTTTACAACTACCCCTCTGGTTGAAAATGATTTTTTGACACTGAAAAATCGCTTAAAAAGTAAAGATATTCAATTTGTTGTTGTGGCAGTAAATAGTACCATGAACATGCCAAATGCAAATGCCTGGTTTTCTGCCAAAGACCTTGAACATAATGATGTCAGTGGATTTATTGCAGATTCTCTCCACAAAGGTTACTTTAATTTTCTTCTACTTATGGTTATTATGTCATTTTTTATTTAATTTGTTTCTGAGGTTAACAACTGTGATCTTTAGATCTTTGTGCAGTAAATCCTTGCAAGCATCATAGTGTTTGTCTAGTTGATAATATTTATAAAAAAGTAGATTGTGTCTGTCCTATTTGCTCAATTAATGAACCCTATGCACCAGTTTGTGGTAGCAATGGGCAATCTTATGCTACAAAATGCAGAATGATTCAAGCTTCTTGTGAAAGCAGATTAAGTATTGAAGTTTTGAAAGATGGTCCTTGTGGTAAGTTTTGATGTGTGTAAGCAGTATGAGTTTTTCAAGAATGTTTAACTTATTATTAGTCTTTAGAATTCATACTATTACTTTTTATTTCAAAAGGCTTTTCTGGCACAAAGTTAGATCTGGTGTTTGCTGTAGAGACATCTGAATCAGTAAAAATAGTCGACATTTCTTATATTAAACATTTTCTTAAATCTGTCCTTTTACTTTTTACAATATCTCCTGATCAAGTTCATGTTGGAATTATCAGTTATGGTAAAGAGATCATTAATTATGTGCCACTTAATTATGGAATTTCTGAAGATTATGTTTCATCAGCATTAGACTTTTTACCAATACTTGGAGGTGAAGTAAATGAGATTAGATTGCTGAACTTCATAAAGAGTGATGTTTTTTCTTCATCAAAGGGAAGTCGTGATAATGTCAAGAAAGTACTTATATTGATAAAAAAGAACTGTTTTGATAGCAATCTTATCAATAATTTTAAATATATTGGTGTGGAAACAGCAGAAGTTGTTATTGGAAAGGTGCTTAGTGATTATTGTAGAAATACAGTAATAGTACCTGATGCATTCAATTTGCCAATAGCTTATCCTGATGTTGAAAGTGTTATTGGAAGTTTTATTGGTAAGTTTTTTTTTACTTTTTTTTTTTACTAAATACTCAATAGTAAAGAGTTATTTTTGTTCTATATTTATTCAAGCATTTTAAGATATCAAAACTTTAGGCACAATTTCTTTAGCAAACCACTCTGCATCTGATATTGCTATCATAATTGGTGCAACAGCCATTGAACAATTCTATAAGCAACTCGAAGCAATTCAATATTTGCTTGAAAACTTCAAAATTTCTCAAAGCGCAGATCATGTTAGTGTTGCTCTGTATGGTGGCAAAACATTACAGCAGTTTAATTTTACTGCCAACAAAAATGATCTTGTTGATGTGCTCGAAAAAGTAAAACAATCAGTTAAAATTGAAGTGCTCATTGAGAAATGGCAATTTCTGAGCCCAATGATTTTCAGTTTCAGTTCTGGTGCTAGACTGGGAGTTGAAAAGCAGATTTTCCTTTTCATAGATGGCACACACAAAACAACTGATCCTTTTAAATTGAATGAGCAAATAAGAGATCTTGAAAAAGAAGGCATAAAAGTAGTTGTTGTAGCTATTGGTCAAAATGAAGATGCTCCAATTTTAAAAGAAATAATTGGGGATGCATATTTTTTCCCAGAAGACTTGCCTGTTTTGAAAAGAATGGTAAAACCAATTCAAAGTGCTGTGACCAAATGTAAGTTTGTTAATGTGAAAGTGTAAACCATACCATAAGTGACCGTAAGACCATATAATGTTTCTTATCAAAATTTTTTAACAAGCGTGCATTGATGTCTTGCAAAATTTACTATTAGACTAATATTTGGTTTGGTAAAAATATTTGGTCGCTGTGATAAGGACCAGTTACTTCTTTTTTTAATAAAAATAAAAATCTTTCTAATTTTTTTTTTTTTTTTAATGTTTGTAATACATGCTCATTTTTTTTTTTTTTTTTTTTTTTTTTTAAAGAAGTACAAAAATGTGTTTTGTTTTTTTCTTAATTACAATATTAAAAATATTTAGCTCCATGCAATCAGAAAATTTGTAACCATTACTCTAATTGTGTTACTAAACAAGACAACTCAGCATCTTGTTTTTGTCCTACTTGTTTCACTGAGATCTCATACAATCCAGTATGTGCTGATGATGGTATGAGCTATGCTAATTTATGTTGGATGAAAAGACAATCTTGCATAACACAACAACCCACAAATGTTCTAAAAGCAACAGTTTGTGGTAAGTCATTTATTGAGAGGAAGTATTGTTTTGTTCATTGTAAAGAACTTGTAAATAGTTGCAAATGAAATACTTTTTAAGGAAGAAAATAAGAATAAAAACAATTTTTTAGGTATAAAAAATACTGGTGGTTTTAACTTTGTGTTTGCATTTGATTCATCTGATCATGTAAGTGATGAAATGTACAGCAGCATTAAAAAAATGGCATTAAACCTAATTCCAAGTTTCAAGATAACTCCTAATCTTCAATTTTCTATAGTGTTGATTGGTAAAAAAATATATCACCATTCCACTGTAAGAGAAAGTTTGACTGAAGAAACCTTGAGAAAAGAAATATTGAATTTGCCTTTATTAGGTGGAAATATTGAAATAAAAGCATTTATAGACTACTTAGATGTGTTTGTTGATAAAAAGACAAATGGATTGGAAAATGTTTTGATTTTATTTACAACTTCTATAACTTTTGATGCAGATTTACTTTTGCTTGAAAAATTCCAATATAACAAGGGATTGAAAATTGTTGTTATTGGAGTGAATTTCAACAATGTTCAGGTAGAAGAATGGAGTAATGCTGTTACATCAACTGGTCAAGTTGTTGCTGTCACAAAGGAACTTCCAATGTTCTTTGGAGCAATCGAAAGCTCCATATCCCAAGTTATAGGTAAATGAACTGTTTCTGTTAGGCGTGAATCGTTTTGTCAATATTTAGTTATCATTTAATTTTTTTTAAAAAAAATTTTTTAGCACCTCCTCTTGTGCTAGATGTTATTATTATTTGGG
Source organism: Hydra viridissima (assembly GCF_058129835.1). Classification (NCBI taxonomy): domain Eukaryota; kingdom Metazoa; phylum Cnidaria; class Hydrozoa; order Anthoathecata; family Hydridae; genus Hydra; species Hydra viridissima. The sequence goes on along the minus strand of NW_028324308.1, from coordinate 1,730,664 downwards.
GAACCCCTCCTGTTAATTCGAAAAAGGTATTTGAGGTAGAAAAAGATTTTACCATTAATCTTCTCCAATTATTCCACAAATCTCCAACAAGGGTACAGGTTGGTGTTGTTCAGTATGGTAGAGAGGTAAATATTGAGTATCGTCTTTCAGATCTTTATAATAATCAGCAGGCTTTGTCTGCAGTAAATAGATTAGTTTCAAGAACACCTGGAAACAACCTGATAGCTGCACTTAGGGAAGTACGATTAAAGTTATTTAATTTACAAAATGATGAAAGTGTAAAAAATCATGTAAGAAGCAATGTTCCAAAATCTTTATTACTTTTTAATACAATAAAATCCGTTATTGAGATTAAGGAACTTGAAGCTGAAATAAATATTATGAGAGAAGCTGGGATCAAGATCGTGACAATATCATTTGATTCATCAAATGAAGGGAATATATTTCAACAAAGTAGTGATCAACATTCCCACTTTCTTGTAGAAAACCTTTCTCAACTCAATAGTTTGCTTCAGCCAGTCTTTCAGCAGCTCTTACCAGGTATAAAAAACTATGTTTATATATGTATGTATGTATGTATGCATGTATGTATGTATGTATGTATGTATGTATGTATGTATGTATGTATGTATGTATGTATGTATGTATGTATGTATGTATGTATGTATGTATGTATGTATGTATGCATGCATGTCTGTATATTTGAAAATATTTTATATATGTGTGTATGTATGTGTATATATATATATATATGTATGTATGTATGTATGTATGTATGTATGTATGTATTTATGTATGTATGTATGTATGTATGTATGTATGTATGTATGTATGTATGTATGTATGTATGTATGTATGTATGTATGTATGTATGTATGTATGTATGTATGTATGTATGTATGTATGTATGTATGTATGTATGTATGTGTGTATGTATGTATGTATATATATATATATATATATATATATATATATATATATATATATATATATATATATATATATATATATATATATATATATATATATATTCAAATTTGTTTTACCTTTTAAAAGATCCATGTGTCAGCAAGAAATGCAATTTTTTCTCAAAGTGCACAATCACCAGTAAGCAAACAACACAATGCTTGTGCCTATTCTGCCCACATGAGCTTCCTTATGAACCACTTTGTGGAGATAATGGACAAACATATGCTAATGAATGCTGGAGAAAACGTGATGTTTGTCTCCAACAAAAGCATATTAATATTGTAAAAAATGGTGCATGTGGAATAGAAGAGAAAATTGATCTAACATTTTTAGTTGATGTTTCTAAGCATGTCACTGAGTCAATTGGAAAAAATATAAAAGCCTTTTTGAAGGCTGCAATTCAGAGCTATTCACTATCAGCAAACACCACACATTTAAGTATCTTCACATTTTCAGAAGATATTGATCTTTTGTTAAACAAAAACAACAATAAACAAGCACTTCATGAAGCAATATATATGATGGGTTCTAGCAATGGTGATAGAAAATTGTACAAAGCACTTAAGTACTTAAATGATGATGTCTTTCTATACCAGGCAAACTCAAAACAAGTACTAGTTCTTTTGACCACAGGCCTCGATGATACCAACATGTATGACCCAATAAAAATAACAAGAAGCTTAAGCGCAAAGGGAATAAAAGTAATTACTCTTTTAATTTCAAATGAAGATTTGTCAGCTGATTGGCTAGACGAAAATAAGCAAAATATTCTCTATGCAGATAACTTAAATGGATTACCAGGTGTGCTTGGAGAGCTTGAAAAGCAAGTTGGAATAGAGTATGGTAAGGCTAATAGCTTGGTTAAGTTAATATTTTTTAATTATTCTAGTTTAATGCTGTTGTTGAAGTTGAACAAGTTTCTTATTTCTTTTTTTTTAGTGTCATCAGATAAGTTGGATCTTGGTTTTATTGTTGGTGATAAAACAGGCAAATATTTTGAAGCTCAGATCAATTTTATATCTTCGATTCTTAAGTCTTATAAAATGTCTGTAGATAGTACTTATGCAGGTGTGGTAACAAATGGGAAAGATCCAGCTCTTTCTATAAAGCTTAATGCAGCTGCATCATATGAAGATTTTATTCTCTATCTCAAGAGCCTAAAGAATCCTGGTGGTGAAAACAAACTTAATAATGCATTTCAAATAGCAAGAACTTCTTTATTCTCTGAAGAGAATGGTGCTAGAGATAGCATTCCAAAGACTCTAATTGTATTTTCTAGCAGTGATTTTTCTGTAGACATGAATGACTTAAGTGATGAGGCACAAGCTTTGAAAGATATAGGTGTAAAAATAGTTTTAATAGCCTTAGGAGAGGAGGCAGGACAAGAAAATCTTAAACAGCTAGTGGATGTTTTTTTCTTCCCAGAGGATCTTCAATCTTTAAAACGAGTTCTTCAACCCATAATATATGCTGCATTGCCAGGTGTGTGAATTATTTTTTCATTTTGTCTGCAAGATAATATCCTTTGTAAGATCTAGTGTTCTTTGTTTGTGGTAAATTTTTAATGGCATTTTCGGTTTATATGCTTTAGATAATATGGGTGCTTTGTTTATAATGTTTGCATATTTCTAATACATAGATTTGTGTTTGAATGTGAATTGTCCTGTGTATAAAAAATGTATCCATCTACTGAATCGTAAAACACAATGCATATGTAACTCTTGCCCAAGCAGCTATAATCTAGTATGTGGAGATGACCTTCGCACATATGCATCAGAATGCCATTTACAAATGGCAAGCTGTTTAAAAGGTTTACCTTTGCTTTTGAGCAGCAGAAGTCCTTGTGGTAAACCAACTTCTTGGTTCTATTTTTTTTTTTTACAACTGGTTGATCCTTTTTTCAACTTTACTGTAATTTATATGAAACTTTACTGCAACTTTTTGCAACTGTTGTGCAATATTTTTTGACTTTCCTACAAACTTACTACAGTGCTTGTGCATGCTTTTCTTTTATAGATGTTACTGGCTCTACGGATCTTTTATTTATGCTGGATGGTTCGCAATCTGTTTCCCCTAATTCATTTAATGCAATGAGGCTTTTTACTCGTGCAGCAATAAGTGCTTACAATCTTTCTATAACAGCCACACGTGTTGCGGTAGCATCATATGGTTGTGATGTAACTATCCCCCAGAACTTTAGTGTGTCAAAAGAATCTTTATACACAGAACTTACTAATATAGTTGCACCTGGAGGCAGTCGAAGAATTGATCTTGCTTTAGATCGTGCAAGGAAAGAATTTTTTTTTAAATCTAGACCAGACTCAGATAAAGTAATTGTTATATTTACAGAAGGTATGAGTGATATTACTGGGTCAGCACAACTTGCACACAATGTACAAATGTTGCAATCAGATGGTATTGAAATTGCAGTAATTGGAATTGGCCAAAGTGCAGGGGCATTGAAATGGATGGTTAAAAAAGAAGAAAACTTTATGCATACACTTTCTATCAACAACTTGCATTCATACATACATGATGTTCTTTTATTGAGTATGCCTGTTAAAGGTTAGAACTTTTTTAAAAACTGTTGTGCGCACACTCACCAAGTTTGTTTACATATGCTGATGTATTGTAGCTTGTTTTATAGAGCGTGTCGGTATTTGTAATCCGTCATTGTACTTCAGTTTTGGAAATACATCGAGGAGCATTGTTTATGATGAATCCTCGCGATTCCAAAATGACGGAAGTATAGTTGACGGCGTATTTTTCAAGGAGAACTTACAATGCGGACGTGGAGCTGAGTTTTCCAATGGGCACATTAAGATTGACGGGAAAAAATTCCAAGGTAAATTAAGTTGTAGCATTACATATGTAGGCAAAATTATTTACGAGAAAAAAGTTAATATTCTGTTTAACCAGAAAGAATTTTAAGTCTGAATTTTTTTTCATGTTACAAAATTCTTGTAAAGGGAAACCAGTGGCTGGCGTTACATTCGCAACTTGGGTCTATCTTGAGGATATCAACGAACCAACTCATCAGCTTTTTGTTACGATTGATCCTGGATGGAAAAATCCACGTTACAAATCGGTCTATGATTTTGGAATCGTTGCTGATGGAGCGATTCACTTTTCACACAGAAATGTTTTTGGTAAAAGAACTACGCCAATAATAAAACCGAACGTTTGGACACACGTTGCTGCAACTTATGACTTAAAGTCCGATATGGTTCATATCTATGTTGATGGTGCGGAGATTCAAAGTTTCACAAGAACTGACAGAAGAACTAGTAATGAACTTAGCCAAGATTGGTCAGAAGATGCTTCAATAGGAAGGTTTGTTTATGCACCAGGTTACGTTCGTATGATCCGTGGCAAGTTAGACGAATACTATATTTATCCTTGCGCACTGAGCCCTGGTAAAATAAAAAAGCTCACAAAAAAACCTTGTACAGAGAGTAAGTGTTCTTATGTCTTCTTAAGTGTTCTTATGTGTTCTTCCATGTGTGAGATCTTGTTCTAAATTTGTAAAAAAATACTTATTGTTTTTTTAATAAGTTTTTAATTTTGGTTTTTTAGCTGCGATCTGTATATTGTAGGTTTAAGCTGCATCATTTTTCGATGCGAAAACAAGTTTTAAATTGAGATAAATTTACATATACATTGTATACATATTGCATTAATCTTTCGTAGATTAGCTGAGTACTTTTTGTTAAAATTGCAGGATGTCAATATTATTTTTGTTATAACTTGTCCTGTGTGAAAAAAAAAAGTTAAATGCTTCAATTGAAAATCTAGCTGTCGATATATTTTTTTCGCTGTGAAATTTTGAAAATGTTTTTTTTAATTTGATTTTAAGAGATAACCGGTTGTTCTGCACTAAAATGTGGCTTTTATTCTGAATGTCAATTAAAAAAGGATGGAAAAGCTGCATGCGTGTGTCCAGACAGTTGCTCTTCTACGCAACAGGAATATGTTTGTGGAAACGATGGACAAACCTACAAAAATGAATGTTGGATGAAACATCAGGCTTGTGTTAAAAGGCAACTTTTAACAATATCATATATCGGAGCATGTGGTAATTATTTAAAAAGTTGTACACACTTTTCATTGATGGTTTTCTTATTTTTTGTTGTTTTTTTTCAATAGGAAACTGCCATTTAATCTTCCTCTTACGCGTTGTCTTTCTGCTTAATTTCTCTGCTTAATTTTCTCTTTTTCAATTCATAGATTATGACATATTTTATGGTGGTCGATCGTATCAAGTCATTCAAACTCCCGACTTTCGCTTCAATGCTTCTCTGGAATTGCACATTATGCCGATCAACAATGATGGTATAGTATTTTATGTTGCCGATTCATCACAGAACGTAAATTTTGACTTCATGACAATATATTTGAAAGAAGGTTACATCAACTTCAAGTAAGAACTTGATTAATTGTTTTCCTAGAAAAAAATTACACCAATTATTTCAGGATAGTAGTATTTATTGATATAAATAATATATCCGATTTTTAATTTCACTTTAAAAACTCTTTTGTTATTTTTACTGGGTTTCATAAGGCTGCCCCTCTGGTTCTCGATGTTTCATTTTTCTAAAAGTGCGTTTTATAAGCAATTTCGCGCATATAACTTTTTAGTGGTTTCATTCTAAATACCATCATGGTGCATTAAACAAATTTTTTTAGATTCAAAATCGGTTCACATACTGCACACATTCGCTCTCTACAACAAGCTCTTCAAAATCAATGGAACATAATTGTTGCTTCAATTATTGGTGGAGATGGCCAACTTATTGTGAATGGCGATGTTTCCGTTTTCAAGAACTCCCAAGGAAACTTGAAACAATTCACTGTTGATACCCAGGGTTACTTGGGTGGTTTAGATTCGAAAAGTAGAGCTAGGTTGGATTTGAAATTTAGTGCATTTTTATTAGACATTGTTTTTTCACTTTTGAATGTGTTTTCATACAAGAATACTTTATTTTTTAGTGACTTTATGAATGCCGGGTTTACATCAACTGACTCGGCGATTAATGGATTCCAAGGAAGCATCAAGAGACTTGCTCTAAACAACGACCCAATTAGCCTTAACTTCCCAGGACCGCATGTCTTGCGTCAGTTTAATATAATTTCTTCATACGGCAGTGATCCTTGTAGAGAACAACCGTGCTTATATGGCGCCACTTGCATGCCGACCAGTGCTCGTTCGTATAAATGTCGCTGTTCAGTGGGATTTCAAGGAGATAAGTGTCAAATAAGAGGTAAAAAATATATATATATGAAAATTGTGCAAAAGGAAATGACTTTCGAAATTGTATAAAAAGAATTTGTGGTTGCGTGAAAATTTTAATTGCTTTTTAAAACTAGTTTTCGTCTTATAGTTTTAAACTATTTCTAAACAGTAAAACAGTATTGCATAAATTTAACAAGCTAAAAGTTCCATTTCAAACGTCATTTTAAACGAAGAGATTTGTTGTTGATTTCTTAGTTATTTTTTCCTTTTTTGTAGTTCACATTCTACCTCAGCCTCCCGCCTTCTTCAACGGGAAAACTTCGTATTTGACTTATCGACAAATGATTGATGGGAAGCATAGGCACGAAATCAACGTAGAATTTAAGAGCGACTCATCTGATGGCTTGCTTATGTATGCACAAGGACCTATTGGCATGCGTGATTATTTTCTTCTAGCATTGAAAAATAGAAAGGTTTTATGCAGGTTAATGCTAATTTGTATGAGGATTATATACTTTATTTCTAAGATTAATGGTTGCAGTGTATTTTTGTTTGGCTATTTAATGCTATACATTTCTAAATAGTCAGGAAGGTATATATTTTTATGTCTGCATTTAGTTGGGATTTGGGGGGTGGTAATTCCACAATTATTAGCGAGAAATCCATCTCGTTAAATACCTGGACAACGTTGCGCGTGCTTCGGCATAACATGCGCGTGGAGATGTTCTTCAACCAACGCCGTGTTGCCATGGGAAGCAGTCCTTCGCTTCAAAAGATTGCAAATCTACATACAACGTTATCCATTGGAAAAGTCGACAAACTATTGGCGAATAAAGAGTTCGTTTGTTTTTCACTTTCTGTTTTAATCGCTTGCTTCGTTGTTATTTGTTTTTTTGCTTTTTTTTTTTTTTTTTTGTTTATTGCCATAAAAGTACAACTTTTAAATGATTTTTTTTTTCCTTTAACTATAAAGTTTCTAAAAATTTTTAAATCTTACTTCAGCCATCATCCGGCAGTTTATACGCCTTTTAAAGGTTGCATCAGAAAAATAGAAATAGAAAAAAATGAACTCAAGTTTAGTAAGCCGGAAGCAAAATTACTGAATAGTAACGATGTGACGTCATGTAAAGGTAATTAAAAATTGAATATTCTATTAAAATATATAAATTTATGTAGTATATTTGTAAGTTCCGTCAGTGTTTTGCGCGGAATTTATAGAACTTTGTATAGCGGTGCCTGAACATAAGTAGGTAGTACCGCTGTACCACCTTATGTTGCTTACCTACAAAAAGAATTAAACTTCGAAGAACCAACTTTTATCGCAGTGGTTTTTCGAAATTTTGGAATACACTTTAAAACTTGAGTTTTTAGCGGCTATTTGAAAAATTGTTACTGTATAAAAGAAAACGAAAGGAAAAAGACAAAAAAGATCGAATTTTGTTAACTTTCTCTACGTAATTCGGTAAATATATATCATTGTATCAAATATATCATATATGAGTAGGTAAAAAGGTATTAGTTTTGACAGATAATAATTAGTAGAATGAGTTTATGACAATGATGAGAACAAAGAATTCATTTTATTGTTCAACTTGACTATTTGTCTGACTAATTTCATAGCGACTATTTGTGCAGCTGTTACGTAAAACTGATGTCCATTCTTCTGTTACAAAATATTAAAATGTCTTTTACTTTAAAGTCTAAAATCAAAAAAGAAGTTCTTCAAATAAACCGAAGTTTTGTAAGGTTCCGTCGAATTCTGGTGTTAACAATAGCATATTAAACACCTGTTCATGTCGGAAATGGAATGATCCAGTTTGACCTAAAATTCACAAAGTAACATTATATGGTTTCGGAAGAAATACTGAACTGACTTTTAAGGATACTGTTTTTAATTTTTTAGGATGTTCAAAAGACATCGCAATCTCATTTGTAGTCGAGAATTCAAATTTTTTCGGAAGCGATGGATTTGAAAATTCTAAACAGTTCATAATGGCTTCAGTTGAATATTTTGACTCAAAAGCAATACAGTTAAGTGTGGTAGATTTCAATACAATCGCGAGTTTAAGGATTCCGTTTAGTGTGAGAGCGTCCGAGGAAACTAGAAATTTGGTTGACCATCTAGAACATGTGAATTCCGAGGGAAACAAGGTATTTAGCGGACTTCAACTTGCTGAGGAACACTTTTCTTCAGTAAATGCCAAATCCAAATTTGTTGTTTTGATTACCAGCGTCGAGTCTCTAGACAGTTATGAAATGGACCGAATTGCAAAGTTAAACCGAGAGTTTGAAGTAAATGGATTGTCACTCGTTATCGTTGCTGTTGGCGACGAGTTTGTAGCAACTCCACTTACGAAACTAGTGACTCAAAAAAACTTATACATAGCAGATACATCTGAAAATATTATTGGTCTAGTTATGAAATTTCGTGAGGACATTTGTGAAAGAGCAAATTGATGTAAGAAATAGAAACACTAATAAAACGCTTTTTAAACATTTTGTTTTGTACTTGATTTTTTAAACCTAGTATTAGTTGCAAATAGAAATTTAATTACGAATCACCTTTTTAATTTCTCATGTTCAGTACAGATATATAACAGATTTTGTTTAACAAGGTGGTAGTTATGCTCAACATATACTGTGCAACAAGAGCCGCGCGAGCGCAATCGTACGTTTGAGTAAAAAAATAGAACTGTTCGTCGATTTGCTTAATTAAGCACGGTAAATATGCTTTAACTGCCCAGCTGACAACTTCTTTCTCGTATTCTTATGCAAGTTTAAACTAACTAGAAAAAAACTCGCCTGAACATGAGGTTGTCTCACTTAGACTTAAAAACTGCCGTAACTTAATTGCCCCATATCATTTTTTCGAATTTAAAAAAACCACATTTAAAATGGAGGAAACCTACAAGAACATGCATCATCAACAAAAGCAGCGGAAACTTGACGAAAATCTAAAAGCGGGACCGAAGGTTAGCACGGAGGCGAAAGAAACTGATGAAGAAAGTAGATTTAATTCAGCATTATCAAGTCTATTAACAGAGAACAACTGGAAAATTGTTTCTAGTGGAAAAGGAAAATACCACGTGATTTTTAAGTCTTCACTGAACTTTAAAGAGAGAATCAATATTTTAGAAATTCTCTTGGAAGATATACGCGAAAGATACATGGATTTAAAAGTCGAGTATCAAAGATTAAAGAGATTATGTGTTCGACAGAAAAGAAAAAGAAAACTAGGCTCTTGAGAATTCAAGACGGAGTTTCGTTCTCGTTTTATTTCACTCATTTATTTACACTTTTTGAGACAGCCATTCTACAAAGAAACTATATAATTTCAACTACTTCAAATAAATAACTGTTTAAAGTTTTTAACTTGTATATTTAGAAAAAATAAAAAATCTAAACACTTTCATTAGATAAAAAAAAAAAAAACTTAAAAAAATAAAAAGTATAAAAAATGTTCAGGAGATTATTTTTCGTTTAAATTTCCTAACATCCGATCATATAATTCCAGTTTAGTAATTTTCGCTTGTCTTAACTTCATAACTTATTTCCGGTTCAATCACAATAAAATAACTTTTAAAAAGTCGTTTAAGCTGCGCTAAAAGTTGATGTTATTTTGGAAGATGAGAGTTTTTTCTTCTCAAAATATTTCAATATACTATAGACAACTCCACCGACAGCGTTTAAGGTAATACCTATAACTGCCATAACCGTAACGGGTTGTCCTCCAAACGTAAAGAAGCCAACCAAGGTTGTAAGCACACCTTTAACAACACCGATAAGACTAAAGAATAAAGTACGAAAATAAAATTTAAATCTTAAAAAAATTGAAACGAAAGCAACATAAATATAGTTTGCTGATTTCATAACTGAAATTAAAGAACTAAAGAGATTCTTAAAAAATTCCTCATTTCAAATCAAAATTTAGGAATTTTATTCAGGAGCCAAATTATAATTAAGAATAAAAGATAAAATTTAACAAAAAACATTTTAAAAGAATTCCACATTTCGAAATTAACCAATTGGGATTTTTTACGTAAATCAATTTACGTAAAAGAAGCTTGTGAATGAAAATTGAATTGTGCCACTAAGTACCATAAAAAAAAAAAAAATAATAATAATATAAACAAAGAGGGTTAAGAAACATTTTGGCATTTTATTGAACGTAATACTATTTTCGATTTCAAGTCACAGTCATAAAAAACTCACTTTTTAATTAAGCAAATAAATGTTAAAGACGCGGACTTAACTTTTTGAATAATTCAAAAACAAAATCATTTCATTTACAAAATTGTAAAGAAAGAAAAATATCATCCTCATAGAGTAACTGATATTATTTCTTTATTATTAAACAAAAAACAAACACAAAATAAAAAAAAAACAAAACAAATTCTTATCGCAGGAAATACTTGCAGTTAAAATTTACCTCGTTGTTAAAGCAGAGTTCAAAGTTGCACAGAGAAATAATGAATAGTTTAGGACGCAACCCATACTAATGTTCGCAATAAACGCAAGCTAAAATTAGATTAAGTAAACTTAGTAAAAATAAAATTCATTTTTTACGTTTTAAATTTAATGTTTAAAAATTCATTTTTTATTTTTTAAATTTAATGATTAAAAACTTTTAAAACTTTAAAAATTATTTCAAAAAAACAAACAAACAAAATAAAAAACTCAGTAATACTTACAGTGAAACTTGTATTCTTAAATCCTATAAAACTTAACGACTCTAAAAGTTGACCGTTTGCAGCTGTATATAAGAGCATCAGGGGAACACAATTGATGCTGTTTATGTGTAAGACTGAGAGAGCAGATATATTGTTTTCTACACCTGTTTTTTGGACGTATGTCAGGTAAGTTGCTTGAGCAATGACACTAAGTAGACCATTGCAATAACTTATCAAATGGAATTTTAAATCTCCCAAACCTGTTCAAAACAGCTTAATGAATTAGGCAACACACCATTCAATAACAAGACCTAATTTAGAAAGCCACAAAAATGGGTAACAAAAAAAAAACAAAAAAAAAACACCTGCAAACACAGTACCAACAACAATAGTTAATACAGAAGTTATTATTCCGTAGGACGGTGTTTTCTTTAGAACAAAGTGTGCTGTAAGAAGGTTAGCCAAAGGTAACATACGACGCAAAACATTATATCTGTAAACATCATAAAAGAATATCTCCTAAATAACAAGAATATGTGCACTTGTGCCAAAAACATAACAGACCCATAAACTGAAAAAAAAAGTCAATACTTAAAAACTGGTTTTTGTTTAACACAATTTTGAAATTTTGATGCATATTTACTTTTAGTTAAAAGTCATAGATAACAAAAATTTATTGTCACCTTACATAGGAATAGATAATCCACTCAGAGCAGCTAATGCAAGAGTTGTATGAAGTGCAAAACATAAACTGGGAAAGAAGAACTCTTTGCTCCTATAAAAGCAACCCAGAATTAAAACTATTAGTTAGGCTCAAAACTTTCTGGTCAGATATAATTAGCAATAACTCGAGAAATAGGGTAAAGTAGGGTAATTTTGGCAGGGAGATAATTTCGGCACCCCTTCAGAAGACACCTAAAAATATTTATTTATTGGAATATTAAAATTATAGTTGGGTATTGTAGCAAGATAAACAATTTTCCTAAAAATATTGGTTTAAACTTTTATTTTTACATTACAGGTACGTCAACTTATAATTAGCTTTTTCTTAACATTTTTACCTTTTCGAAAATGTAGGATAAATGATTTTTTCTTGGAAATTTTCACCAAAAGTTGTTATTTATTTTATTTAAAAAAATAAACTGAATAAAATGTGAGCAACAATAAGATGAAACTCAAAGTATGTTACAAGATGTAAAAGTTTCCCCAAGGACTGCTCTAAGGAGATAACTTTGGCTGATAAATAGTTTTTAATTTCGGCAGTGCCGAATTTGCCAACCTGTGCTTTCTCTGAAACCAAAGTGGAAATAAGGGTTTGAAATATCATGTATAGAAGAAGTTGATTTTAGTAATTCAGATTGCATTAAAATAATATTGAGTCAGTAAAAAAGTGAATTCGTTAGTGTCTCTGTGAAGCTTAATAAAATAATAGTTCCCCAAAATATAAATTAAATTTACGTCATATACAATATGTATATAGTAAACTTATAATTTATTATATACAATAATATATATATATATATATATATATATATATATATATATATATATATATATATATATATATATATATATATATATATATATATATATATATATATAATAATTTAATTAATATTATTATTATACACACACATATGTATGTATGTATGTATGTATGTATGTATGTATGTATGTATGTATGTATGTATGTATGCATGCATGCATGCATGCATGCATGCATGCATGCATGCATACATACATACATACATACATACATACATACATACATACATACATACATACATACATACATACATACATACTATATGACTATATAAAACAAGCGTCTGTTGATAATTGTTTTAAAAAGTTAAGTGCAGGACACCCAACAACACTCTCAGCTTTTCAAGAAAAAGAGCTTGTAGAAGTTCTTCTGACCATGTCACAGAGATTATTTGGTCTGTCTCCAAAAGATGTGAAACAAATGGTATTCCAGTTTTGTGAAGAAAATGGGATCATTCACAAGTTTAATTGTGCAACTAAGTCAGCAGGAAAAGAATGGCTTAGGGGTTTTTTAAAACATCATAATAAACTCTCTGTAAGAGTTGCTGAATTAACATAATTGCATCAAGCCATTGGTTTTAATAGAATAAAAGTTAATCATTTTTATGATGAACTAGAAAAAATGTTTAATGCTAATGAAATGCAGATTATTCCACTATCAAACTTATTTAATGTAGACGAATCTGGATTGTCTATATGCCATAAACCAGGAAAAGTTGTTGCCCTGAAGGGAAAACATAGCATTGATGGCTTAACAAGCTGCGAAAGAGGAAAAACAATCACAATAGTTTGTTGCCAATCAGCAAGTGGATTTTCTGTCCCTCCAATGTTGATTTATCCACGTATTCGAGTGAGACCTGAATTTTTAGATAAAGCCCCAATCGGTTCTATTTCTGGTGGCAGCAAAAATGGGTGGATAACAACTGATTCGTTTGAAAAATGGTTTGATCATTTTTTACAAGCAGTCCAGCCACAGTCAAGAAACCAACCAGTTCTTCTAATTTTAGACATTCGAGTCATAAAAAAAATCTTAATATTATTATAAAAGCTCACGAGAAAAATGTTATTATATCATCACTTCCGTCCCACTGCACACATAAACTGCAACCACTTGATGTTTCATTTTTTAAAAGCCTCAAAAAATTCTATGATCAAGAAGTTGGTACTTGGCTTTGTCACTATCCAGGTCATCCTGTAACTGAATTAGAGGTTAGTGAATAGCTTATGGGAAAGCTGCAACTGTTCAAATTTGTCAGTCAGGGTTTAAAAAATGTGGAATGTATCCATTTGATAGAAATGTGTTTACTGAAGAAGACTTTGCATCAGCTAAGGCTACTGATCACTCGTATGTTGTATCAAAAATTTCAAAACCAAATATTACCTCTGAAATGCACCCTACTCTCGACAATGGGTTAGACTCTGCTAAAGATTTAGATCATATTGATTTTGTCACAGAATGTGTAATTGCTTCTCAAAAAGGTAAATCATTTTAAAAGATGTATTATTTTTACCATCTTCCACCATTTATTTAAAACACAAATGTAATTTTTTTTAAATCAAGCAAAATAATAACTTATCTGTTGTTTTATTAACCTAAAAAAAAATAGTTCAAATTTTTTTAAAACATTTTAACTATTTTTTTATAATTTACATGTTGCCTAATTTTATTCACCTTTTTTGGTTAAATGTTTTTATTTAGAATCTGCTTCACCAAACTCATCATTTACACTTCAGAAGTCATTAGAATTAGCCACCTCTGATGAAACTTCACAGCCTTATGGTGTTACATTTGGATCACTAGCTGGACTTGACATTAAAAATACAAAACGAACAGGTATAAAAAGGAGGGTAAGTCATGCTGAAAAAATTACTGGATCACCAAATAAATCTCAGCTAGAGGAGTCTTTAAATTTAAAATATAAGAATAGGCAGCCACGTAAAAAATGCATTAAAAAAAATATATCTACCCATCAAAAGATGTGTTTGAATAACTTTGATGCTAAAGGTGCAATTAATAAACAACTTTGTCCAATATGTTAATACAGTTATGGTGATCATGTTGATCCGTATTTAAAGGATTATTGGGATAAATGCCATAAATGCTGTAGATGGTGGCATGAAACATGTGTTGCTATATGTAGTGTTTATGCTAAAAAAGTATGTACTTGTGATGACTGTATGAAACACTGATTCTTTAAAAAAAAAGTTATGTCACATATTGATAAACTGTTTTTTAACTTTCTTAAATAAATCTCTTTTTATAAAGTTTTCTTTGAATTTTGTATTTTATTTTTTTATGTTTAAATATTGAAGTTATGTAAAATATTATTTTATGAACTACTTATGAGCTTATAAACATGAATTCTTATTTAAACAAAATTTAGAAATAATAATTGAATTCATAGAAATTAGTAATTATTTTATTTACAATTTTACTTTGGAAGCACATTTTTCTAATAAGGTTTCTGTTTTGGGTGATATATTCATACTTTACTAAAATAGGTGGTTAAAAAATTATTAATCTTTGCAATTACAACGCCCTTAATTAAATGCCAATTAGGTGTAACAAATTCCATTATACCGAAATTACCATACTAGGCCGCTAATTTCATCATTTTTGAGTATTTTGTAAAACAAATATTATATAAAACTTTGTAAGTTTGAAACAATTTTTTAACTATTATTTAATAGATATATCTGCAGGACATCAATATTCATGATTTTTTAACATTATTAAAGCAGCCATTGTCTATAAAAAGAAAAATAGTTTAATAGGCCAAAATTACCCTACTTAACAAATTAATTCCAAATTTTTTTGATAATGACATTTTATATACATATATTTAATTGTATTGATGTTTTTTTAATACTTTCAGTTTATCAGTCCAAAATGAGTAAACAATTGAATAATCGGAAAAAGTTTTGGAAATTTTTCTTCAAAATCCAACTCACATTCAAAAATTGCAGAACTTGAAATATATTGAGGAGATACAAGGAGACTCAAACTTTTGAAAGAAAAAGAGGCAGTGGAAGTAAGAAAGGTTTTGTTGACAAAATCAAATTGAATTCGATCATCCATTCAATTATAAGAAATCCGTACCAATCCCTAAGAGATCTAACCAAAGAATTTGTTAGAGAAGCATTCAAGAGCAAGGGTTTGAAAGCTTACACCAAGAAAAAAACTCAGAAGAGATCAATTGATGTAGAATTAAAAGCAATTCACCACACAAGAAAACTCATCAAGCATTTCAACCGAGAAAACTTATGCATTATTGAGGACAACAAACATACTGCAAAAAAGATTTCTCAAAGTTGCCTGGCCATCAATATTGTTAATAATCAAAAGGTGTCTGTGTCAACAACAACAATTTAAGTATATTCAGACAAAAAAGTTTCTCCGAAGATCCTTGTGTGCCAAGTGATTTGCTCTTGTAGAGTGCTAAATTGGTCTCTCAAAAGACTTTGACTTCTGATTAATACATCAGCAAATGTCTTCAGAAACATCTTTTGCCATTTATTAACAAACATAACAAGATAGTTATCTTTTGGCTGGACTTGGCAAGAACCCACTACTCCAAGAAGAAAAAGGAAGAGTACAATTAAAATGGCATCAGAATTGTCCTGAAAGATGCAAATCCTCCAAACTGCCCTGAGCAGCGCATAATTGAGAGTTACTGGGCACTTGTAAAAGGAATCTTGTTGAAAAGTAACAAATCAGAAAAAGATGAAGAATTTAAGCAAAAATGGACAGCAGCATCAAAAAAGTTCACTGAAAGCAAGATCTGGGCCATGATAGCACCTACTCTCGAAAAAACTTGATTATTTTCCCAGCATTCTTTGAAATCTGCACAAATTAAAAACTTTACATGATACAATAAACTTCAATATAGAAAAAAATTTGGATTTAATTTGTTAAGTATCTCGAGTTATATCTAATCATATCCTACCAGAAAGACCCAATCAATATAATACTGTGAAAAATAATACACATCTTCAAGAAAAATCATTAGATCATAGATATTATAGTTTAGATTTATATGTATTGTTAGTTTATAGATTACTATATATAAATATAGATATATTTAATTATTTATAGATATTTAAATAAATATAGATTTTTAATTTATTTTTTGATTTAATTTAAAATTTCAAACCAAAACATCAAGCTAGGAAAGTTAGAGTATCTGTAATTTCTTGTTAATTGCTTGGTTTATTATTAGAAACTTTTTAAAATCCTACAAACCTTTGAAGTGTCCAAGGAGGTATTTTACATATCTTTGCCATGCGACCCAACTCAACTACTAAAGCAGTTAATATGACTTGAGAAAGCATTATAACATCAGGATAATCATACTTGTATGAAGTTAAAATAATCTGAAATAGAAGGTTTGTTTTATATAAATTCAATAATACAAATACAAAAAGAGAGATTAAAAAACTGACTTTTCATTCTGCTTTGTATTTTTATTATTTATTTTATATTTTGATGATCAAAACTGAGCCACCAGCTTCAAATTCATATTCACTTTTAATCAGGGTTAGACCTGCACCATCTTTTTTTTTAAAAAAAAAAAAAAAAGACTTTTTATCTTAGTTGGATTAAAATGTTAAGATGATTTCTTCACTAAATGAAAATTCATTTGAAAAACCTTTTTATCTAAAATAGAACTGAGCTTCAAATGTTCAAAAAGCTAAAACGTAGAATATATTAAGGAGATTACAGACTTTGAAACATATTTTTATTGTGAAAATGAGTTCTCCAGCTTGAGCTTGCTGGGAAACATCAGCATGTCTAAAAGGTTGTTGTTGTGCATCTTAAAAGAGTTACATTCTTCTTAAACTTTACAAAAACCAGAAAACAAAAATTGGTTTTTGTAAGTTTCCTATTCAACCTTTAAGCGTTTCAGGACCAGCTTTGAGGAAAAAATTACGAATTTTTCAAATATAACTTATTCTTTTTATTTTATCAAAAAGTGAAAATTAGAAAAGTTTTAAAGTGTAATATTGTTTGAACTAATCCAGATTAAACAGTAAAATATCACAATCTGTACTTTGAGAAAAAAAAATTCATATTCACTTGCATTAGATTATGTAAAATTTCAATAACACTTTAAAGCATCACCAGTCCTAAAGTAGATGTTTCTTTTATGAAAATGTGATTTAGTAGCCATTATACAATTGAAAAACATTTTCATACAAATAGAAGTAGATTTTTAATACCATTGATTTATTTTTCAATACTATTATACATTTAATATACTATATTATTTTTGTTAATAATATTTTACATTTAGTAATATTAATTTTTTATAATAATCTTTAACTTTTTTTAAAACTAATGATATTAGCAAACAAGTAGAAATAGATTTTTAATATTATTCATTATACACTGTTATCTGTAATTTACTGACAAAATGTCTTTTAAATGTCAAATTATTCTATGTAAAAGTACAAGGAAATAATTTTTAAGTGATTTCAAACTTTTGGTTTGTAGCATATTTGCTTTGTATGTAAGGTGCTTAAGAAGATAAATAGGTACATTAAACAGGAATTGAAAAGACAAAAAATTTACCATTTCTCTGATGGTTGTGCAGGTCAGTATAAGAACAATAACTTTCATGATGTGAAATGACTTTTAGGTGTGCTTTACATGGAAACTTTAAAGACTAAAACATCAATGTGTATTTCTGGTGGCAAAAAGTTACAGCCTAAACGTGTTTCAGAAGATAAAGAGTTTTGTGTTTAGTTTCATATGTATTGATAATACAGCAATTATGAACACTATTGCACTTAAATACCACTCCATACCATCACAGTTCATGGAATACAAGTTATTATAGGAACATTTCATAACTGTTATATATGGACAGTTTGTAACTGCATAAATACTCTTTTTTTACTGCTTGTTATAAAATGTTACAAATGTTTTTAATCAACTTTTATACTTTATTTCATTTTATAGTTTATTTCATTTTATAGTTTATTATTGCCGCAATTGTTAAAATGCTTCTTTTTATCTAGAATATTTTTTATTATTATTATTATTATTATTATTATTATTATTATTATTATTATTATTATTATTATTATTATTATTATTATTATTATTATTATTATTATTATTATTATTATTATTATTATTATTATTATTATTATTATTATTATTATTATTATTATTATTATTATTATTATTATTATTATTATCATTATTATCATCATTATTATCATCATTATTATCATCATTATTATTATCATTATTATCATTATTACCATTATTATCATTATTATCATTATTATCTTTATTATCTTTATTATCTTTAAAATCTTTATTATCTTTAAAATCTTTAAAATCTTTAAAATCTTTATTATCTTTATTATCTTTATTATCTTTATTATCTTTATTATCGTTATTATCTTTATTATCATTATTATTTTATCTTTTATCTTTCATTTGATTGTTGAAAAAAGCTGGTCACTTGTTTTAAAACATTAAAAAGTTTCACTTTTTAAAGTAGTAAATCTAATTATAAAAAATCTATTGTGGGTTATCACCCACAATACAGAGGATTTTCCTGCATCAATTTAGCTATCACCTAAAAAAAGGTTTTGTTTTTTAATTGCAAGCTTTTTTTCACTGATAATTCTATCTCCTAAGCAATAAAGTATGTTATTTTTGTGTTGTATAAAACCAGTTTATGAAGCCTAATCATGTAACTGGTTAATACAGCTAAGTTTTAAAATTCAAAAAATTATTGAGTTAAGTGAATGTATCTTGGTTAAAGTAGGTAAAGATAACTAAGGGTAGACATGGTATAGGCCAATACAAATAGCTTTTCAAAAATAAATTATTAAAGAAAAAACACTTACTTTGTTCATAAACGACATGGAGCCAGATACAACACCATAAAAGAGAGCTGCCAGCAGCCCAGGTATACTGTATAACAAAAAATCAACAGAGGATTTTCCTGCAGTCATTGCATTAAAATAAATCAATTACTTTAGCTAAAAAGAGATAAAGTAGCTGAATTTAGCTACATTTAATGCAGACCGTTTTGTAACAATCAAATAGCGCTGTGAAATTGCTCTTTACTTTGTTTAACGGATTTACGTCAACGACATTAATTTAACATTCATTTACAATTGTCGCGACAATTGATTGTCGTTAAATGGACTGCCGAGAAAATGTATGACGAACACAAACGTTGATGCTTGATTTTATTATAATTGAAAGCCCTTCCAATAAGATAGCATCAAAAACTTAAATAGATGTACATTTCATTAAAAACCAAAAAACTTCTGTTCATCTAATAGTGATTGATTTTACACGTCTTTAAAATTAAATGGAAGCCACGCATTTAGGATAATAATGCTTAGAAGGAAACCCAACTCCATCCTAAAACAAGTGTTTTATCTTGGGCTTTTATATGGTTATGGTTTCCTAGAGCTATCTTCGAACCTCTTTCTGCCCAACATTCTCTTATATACTTAATCTGACACGATTAAGAGAAATTTCATTAAAAATTATTTTTATCAAACGTTTTTTTAAAATATCAAACCTTAAAGTTAATTTTGGCATCAAAGTTCTCTCTAAAGTTTTACTGCAACACATTTGAATCAAACCAGAACTGACTTTTACTTCTTAATGCTTTAATCAGTTAATCTACTTGTTAATCTACTACATTAAACTACTTGATAATTCTACACGAATACTAAGCAATTATAATATTAAAGAATTAAAGTATTTAAAGTCATATACCTTTTCAAAGTTTATCAGATTACGAGCTGGTATACCCAGTAAGAACAATTCCTCTCGAGTTTGTCTGGTCAACGACAATGACAATGGCAACCTCATTTATTGTTGGTGCATTGAAGCGGCCAGCAACGGCCAACAGACACTTTGCCGATGAATCGAAATTTAATCTGTTGATCTGAACAACTAACAGACACTTGTCCGATGAATCGAAATTTAACCTGTTCGGGTATAATGGGAAGGTAATGGTCTAGAAAACACCCAAGAAAGAATTCGATCCACATTATACTGTGGCGACGGTCAAGCGTGGTGGGGATTCTGTTACCGTTTGGCGTTGTTTAACGCAAAATGAAATCGACGAATTATATATTTCGGACCATATAATGGATCAATTTTATTATCGTGATATCTTAGAACAGCATTTGTTAACATCAATCCAAAGATATAATTTTGGGTAAGAATTTTCCTTCGTCCACGAAATGATCCAAATCATCATCAGGTCTAGTCAAGGATTGGCTTAAGCAAAACAATACTCAAATATTAGCGTGGCCATCATTCTCGTCCGATCTCAATCCTATAAAACATCTATGGGATGAAATCAAACGGAGGATTAAGAAACAAGATCTATGAGTTTGGGAATCTCTTGAAAAACGAATGGAATAACGTCGAGTTGTCTGCTCTTTAGAAACTTGTCAATTCAATACCAAGTAGATTACAAGAATCAAAAACAAAGGTTACCCAATACGATGCTAGATTCGATGAAACAAACTTATACTGTTTTGTCGATAAAACAAGAATAGAAGTGATTGAAAAACTGAAGCTTGTTGCATATATACTAATGATATCAGTTATATTCTTGTTTTATTGACAAAATCACAATCAGAATGCAGGAACTGATGCAAGAATCAATACCTGACAACATTTTTTTTGCCTCCTCAAAAACAATTAAAATATTTCTCTTAACATGCAACATATATATATGATAACAGTAAAGAAAAAGTATTTGTATAAGGTGTCATTTTAGATCAAAGAAACTTATTTATTAGGTCTAAAATGATAACTGCTAACCAACGTGCAAATGTTGGCAGCTGCCAATATAGTAATTTATTAATTGTTTGTGCAGAAATCAAAATTTCAGACAATTAACATTTATTGCACAATTTATGTAATTTTTATTTCTTAACTATCCAATGTTGTGTGCTAGAAGGTTGATAACACAACTGCATGGGGGGTAATTGAGTTTCTTTTTAAGATAAAATATTTAGCCAACTTGGCATCGTGATAAAATTATTTTATATCTGTATAACTTGTTGTAATAGTTTATTGTTATATTTCATTGTACTTATGTCGTAACAATTGCCTAAGAAATTTTATATTACACTATAGAGAATTGCAAAAAAAAAAAGTATATAAATTGTACAATCACTTAAAAGCAAAGAGAGAGAGAAAAAAGAAATATATAACCATAATCATAGGCGCCGAGTTCACGGGGGCAACAGGGGCAGTGGCACCGCCAGAAATTTATACTAATAATATATAACCACGGATTATTACGGGGGCGAATAGATACTCTCGCCCTCATGATAATCTGTGATAATATATTATTAGTATAAATTTCCAGGGGGGCCACTGCCCCTGTTGCCCCCGTGAACTCGGCGCCTATGACCATAATATATAAACAAAGTTGTCTTGATTTAACATAACTGTAACCATGATATATAACAGTAAGTATAACAGCATAAAATATAGGTAAAAAAGTATAGAAGTTGATTTAAATATTTCTATATTCAAAAATTTGTTAAATAATACATCATGAAATTTTTTTAAAGGTTTTTTTACATGCATTTATATCTAAAACAAGGAGTGATTATTCCTAAACTTTAAGAACTAATTATTAGCATTTAAAAATATAAACTTATATGTATCATACATTTTTTAATAACATACGTAATGTATGTTATCAAAAA
Organism: Hydra viridissima; assembly: GCF_058129835.1. Taxonomy (NCBI): domain Eukaryota; kingdom Metazoa; phylum Cnidaria; class Hydrozoa; order Anthoathecata; family Hydridae; genus Hydra; species Hydra viridissima. The sequence continues at coordinate 1,708,530 of NW_028324308.1, read as the reverse complement.
GTTCCCTTGACATTTTTTAAAGTTGTTTTGAATAACACGTCATAAACAATTGACTCGATTATTTTTAGTTGGACTATTCCAAAGAATAATATACAAATAAAGAAGTTTATATTTTGTATTTAATATTCTCATTAAAGAAATTTATTACATGTACTAATTAATCCTAGAATGAATCCCTGAGTTGTTTGTACTCACAGCACTCAGCTGGTAGTAGTTCACGCAGCATGTACATATCTAGTATCTTACTACAAAAATAGAAAGTACAAATTTTAATAAAATCCTCCTAGCACATTGAATTGGGTAACTAAGAACTAAAAGGTAAATAGAGATTATACATAAATACTATTTTTAATCGTAAATTGCACTTAAGAAGTTTTTTGAATATTTTGAACTTTAATCATTTAAATAATTTCTTTCGTTGTCTAATTTTTTTTAAATCATTTCATTTCATTTAATTATTTATAAATTTATTACATAGTCTAGTTTTAATTTTCATAAATAACTCTGTCTAATTATTTTCTTTCGTATTTCTGTAAAGCCTTATAAAATGTACATCGGTCACTGCTAAAAGCTCTGATCGCCGCCATCTTGAATATTTTTTCAACTTTTTTGAAAAAAAAAACTAATAGAATAGGCTATCCAGTTACTTTGAGATCAGTTTAGTTAATGGAAATTAACAGGGACAAGTACTTGTTCATGATTAAAGCATGCGTTCGTTAAATTCGGAACGATGAAAAATTCAAATAATAATAATAATAATAATTAAACTAATGGAAAAACTTCAGTATTTTAATCGAGGGAACTTGAAGATATAATAAAAATACTTTTTGTTATAATGCTTTTCATTATTTCGAATAAATAAGCGAACATTAACGCTAACCGTCGGTATCAACTTCTGCTGAGTGTCTTTGGCAACTTTTTCCCTACTAATGTCCACTCTCTAATCAAATCTTTAGCTGTACTTATTGCTTTACCACTCTTACCCAAATATTCCTTGCAAATTCCCCAAAATTTCTTAATGGAACGGAACTGTGGCCAGTTAGGTAGATTTAAGATTTTTTGTATGAATTTGATGTCTCTCGAATTGTACCACTCTTCGGTCTTCTTAGAATAATGACGAGAAGCAAGGTCAGGCCAGAACCAACAGGGGACCTCGTGACTTTGATAAAATGGCAAAAGTTTATCTTGCAAGCATTCCTGTATGTAAACATCAGAGTTTAAAGTTGACGATGTGACGAAAGCTCGAGATCTCAAACCGCAGCTGTATATTGCTTGGCACAAGAGAAGTTTCTGACCAAATTTATCCAATCATTTATACTTGAACTTGTTGCTGACACGTCTACGAACAATTGAATTGTAAAATTTTGGACCTGAGAGCTTTTTGAAGTCACATTTGATGTACGTTTTGTCATCCATAATTATGCAGCCATTAAATTTTGTAAGCACTTCGTCATAAAGTTTTCGAGCTCGAGTGTTAGCAGCCAGTGATTGCTTCTCTGATCGGTTTGGATATTTAATGGCTCGATAAGACTTGAAATTTTAAAATTTCTTAACTTTTCTGACGAAATACTCTGAAACTTTATACCTCTTGGCTCGTTCTCCGTTCGATAAGCCGGGATATGCGTGAATAATCGTGGAATACTGATTGCTGCTTTCTTATCCTCAAAGCCACTCTTTCTTCCAAATTCTTTTGCTCGTTCGATAGATAGAGAGCTCTTGTATCGTTTTATGACAATATAAACAGTAGGTTTGTTAGATTCAGATGCTTTAGCGATTGAAAGTAACAATGCAGAAGGATTTTGTAGATAGTTTTTTTCTCGAAAAATGTTTTGACTCGTTTGTTAATGTCTTTAATAAATACTATCATTACTTAATGTAATTACGCAAAAAAAGTAACTTAAAAATGTATTAGTGACAAGCTTTAAACAAAATTCATCATTCCGAATTTAACAATCGCATGCTTTAAATGGACATTTTCCATTCATAAAAGGTGGTTCCATAAATACTTTGCATAATTGTTAATCAATTTTCTCCACATTGTTTACTTAAACTTTGGTAGGTTATGCTTCTATCGATTTTTAATTGTTCATTTTTATGGTTATTCAATTCATATACTAAATTCATACTAAACAAATGAAAACAAGCATAGATATATATCAACACATGCACACATACATAAATTATATATATATAAGTAGATGAAAAATAGGAGTTTTAACTTGGTAAACCTAGGGTTCTAAGCTAAACTGAGCTAGAGACTAGTTTAGCTCAGCTTAGAACCCTCGGTCAGGCTTTATTAGGCCATCCGAAGTAGGCTCAGCGGTTATGGGCTGAGACCTGTGGCTTGGCGAACCTTCGACTCCATATTTAGGTCAATGCTCTGGGTCTTACAGCGTCTAGTGCGGCTTGCAACAAGGTATATGGTGAGTCAACTCCTTAGACGTCAATCAGCGGACTATATATTTAGAGATTATACTTATATTAGGATATTGACCGACCGACATGGAAGCTATCACTAAGCAGGACCTCTTTGGTTTGTTTTGAGAAGATGAATAACCTTTTAGGAGTTTGTGGAGGCTTGTAAGGCCCTTCTACCGCAACATAGTGAAACCTAACCACCACTACCCAAATAACAACCAACAACGAAAGCCTTATCCAAGCCACCAATACCACCTAAGCCTAAGTCTTCATTACCACCCAAGCCAGCTCAACCACCAAAACCCAGGCATATCTTGCAGGCTGATTCTAAGGCAACCCCTGATCAAAGACCAGAGTCTGCCGCTGAAACGCTCAGCAATGACGAGTTCGAGAGAGTGATGGAAGATTTTGGTTGGAGTTTGACTAGAGATGAGCCTGAGGAAGGAGAAGTTGAAGGGCTACCGATGTTCGAAGTTCACAATAGTACCAACCTAATCAAGACTTATATAGCCACCATACTACCAGGTCAGATCTAGTCTGATACGCTCGGGCTCTTGATTGACATGACCCCACGCATCAGTGAATTGTTGGAAAATGAAGTTGAGGATGAAGGGCGGAAATTTTCGATAAACCTTAAAGCCGAACTGGAAAATAAAAGGTTTGGGCTTGCTGTTGTCTATGGCAATGGTCATGATCCGACACGAAGTAACATCTCTCTAGTATCTCCACGATATCATTTTTATTACCCATCCTTAATAAAAATGATATCGTGGAGGTGCTAGCGAGATCCAGGGAAAGGATCATAGAGCCGCTGGAGAAGTTTGTGAATAATGGATCCGGCTGACACCCAAATCGCTGCAAATCACTATATGTCAGCTCTGCTGTGTACCGCCCTTTTCTCGAGAGGAGCTATGTGATGACGCCTACCTACATACCCAAGCGCTCTGTTATGAGCGTAAAACATATGAATAATAGATGTTCAAGTGGGCCGTCCTCTCCGCAAAGTATCCAGCGGGCTCCAACGCTGACCGCTTGACTAAGTACAGTCGGCATTTTGGAGAGCTCATCTTCAAAGGGATTGATTTACTGGTGAAGGTCACAGATTAAAGAAAACTTGAGCGTCAGTGTTCAGCTCTCGGTGAACGTCTTCGGATGGAAGAACGGAATTTATCTGATCCACATATGCGAGGAGAAAGACATGGTTACTGACCTCTTGCTAATAGTTGACAAGGCCAGTCCTGAGAAGACACATTATGTCTGGATTGAGAATCTTGTAGCGAGGTACTATCGTGTGAGCAAATGTAAAGAGTCGAAGCACCCTTGCCACCGACGCATTGGTGAAAAATCGCAGAGGACTTCATTCTCTAAGAGTGGATTGTTTCTAATACTGGATTGTCTCTTATACTGGATTGTCTCTAATACTGGATTGTCTCTTAGCAGTAATTGAAGTATAAGTCAATATTGCTCCGAAATATTTTGTTAAAGTTGTTTTTGGTATTTTTTAAAATAAAGTTTGTTAAAAAAAACCGCAATAACTATGCACTGACCCAATTCGTTTACCACTTCAATATACTAATATATTTAGTTCCCGCTTGAAATACTTTTCGTCAAATCTTTTGGGGAAAAAATAGATAACGTGAGTTGACATTGCTAAAGCCATAGGTGTAAAAAAGCCTAAAATGATTGACGTCAATAAGAAGTAGAACTCGATGTCCCCTACTGTTGAATCAAACGATACTTGATGCAAACTACCGAAACAAAGGTTTTCAGAAACTTTGTAGTTTTTTGCTGTAATATGCCGTTGGTATAAAATGATTGGAGTCCACAGTAAAAAGGTAACATGCCAAGTGCCCAGCAAGTAATACCTCACCCGAGATTTCGTTTGTGCAACTCGATATTTTAAAGGCTGTCTAATTGATAGATAACGGTCTATGCTAATTATTATGACATGATAAATTGAAACTTGAGAAAGCAACGAGTCTGTCATCAGAGTAAAATCACAATATCTTTTTCCAAACGGCCACACCTCTAGGGCTATTTCTGTCAGATACATGTTTACAGGATAGGACCCAACTATCATGTCTGTTAATGCTAGAGATACAAGATAAAAGTTGGCGATAGTTTGAATCCTTTTGTTTTTGTAAAATAAGACGACAATCAGAAAGTTCCCAAAAAACGCAGTAACGCTTAAAATTGCTAGTACCGCGGCTGCAATTACCTTTATCGTTTGGGTCCTTCTTAGATAATTATCTGATTGGATTGTAGTTATGTTAGTTTTCAATGTATTATTCGAAAGTAAACTTGCACTGTAGAGAAAGCTGTATGACTGTTTTTTGTAAGATGTCATTCTTGATGTCAGTTGGTGGATTTTTTTACTTTTGAATGGCGGTTGCTCATAGAACTTTTAATGTTATCTTTTTATTTCCTTTAAGTCATTAAGTGAAACATAATTAAACTTCATAGTTTTTATCCTTTATCAGGTTTTATCCTTTAGCGTGTGTGAAGCCACAAGAAATTAGACAATTAGCGTAACTTCATTCCATACATCTAATAATTTTCTATTTTTGCAATCGATTGAATCGTTTTCAAACAAACCAAAAAAAGAAAGCATATTTCTCATGTTTTTGCATCAATAATAGTTTATAATTAATAAAGAAAATACATTCAAAATGGAAAAAGCGTTGTTGATATAAAAATTTTTTTTAAAAAAAAATTATTTTGGAATAGTTTTGAAACCCCGCGTTAAATTTTATTATATCATGAAATTATGTTAAACCTTGCTGTAAATAAATTTTAATTAAAGCAAGCTTTAGTGTAAAGTTTTGCGATGCTGGTTTTAATATTAAAGATATTTTTAAAAAACTGCATTAAAGCTATTACAAGATAAGGCTTCAGAAAAGTGTTTTTATAGGGTAGGCCAACTTGCAGTAACTAATTTAAAATACATAAGATTTTCATATCAAAATTTTTTTCTTAATAAAAGTGCAATTTTTAAAATTTTTTAAAATCATTTTGTAAAAAATACATCGATGCAATGTTCTTCAGACTCATTCAGCATTTGGCGACATAACATCTTCAATGAAATCTTTGTATACAAAGTGGTCCATAGTTCCATTAATTTTGTGAATAGGACCAGATACTAGTGCTGAGAGACATGCCCAAACCATAGAAGACATTCCATACTTAAAACTCTTCTTAGTATATTTAGTGTTATATCTGGTGTTTTTTGGTCTCCATACTTGCTTCTTACCATCGCTTCCAAAGAGTGTATATTTTGATTCATCTTTAAAAAGTAAATTTTTCTACTACTCTACAAGTTCAAGTTTGGTCTGCTTTGGCAAACTCAAGTCTTTTTTAAAAAGAGGTTGGAGGTTTCATTCAAGAATTTTTTGGGCAGACATTCGAGAAAACAACTTGTCTTCTTTAGCTCTTCTTTAATTTTTGTGGATGACAAGAATCATAGAAGAGCTAACGATCTTTTTAAGCTGTTTAACAATTCATCGATCTAGTCTTTGTGATGTTTTTCTTGAATGTCCGCCCCAATTCTTTTTTTCATAGCACTCACGATATCCAAAGTATATAACAGTTTTACTTACAGTCGACTTCCGGTTTTAAAATCTTTAACACCATTTTCACTTAAAACACTTCCTAATTTGTTTTAAATCCATTTTTTAATTTAATTGAAAAAATAATAGATCAGACGTTGCAAAATCTATTTTATCATTTTAGAGCACCGTTATGATAAAAGTGAAAATAAAATGAATAAAGACAATCAAATCTTATAAAAAATGCATCGTTTTGTTTTGTCCAATAAAAGTTGTAGTTTTTTAAGGAAAATGAAAATAAAATTTTTATGTGGTTCTTTTAACGATTCAAACGTTTTAAATTTTGTTAAGAATCTAAAAGTTTTTTAAAAATTAATATGTACAACTGTTTTACTATATATTTTCAGTTTTTGATCAAGTTTTGTTTTAAATTTGAGTTTTTTCCACCATGTCTTGTCTAATATTGTAAGTAGCAAGCCGACGAGTCGATACAGATGGATCATCGTTGACTTTTTCATCATATAGCATATCGTCAGGTTGGATGACGTCGGAGACCTACTAGTGGTTTGAAGAATGTCATATATTATAGTTTTTTCGCAACAAACACATCAATTAAATAACATAAATTCTCTTCAAACAAAACCCTCTTGACATATTTTTTTCGTTCTTTTATACCGTATACATTTCCAAAATTATACCTCAAAAACTGCCAGCACATATTTACAATTTTGTGGTTTTCACTGGTAAAAACTATTTTGTAAAAAAAAAAAAACGTCATTGAACGTTCTTTAACTTTCCGCAGCGGAATTACATATATGCTCATATTAAGTCACTAAGAATGCTAATTTAATTATAACCATAGATGACTAAATCAATGCTAAGTTGAAGTCAAAACATTACATTAAATGACCTTCTGGAAACTGTTTTGTCTCTCTAAATGAATGGTGAGAAATAAATTAAAATTTTATCCATCGATTTAACAATTTGATGAGTCTACTTGATGCCCACCCCCACCCCCACCCCCTCCCCCTGTTTGATTTCCATGTAAATAGTTATGAGACAGGTAAACGAGAATTGTTTGGTAAACGAGACAATCTTTCGGTTGTTTGAGGACAGTTTATTTTTGCGATACATCGAACAAATTTGTACAAGCTTCAATGGAAATATTTATTAATTTTTTTTTTTCACAAGCACAACGTACCATATAAAATATTGTCTTAGATTTTCCAAAAAGTTAGTTTTCGTTTTTTTATTTTTAGGACTGAAGCATACGTGTCATTTATAGCATTAAATGTGACATTTATAGCAGCACATGTGACATTTATTAGAATTCAGTTTGTGTGTTCGGTACAACGCCTAGTTAATATATTTTTATTTTTGCAAGAACTTTTTGTGAAAAAAAAGGAAAATATTGCTTTACATTGCTTACGAAAACTGTGGCTTCCAAAAGCATATAGAAAAGGATTTATTGCTGAGTAAGAATATGTCAGGTTTGAGCAAACATCGAAACTAATTTCGTTATAACAATTCGAGCAAAACATTACCAAAAAAAACTGCACATAGTACGGAAATAGTGTAATTATAAATGTTAAAATTATGATGACTATCATTCGGAATGCTTTGAAGTGTTTAAACAGATGTTTTTTTTGAAGATAAAATTGACTCGATATCTGATCCTTTTTTTGTTCAGTTCTTTTGTTTTTGTTCCTTGTTTCTTCTCTAAAATTTTCCGTCTCAGTTACTCGAGTACTTCTTGAAAGAGATTCGTGTGAGATCTTGCTGAGTTTTGGTATCATTCTCAGCTGCTGCTTTATTAAAAAGAACATCTTGGCATTAATGAATACAGCTAAAGCCATCGGTACAAAAAAACCTAAAGCTACTGGCGTAATTTGGAAATAAAAGTTTAAGTCTTCAACCGGTAAATTAGACGATTGAATTGTATTATAGCATTGATTTCCAGGAACAATATTTTTTGTTTTAAAATCCCTTTTGTATATCGTTAAAGGTGCCCACAATACAAATGCAACTATCCAAGTGCCCAGCAAATAATAGATTACCCGAGTTTTAGATTGGGTAACGCGATAATTTAGAGGTTGTCTTATTGATAAATAGCGATCAACACTAATTAGTATGACATGAAAAATTGAAACTTGAGAAAGCCACGAGTCTGACAATAAAGTAAAATCACAAAAAATCTTTCCAAACGGCCAAGTGTGAAGTGCGATTTCTATAAGGCACATGATTATAGGAAAGATTCCAATGGCCATGTCAGTTAATGCAAGAGAAACAAGGTAAAGGTTGGTAGCACTTTGAATTCTTTTGTTTTTGTAAAACAATATGACAATTAGAAAGTTCCCTAAAAATGCCGTTAAGCTAAAAATTGCCAGCCCCGTGATATTTATGATTTCGGTTGTTAGATTTTTGGTGCCTTGATCTGATTGAATTGAAGTTGGGTTAGTTGTTATCGTAAAATTCATCATTGACATGTATTTAATAGAACAAATGGCGGTATTGAAATAAAAGAAAAATACTAAAGTTTGGTATCATCTTGCTTGTAAGAGCTATGGAAGAGTTGGAAATTCTTCAAAAGTAAACCTTCATGATTTTCCATTCGTAAGTTGAAACAAATGTACTCCAGTCAAAAGAAATTTGAGCTAAGTTCGATAATTTCTTTTTGAATGATTTTTTTTCGATTGTTTAAATCACTATAGAACAGAAAGATTGAATCGCTATAGAATAAGGAGCATATTTCTTTTATACATGTATCAATAGTCGTTAATAGTTTATAAGAGAACGCAAATTTAAAATCGAGAGAGCATTGTTAGTTTTAAAAATAATAGCCAACAGAAAAGGTATTTTGAATGCACGTTTATTCAAATGCACAGGTTGTTAAGCTTTTAAACGTTCTAAAAATAAAAACAGACACAAAACAATTTTAATCTTAAAATTTGCAGTTGTATTATTTGGTTGGCTTAAAAACTGTTTCAATGATGTCGTAATAAGTTTTTTGTTTATGGCACAGAGTGTAGACATTTTTTGAAAAAAAAATAATTCTCTTTCAATTTCACTCACAAACATTTCTTCTTTTTGACGTCATGATTCCTACCACAGTAAAAGATGAAAAGATTACATTTTATAAAGTTTAAACAACATCATGATAGTTTAAACAGTCTTTTAACTTAATTTTTTAGTCAAAATATCAATTAAACAAAAATTCTTGAAAAGGCATCAAAGAGTTGAAAAATAAGTATTTATAAAAGTATCAACACCAATCGTGTATCGTGTACAGTATCGTGTACAGTATCGTGTTAAATATCAATATCGTGTTAAAAGAATGTTGTTAAACACAGCTCATACCAAATAGTAATTAACCAATAAAACGCAAGGACCTAAATAAGATGAAGAAAAGACAAAAAGTAGGGCAATAGACAAAAAAAAAAATTTTAAATGCAACAGGAATAAATTAATCTCGTAATAAAAATAAAATTTCACAAAATTTACATAGTAACACAAAGAGCAGACTTTCAAAAGGGAAAAAATATAGATAAGTAATTTATATGTACTCGCATATTTACACGTACATATACTAAAAGCAAAAACTATAGAGGTTAAGATTGTTCAAACAGCTTAAGAGATTGAAAGTGTAACTGTGATGGTTTGGGTAGAAACGATGAGTTGTGTTTAAAAACAAATTCTTGGGCCCAAGAATAAAATTTGTTTGGATGTTCGAGTAGGTGTTCCAACAAAGGATATACTAAGTAATGGAATTATTTCCATGATTGATTGTCTGATTCAATGTTTCAATGAATGTTAAGTTTATTTTGTGATTTAAGTGACAATTACAGTTGACTGATACAGTACATCAAATATAACAAATTTGTTTCTGTCCAAGTTATTTCCCAAGTGACATCCCCGGAAGTCTTACATCTAAAAAATCCTAACTCATTGAAAGTAATTCAATTCTTATTGATTCTTTAATAATAGAACAAAGTGTAGACATAACCTAAGATTAGTCACTTATACACTGTACTATCTTATATCGAAATGATTTAAGGAAGAGAAATCGGTTTCTAAAGCCCCAAACTTGAATGGTACATGGATACTAACGTAGAGTTGCTGGTGAATTTAATTCGAGTGGATCAAAGAATATGATGCTTATTTTTAATATATTTTTATGTAAAAGTTATAATTGAAATCGCACATAAATGCTCTGAAAATCGAAAACAAACGTGTTACCATCTTTGTTACGTCTTTGTTACGTCTTTGTTACGTCTTTGTTACGTCTTTGTTACGTCTTTGTTACGTCTTTGTTACGTCTTTGTTACGTCTTTGTTAAGTGTTTTCTACGTCTTTATCCCCGTTGAGTCCAATAACTTTTCAATAGAAAGCAGTTTTTTTTATTTTGATTATCTTTCAACTTTGTTACAAATTTAATCCTTTGTAATCTATGATACATTGCAAAATTATTACACATTTTTTCAAGAACGAGCTCAAAACAAGAAACACAAAGAAAGCGAATTTACAAATTAAACTAGAAAAACTGATCTTCGTTTCGATCAAAAAATCGATCTTTTGACAAAAGATTCATGCTGGATCACTTTAAAGGAGTATATATTTCAGACTATTTTTGATACAACCAAGCTTGCTGAAAACAATTCTGACGGTGAAAGATCCGTACAGCCAAAAGAATGGTAGAATTTCAAACAACATTAAGCTCCTAAAAACCACGTTTCACCACCGCGACGGAGCTTAACAAAGGCAAGCTGCTCAAAAATCCGGATGCAATCCAGTATTGATTATTATATGTTAAAAACGAAGACAAGCATCAATTCCTGCAAGAAACAAAATATAACAAAACAAGTTTTGAGTCAGCGAAAACTGAATTCGGAATTGCTACGATTGCCTCTATTGGAATTTTCAAGAAATGTTGTCAATTATTGATGACGTGTCTTATTTCACGTTTACACAGAGCACAATTAAGATTAATATTTTCTACTCGAGCCACGTTGTGCAACACCATAAAATTTCGACATAATACTTAGTTTGAACAGAAGATTTTTGTTTGAATGCGTTATAGGAATAAAGGGACGTCAAAGTCCTTCGTCCCGAGCTGTCTTGCAGTTAATCTATTTATCTACTTAAGAAAGTGTATCAAGAAGCAACTAGTTCCTTTTATTGAAAAAAGTTATTCTGCTGGCCAATGTCTGTTCTGGCTTTACCTACCCTCAGTGATATAATTAACAAACACAATTAATTGACGAGAAAAGTATTGTACATATGTCTAAAGTCGATAACCCGCGAAACTTGCCAGTATGTTTCGCGGGTTATTGACTTATGAAAATCGATATCGAAATGACGAAAAATAACCAATGAAAAAACCCATTCAAAAAAACTGATCAAAATAAGCCTGGCTTCAGAAGTTTTGGTAGTTCGTTTACATTGTAAACGAGGTTTCAGCCCGTGGTCCAAAAGTAAATCTAAAAGCTATCAACAGTCATTTATCATAGATTGACACAAAAGTCAGTAAAACAAGAATGACTTATGACTGGAAAATCTTTAAATTTGGAAATACATTACGCATGTAAGAGTTTGTTTTTCAGATTTTTCCATAAATTTTTCTTTCAGTATTGTTCATAAATTCAGTTTGCAAAGTTTAAAATAAAACTCTAGCAAGATGCTGTACTCTACTTTAGGACTGGTTGATTTTTATCTAACCAAATGACCAAGCTCATGCATAAAAAGCTTGATCCAAGATCTGATGTTACCATCAAATGTAAGTTGGTTATTAATTTTTAAAAAAATCACTGCAATTCAGTGGCATCTCCATTATCATACTGTCAAATAACTTATATTCCTGCAGAGGAAATCTAATTTTCCTTTTTTATAGTTCATAAGCACTAACACTTGTTTTTTTTTTTCATATTCATACTTTTTATGTCAAAGTTCACCAATTTTACTTATTTTTAGGTTTCTGGCTATCAATATTATTAATAGTCAAAAGGTGTCTATGTCAACAACAATAATTTAAGTATATTCAGACAGAATAGTTTCTCCGAGGATCCTTGAATGGCAAGTGATTTGTTCTTGTAGAGTGCTTCATTGGTCTCTCGAAAGACTCTGACTTCTGATATATATATTTTGGTTGAGGTTTGACCAGTGAAAGCCTGAGGAAGAAGAAGCTGAAGGGCTGCCAATTTTCAAGGTTCACAATAGTACCAACCTAATCAAGACTTAGATAGCAACCATACTACCAGGTCAGATCTAGAGTCTGATGCGCTCGGGTTCCTGATTGGCATGACCCTACGCATTAGTGAATTGTTGGAAAATGAAGTTGAGGATGAAGAGCGGAAAGTTTCGATAATCCTTAAAGCCGAACTGGAAAATAAAAGGTTTGGGCTTGCTGTTGTCTATGGCGATGGTCATGATCCGAAATGAAATAACGTCTCGCATCTCCACGATATCATTTTTATTAAAGCATCCTTTATAAAAATGATATCGTGGAGGTGCTAGCGAGATCCAGGGAAAGGATCATAGAGCCGCTGGAGAAGTTTGTAAATAATGGATCCGGCTGACACCCAAATCGCTGCAAGTCACTATATGTCAGTTCTGCTGTGCACCGCCCTTTTCTCGAGAAGAGCTATGTGATGACGCCTCCCTACATTCCCAAGCACTCCGTTATGAACGTAAAATATATCAATCCAAAGAACTCCAATGCCAGAGGCTGGTAAAAAAACACCAAAATTTGTCAACAAGAAAAAAGAAAAGTTCGTACCCTTCATTCTCTAAGAGTGGATTGTCTCTAATACTGGATTGTCTCTAAGCAATAATTGAAGTTCAACTCAATATTGCTCCGAAACATTCTGTTAAAGTTGTTTTTGTTATTTTTTAAAATGAAGTTTGTTAAAAAAAACCGCAATAACTATGCACTGAGCCAATTCGTTTACTACTTCAATATACTAATATATTTTATTCCTGCTTGAAATACTTTTCGTCAAATCTTTTGGGGAAAAGATAACGTGAGTTGACATTGCTTACGAAAACTGTGACTTCCAAAAGCATAGAGAAAAGGGTTTACCGCTGAATAGGAGTATGTCAATATTGAGCTTATATCAAGGCTCACATCGTTATAACACTTAGAACAAAATGGTCCCAAGAATATTTGCAAGTAATACGGAAACAGTGTGATGAAAAATGTGAAGATAATGGTGCCAATCATTCGCATTGCTTTGTTGTGTTTTGTGAGCTCCTTTTTTTTAAAAAGCGTCGCTTCATCCTTTTTCTGCTCAATACTTTCTTTTTCATTGTTTATTACTTCGCTAACATGAAGGTTTTCTACTGTGTTCAATGAATTTCTGAACGAGGTTTTGCAAAGTTTTGGCATTATTCGAAGCTGCTGTTTTACTAACAAGTACATTTTCACATTGATAAATACGGCTAAAGCCATAGGTGTAAAAAAGCCTAAAATGATTGACGTCAATAAGAAGTAGAACTCGATGTCCCCTACTGTTGAATCAAACGATACTTGATGCAAACTACCGAAACAAAGGTTTTCAGAAACTTTGTAGTTTTTTGCTGTAATATGCCGTTGGTATAAAATGATTGGAGTCCACAGTAAAAAGGCAACAAGCCAAGTGCCCAGCAAGTAATACCTCACCCGAGATTTCGTTTGTGCAACTCGATATTTTAAAGGCTGTTTAATTGATAGATAACGGTCTATGCTAATTATTATGACATGATAAATTGAAACTTGAGAAAGCAACGAGTCTGTCATTAGAGTAAAATCACAATATCTTTTTCCAAACGGCCACACCTCTAGGGCTATTTCTGTCAGATACATGTTTACAGGATAAGACCCAACAATCATGTCTGTTAATGCTAGAGATACAAGATAAAAGTTGGCGATAGTTTGAATCCTTTTATTTTTGTAAAATAGGACGACAATCAGAAAGTTCCCCAAAAACGCAGTAACGCTTAAAAGTGCTAGTCCCACGACTGCAATTACCTTCATCATTTGGGTCCTTCTTAGATAATTATCTGATTGGATTGTAGTTATGTTAGTTTTCAATGTATTATTCGAAAGTAAACTTGCACTGTAGAGAAAGCTGTATGACTGTTTTTTGTAAGATGTCATTCTTGATGTCAGTTGGTGGATTTTTTTACTTTTGAATGGCGGTTGCTCATAGAACTTTTAATGTTATCTTTTTATTTCCTTTAAGTCATTAAGTGAAACATAAATAAACTTCATAGTTTTTATCCTTTATCAGGTTTTATCCTTTAACATGTATGAAACCATAAGAAATTAGACGATTAGCGTAACTTCATTCCATCATCTAATAATTTTCTATTTTTGCAATCGATTCAATCGTTTTCAAACAAACCAAAAAAAGAAAGCATATTTCTCATGTTTTTGTATCAATAATAGTTTATAATTAATAAAGAAAATACATTTAAAATGGAAAAAGCGTTGTTGATATAAAATTTTTTTTTTAAAAAAAATTATTTTGGAATAGTTTTGAAACCCAAAAGAGATTTCTATAAACTAATTTTTTGAAACTTTTTTATTTAAAACGAAAATCAATCCAATTTGAATGACTTTAAACATAATTAGAACGATATATATTTTACGTTGTAAAAACTCAAATATTTTCACATAGTTGACTTGTGTAGCAGTGAGATTTTAACACCTTAGTACAGGTTTACTGATAAATTATTTACGGTGTTAATAAATCGTCGTTGTAAAGTGAAAAACTCAATTTTTATTTTGCGGATTCAAGTTGCATTAACTAATCAGATTTTTTTGTCAACGTCCGCTACAACGAATTCTGCTTCTAACGATCCTTAGCTTTATCGAACTAAAATGTTCGGCGCCTTGAGAATTCTTTTCTTTTTAACAAACTTAAAAATAACGCAATTACAAAGAAAATTTGCGACGCAGTGAGTATTTTACGAGGTAAAACAATTTAATGCGGAGTCATCTTTCACGAATAACGAATTCTAAAATCTCTAATTCGGTAAGTTTCCTAAAGTTTCTAATTCATTGACTCACAATGCGAGAAATTACCCTGCGTCAAATTATTTTAAATCATGAATTCAAATAAGTGCCAGTTCGAATAACGGGGAGTTTACTGTAATATGCAAAGAGCAAAGTTTTAAAAATACGAAAGTTACATGCGAAGTTGGCCCACTGTTCATGTTACACTCTGTAAGTAAGATAATATGATATTATGTTCACGAAAGTTTATGAGAGTATCTGGCACACTTTTGCAAATATGCCTTAAGCGCGAAAAGTGAAAGTAGAAACATATCTGAGAATTTGCGGAGATAATAAATATTTTTGTTTTTCTTGCTTTATAAAAAACCAACAAAGAAAAAAAGCTTCGGCAAAAAAGAATGACTTCAGCGAAAAAAATATTTAACTTTAGCAACTTGGTACTATGTAATAAACACTCTTGTAATGTCTTTTTTTTTTAAAAAAAAGACATTACAAGAGTGTTTATTACATAGTACCAAGTTGCTAAGTTAAATATTTTTTTTAAAAAAATATTAAAAAAAAGAATAATAATAATAAAAGACTCGCAAAATATTGGGAGGAGAATGCCTTGATATAATCTGGAACTGTTCTTCCTAATTAAAAATAATTCGAGGAGACCCCTAGTAAGTCAATGCATTTGACTTGTCCAAGTCTGCTGCTAGATTGGTCCAAATAGAGAAACTAAAAAGCAACAATTCATAGCCAATTAGAAAGAACTTTTTACAAAATTCTTTGCCTAAACATTATAAAAGCTTGCTTTCTTACGGTGTTTATGAATTAGATTGCAGTTTGCGAATACACCTGTATCTGAATTCATAAACACCATAAAGCAAACCCTTAGGTCGGATGACGTCTGGGACTATCTACAAGTGGCTTGTAGAATGTCATATATACTCGTATTAAATCTCCAAGAGCGCTAACTTAATATGAGCATATATGACATTTGTTATGGAACTTAATATGAGCATATATGACATATTTGGAATGGAGCTTTAGGCTAAATTCAAGTCAAAAATGACATTAGTAAAATGATCTTCTAGAAACCGTTTGGTCTCTCCGAATCAATGGCGAGAAATAAACTAAAATGGTTTTATCTAGCAATTTACCAATTTGGTCGAGTGGACTAGGTGCCCCGGTTTGATTTTCCTTTAATTAGTTAGTAATGAGACAGGTAAACGAGAATACTGTTTGTAGACTGTTTACTTTTTATTAAACATCGTATAAAATTACTCAAGTTTCAATATGAATATTTGGTTAATGATTTCTTTTCGACAAAAGAAATTAAAACAGCAAACAAGTTTGTTGAATATGAAAAAAAAAAGATAATAAAAATAAATGAATTTCAAAAAGAAAACAAAAAACCAATCGCCGCATCAACAACTAAAATGTCTTACATTTTTCAAAAAAAAAAGTTCATTTTCGAGTTTTATTAGTAGCACATGTATCATAAGAATTCAGTTTGTGTGTTCGGAACAATTTCTTGTCAGTTTATTTTTATTTCTGGGTCAATTTTTTGTTTTTAAAGGAAAATATTGCCTTACATTGCTTACGAAAACTATGGCTTCCAAAAGCATATAGAAAAGGATTTACCGCTGAATAGGAATATGTCAGGTTTGAGCAAATATCGAAACTAATTTCATTATAACAATTCAAACAAAAGGTTGCCAAAAATACCTGCAAGTACGGAAATAGTACGGAAATAGTACGGAAATAGTGTAATTACAAATGTTAAAATTATGATGGCTATCATTCTGAATGCTTTAAAATGTTTAAACAGATTTTTTTTTTGAAGGTAAAGTTGTCTCGATGTCTCATCCTTTTTCTGTTCAGTTCTTTCACTTTCGTTGCTTGTTTCTTCTTTAAAAGTTTCCATCTCATTTACCTGAGCACCTCTTGAAAAAACTTCTTGTGAAATCTTGCTGAATTTCGGCATCATTCTCAGCTGCTGCTTTATTAAAAAGAACATCTTGACATTAATGATTATAGCTAAAGTCATTGGTATAAAATAACCTAAAGCTACTGACGTAATTAGGAAATAAAAATTTAAGTCTTCAACCGGTAAATTGGACGATGAGTCTTTCAATGTTTCATAACATCGATTTCCAGGAATAATATTCTTTGTCTCAAAATACCTACTGTATATTATTACGGGAGCCCATAATAAAAATGCAACTATCCAAGTTCCTAGCAAATAATAGACTACCCGAGATTTAGTTTGTGCAACGCGATAGTTTAGAGGTTGTCTTAATGATAAATAGCGATCAACACTAATTAGTATGACATGAAAAATTGAAACTTGAGAAAGCCACGAGTCTGACAATAAAGTAAAATCACAAAAAATCTTTCCAAACGGCCAAGTGTGAAGTGCGATTTCTATAAGGCACATGGTTATAGGAAAGATTCCGATGGCCATGTCAATTAATGCAAGAGAAACAAGGTAAAGGTTGGTAGCAGTTTGAATGCTTTTGTTTTTGTAAAACGATATGACAATCAGAAAGTTCCCTAAAAATGCCGTTAAGCTAAAAATTGCCAATCCCGTAACATTTAAGATTTCAGGTGTTAAATTGGTGCCTTGATCTGATTGAATTGAAGTTGCGTTGGTTGCTATAGTAAAATTGTTCATTTAACATGCATTTAAGGAAATAAATGGCGGAGCTGAAATTAAAGAAAAATGCTAACGTTTGGTATCATTTTTACATGTAGAAACTATCGAAGAGATGCAAATTCTTCAAAAGTTAAGCTTCATGATTTCCCATTCGTCAGTTGAAGCAAATGTACTCCAGTTACAAGAATTTTTTGTAAACTTGTAAAATTTCTCTTTGAATGATTTTTTTCTTTATTTCGATTGTTTAAATCAATATAAAACAGAAAAATTGAATCACTATAGAACAGGGAGCATATTTCTTTTCTACTTGCATCAATAGTTGTTAATAGTTGATAAGAGAACTCAAATTTAAAATTTAGAGGATTGTTTAAAAAAAATAGCAAACAGAAAAGGTATTTTTAAAGCAGATTTGTCAATTAATAGGCTGTTACGCTTCTAAATGTTTTTAAAGCAAAAACAGACGTAAAACATTTTTAATTTTAAAATTACAGTTGTGTGGCTGTGTTTTTTGGTTGGCTTAAAGACTGTTTTAATGATGTCGTAATAATTTTTATCTTGACGACGTAGTGTAGACATAAAAAAAAAAAAAAAATTAATCATTTTCAATTTTACTCTCAAATGTTTCTACTTTTTGACTTCATGACTCCTCCCACAGTAAAAGATGAAAAAACTACTTTTTATAAAGTTTAAACATGAAGTATAAACAACCTTTTAACTTAAATTTATAGTCAAAATATCAACAAAAGAAAAACTCTTGGAAAGACATCAAAGAGTTAATAAATATAAATAGTGATCAATATTAATCAATATCAGTATCGTGTTATTAGGTTGTCATGAAAGTCTCTCGAGTTTATACCCCTTTTACACTAACAAAACCGAGTTTTAATAATACCCGCTTTTTAAAGCGGTGTTCAGTTTAAACCTTTTTTAACTATTAATCTTGTCACACCAGAATAAATCAGATATATTTTTACGAAACCGAATAAAGCCTAAATTTGCTATCATAAGTAAATATTTTTGTAATAATTCGATGTGATGCTAACAACGAATTTAAGTTGGCTGTAATTTTTAAAAATGTCGCTGCAGAAATTTGAAAACTTGTCAACGACACCTCCATCATCATACTGTCAAATAACTCATATAATTCCTGACTTTAATAGTTAACTCTAATAAATAACTCTAATAAAACCCTGCTGAGGCTGAGATTGCCTTCTTAATGTTCGTAATGACTGCAACTTTTTATTCTTTCATTTCAAATACTTTTTGTCAAAATGAACCAAATTCACTTTTTTTTTTAGGTTTCTGATAGTCTTGCTATACACTGTTTTACTTTTAGCATATTTAAATATTTAATTCCAATTGCATTTAGATTTTTACATAATGAACTGGTCTTTTAAGTAAATTATTTTTTATAAAAAAGTTTACAACGGTCGAGGTACTAGCTCTTTTAGAACTGGTTTTTATGTACAAATCTGATTACGTAGATTGTAATCTTTATCTATCTTAACATACACGATCCTCTTCCTCGTTCTCGCTCTATAACTGAAAATTATTTTTTTTCCATTTTAATGAATCTGTAAAGCAACCTTTGATGTGTCTTGGAATTTTTTTGTGAACGTGATAGGAGACATTTAAAGGAAAAATTGAAATTCTCGTTTTAGGCAACGTTAAAAAAAACAAAAAAAAAACTGTGAGAGTCAGATTTTTGGCACTAAACGGTTTTTTACGATAAATGGTTATAATAGCAAAACATTCCAAAAAGACAAATCGGTTGACGTAGCTTTATAATTGATAGAAAACGAGAAACTAGTTCGAACAAATCCAAATTATTCTGCACATTTCTTATAGTTTTTTAAAAGGCAAGTAAGTGGTTAATTTAAAAATTTTAAGAATTGATAAGAATTGCATAATTTTACCTTTCAGCTACAGAGAAGGAATGATGTGATCTTTAAGATGTTTACATTGCATTTAAAATGGTTCCAAGTTGAATTATTTATGAAAAAATAATTAACATCCTATGTCCTTATCGATATGAAATCGCTTGAAATAAGAGTACTGTCCAACAATAGGTGTAAATTACTTAGAAGAATATCATTATTAGTATTAAATATGTTTTATTATTATAAGAATAATATTAAAAGTATTAAAATGTTTCCTTTTAAAATAAACATGACATTAAAAGGAGTGATATAGGTGAGAGTGGGGGGGAGCATTGATACAGGGTGAGCATTGGTGCACAGGCAAATATTCAGCCGTTTTAAATCAATTTCAACTTTTGAATGCAGATACCGAATGTTGTTTATAACTACTTCTTCCACAAAAAATATTGTTTGGTTCCAAGCATTTATTACCTCTAAATTTACCTTTTGTTTATTTTGCCGCTACGTTGAGTTTTTTTCATGTTTAACTGTGTATGGGGAATATGCTACTTTTGAGAGTGTTTTTTATTGATTTAATTTGTTCAAATTTAAATTTTAACCTAAAACTTAAAAAAAAAAAAAAAAAAAAAAAAAAAAAAAAAAATTGAAAATTTTTCAGTACATAAAAAAATTTGACTTTGAAGAACTCACTCGTAAAGGGCTAGGATTGGTACATTGAAATCATGAAGCATTTGTACAGAATTTTTAGTATCTGTTCTGTAGATATATACTTGGTGGAGTATGGTAAAATATATTTTTTACAATAAGATTTTTATTCTCAAATGCTTTGGTAATGCTTTCATACACTATGAAACTTTAATATAATTGTTTAAATACCAGTTATTTAAATAAATTATCTGTTTCCTAATATAAAATACTTTGTTGGTTTTAAAATCTGTTTTACTTTTCATTCAAACTGTACATTTTTTAAAATGAAATTTCTTACTGTAGTAATATAAACACGTTGTGTACCAATGCTCCGCATGTAAGGAAGAATTGGAACAAAAAACTGTTTATGAAATTCAAGAGTATTATACTCAACCATTAGATTTCTGAACATAATTTATATTAAAAATTTGCTAGTACATTTAAAAATTAGAGAAAATCATTTGCTTCCGATTTTTCCAAAATTCTTTTTATTTTTTAATTTCTTGTCGAAAAGTACTAATGCTACCCCCTCTCCCCTACTAATACTTATCTGGTATGCTTTTGCAATTTTTTCAACAAACGTTAACCTGAGGACAAGTGTCACGAGGTTTTTCTTTTATTTCGGCTTTAGGACAAATAAAAAGTAAAAAAGTTATTAGGAGCCGAGTTTTCATCAACTTCTTCTATAAACGATACTTCAATTCTAATGAACTTTCAACAAGTTGGTGTCGAATTTTGAGATTTTATAGCACATTTCGTTATAAACAATTGTCTTCCAACAACGTTGTATTTGTAGTTGTTAGAATACTATGTACTTATTGCTATGCAATTGTTGATTATTGTGCCATTTAGTTGTCAAAAAAGAAAAAAAATTCTGCAGGAAATCGCGACGTTCACAGAAAATAAGTTTAATTTCACAAGAAAAATTTAAAGTCGTTTTTTCCCCCTAATATACCAAAAGTAGAACTTTGATGCTTAAATAGTTTTAGGCTAAAACATCACGCGTAAATCTTAATTTTCTTTAGGTCCACTGAGAAACATTTGGACTTAACATGGAAAAGTTCACCTAAAAACGATACCTCCCCCAGCCCAAAAGTTAACCAGAAATTAAGTCATACACCTCATAGTGAAATACAACAAAAAACAAGACAAAAATCATCCGATCAGTTTAAGACTGTGGTGATTCACAAGTCTATTTAAGTTTGTTCACGTGCCATGATTATAAATGTCACGTTGCAGAGCCTCTACAACGTTGATTTCTTCTAACTGTTGCTTAATATCCTCTAATTCCACTTTTGCTTTTTCCATTTTTTCAAGTTTGTAATTAAATTCATGGTGCAAGAGATTTTCTTGTTGCGAGAGCTCATATAGTTCTATTTCGCTTATAAAGAGCGAAGAACGATTTTGCAATGTACTTTCGATTTCTCGAATTTTTTCAACCAACTCAGCTTTCTCAGTTTCCCATTTCTGTTTCAACGTATCAAGTTGCTCCAGTGTTATTATTTCTTCAGGCAAAAGTACAGATTCAGCAGATTCCGAACCACTGTTTATGTTTAAACCGTTGATTTGCTCCACAGTCTGAAAGAGCGAATCCGCCTGTTTTAAGTTAGATCGTTTGAGATGATCATTCATTTTTTAGAATATTACATTTGAACTGATTTCATCGAAACAGATACCTAAAAGGTAAATTTCTAGTGTGTTTTTGCAACTACATGATAAATATTTTCAAAAAAAAAAAAATTGCTTTCGAAGTCGTTTCATAAAAAATTATCAGTTATTTTTAAAGTAAATATACTTAGTAACAAATTTTTACTGATTTAAATACTGGGAAAAGTCCTTGAGATATACCGTGGTGTGACCTAACAAGGTCATATGCTTTAAGAAAGTCCTAATTTAGGAAATGACAAATTTCGTATATATAAGATAAAACATTGGGGAAAATAACTTAATCATTTTAACTACATATCTAGTTAGTTAAAAAAACTCGATTTTTTTTCTCTAAATGTTTTATTTTATATATACAAAATTAATCATTTCTTAATTAGGACTTTCTTAAAGCATAGGACTTTGTTAGGTCACACCACGGTAATTCACTTTATGAAAACAATTTCTCACACTGATATTAAGGCTGATAATTTGTATGAAACGGCGCCCTACTGAAAAAATATCGTTCAAAAAGCTGGCAAAAAAAAAAAAAAAAATTGTGATTTTTGTTTTTATAAATACTTAAGATAACTAAGTATAATTTTAAACTATAAAAGTGACTAAAAGCTGTACCTTTCAGCTAATTATAACATAAGCCTGATAGAATACAACCATTATTTGACTGTCTAATAATTTTTTTTTCATAGACTAAAAATTGTTAAGTATCATTTTCAACAAATTACGCTAATAAAAACTTTAAAAAAGCAACTTAAAATCCTTGTTAAATACAAATGTAAATACAAATGTACAAATGATTTTTACATAAAATAAAAAATGGAAATTCAAAATATATTACAACATAGTTACAAAGTGAACATTGTGTTACAACTTTTAATAAGAGTAGAAAAATAGTCCATCAGTTGTTCTCACTGATCATTGCCCCCATCAAAGTGATGTCTATCTGAAAATATAAAAACAAATGGTTGCAAATTTTTCTTGTTACATTATACAAAATGGCCGCAGTCAACGGACAGGAAAATATTTGAGAATTTAATTTTGAACCCTTAAAACTGCTTTTTTTAAAAAATCTTTTTAAAAACTTTCTTTTTTAAAATCATGTTATTATAATATAAAAGTAATCATACGTGGCAAAGAAAGATTTTCTATTTTCGTTGTGAATTTAAAAATATAAGACCATTTACAACTAATTTTCAATAAGAATTCGCCTTCAAAATGTAGGTCTAAATGTAGCACGGACCTAGTAAAATTCCATACATTATTTAAAACTAAAAATTTAATAAATAATAATGATGTTAATATGGACTGAATCGAATATGGATAAGGTCCCATAACAATCTCAATTACAAAAATAATTAGGTTTAAGTAGCTAGAGTTTTAATATATATGTATATATAAAAAAAAAAAAACAAAAAAAAAACAAACAACAACAGAGTAGAATCATCACACTTAACTCTGTTCAAGTGAAAGCTTTTAATTAATGCCGCACAGAGCCCGCAGCTGGCGCCTGTAAGCGCTTAAAAATGTACCTAATGGAGTGGAAGGCAGCAATCATAAAACCACAGCTGAAAGCTAGACAAAAATGTATATGTATAGCTTTCCCCAAGTTTTTCAAGTTTTGACAGCTTGTAATTGAGAAGAGTAATATTTTGACTTTATCGTGGAAGAAAGTGGTTTTATTCGGACGCGTAAGAACTACAGA